>NW_009953703.1:582398-596264 GCF_000747805.2 Chaetura pelagica | reverse complement strand
AATTGGTTGGACTCTTAGTATTACCAGCTTAGTTCTTCTTATTGCTATCTTTCTGAATCCTTAAGCTTATTTATTCTTACTGTGCAACTGATCCAACTGAACTTTGATATAGCTACTATTTATTATTGGATAAGAGTTACCTTATCTAGTTGAAATAGTTAGAAGGTAGAAGTCTATTATAAAATCATTTTATCTCCTTTTTTTCTTAATTTATCTTTTTTATTTTGCATTTTTAAAGCTACCCAAGAAGTTACTTAAACTCCATTTTACACAATGTGACATGAATGTGTTCCTAAGCCCCACTCTCAAAAATTTGTATCTGTGCAGAAGGGGATCGGGGGGCTGAGAACACACTAAACAAGGTCAGCAGAGAGAACATTTAAAACAGCATGAACCTACTCATGCAGAATTATTTGCTAACTGGGAGCTGAAAATCTGCTGAAAATTTGATGGAAAAAGTGAAAGACAACTTATTGGCAAAGGTCAAGGACTGAAAGCAATAGGAAAAGATGGTACTTGAGCCACTGGATGGTATTATCCAGTATTTTCCACAAAAAAAACCCCAACCAAACAACAAATCCAACTAATTGCTAAATTCCTCTCATTCAAGACACACATCAGTCAGCCAATATACCAGCATTACGATCCCATGGTGGTTTAAAATATCTGTTCCTAATCTTCCTCTATAACTTGGGCTTGGCTGTCCTCCTCCTGCCTGCCATCAGGCACCTGCACAATCCAAACCTGCTTCAAAAGCTTCAATGTGCAAAAAACTAACCCTAGCGATGGAAAAACTGAAGGGTCTGCAGACAGATCAGCTCCCAGCAGGGTGCTCTGCACAAGCTGATTTTAAGTGACAGCAAAGAAGGAAACAAAAGAAACACTGCTGCTAGAGGAACCATATGCAAATAGGTTGATTCATTCTGGTTTTTATCATAATTATCATTATTATTGTTCAGTGCTAAACAAGAACCTATACTTCTGTATCAGCTTATTTCCATGAAAATAATCCTTATTAAAAAGTGGGAGTCTTCCTCATCTTTTCAGAGGACTATTTGCTTCTCTCCAGAGAGGTATGTTTGTAAAGAGATTTTAAATGCTTTCAGTCCCATAGATAAAGACCTCTCAGTAGTACAAGGAAGATCCTAATTGATTAGCATTAGCAACATGTTTAACCACATAAAAATAATTGAATTGGTCAATGAGTAATTGTCTCTGCTTCTTGCACAGAGGCTTTAAGAGGGAATAGAAGAACTGAAAGAACATGCTATTATTAAGGTATCATGTCAAGTTTTGTACTGCTAGTGTTATTATAGAATAGAATCATGGACCTTAAAGATCATCAGGTTCCAACTCCCCTGCTGTGAGCAGGGACACCTCACACTCACGTGGCCTTGAACACCTCCAGGGAGGGAGCTTCCACAACCTCCCCGGGCAACCTGTTCCAGCACCTTGCTACCCTCATGGTGAAGAATTTCTTCCTTATGTCTAACCTAAATCTCCTCTCTTTCAGTTCAAAACCATTACCTCATGTCCTATCACTGCCCTCTCTGGTGAAAAACCCCCTCTCCAGATTTCCTGGAGCCCCTTCAGGCACTGGAAGGTGCTCTAAGGTCTCCCTGGAGCCTTCTCTTCTCCAGGCTGAACAGACCCAACTCTCCCAGCCTGTCTCCAGAGCAGAGGTGTGTTTTCAGCACAGTTCTTGCTAACATGGTATTTTGGGAAATTATTCTCTCCCTTCATCTCCTTTCCCTGCAAAACATCTAACTGGCAGATCCCTGCAAACTATTTTAGCTTGAAAAAGATAACAAACTCAATGTATACTATTGCTGCTCTCCAGCATCATGTCACATCAGAGTAAGACACATCACCCTGCTTCTCTTCTGACACATCTGTGCACTGCACAGCAATGAAGCAGCAAACCTAGATGCTCCCCTCTTTGGCACCAACTGGACTGTCAGTCATAAGCACAATATATTTACTCAAACACAAACAAATTTCCAAGACACTAGCTATATTGAAACAAAACAAAACCAAAAATGCTTCAAAAGGGGATGCAATTCTTTCAAAAGTAATCACCTCTCAAGCAGCACCTTTCCATAGCTTAGATTTGGGATTTCTGCCACAGTTTACTAGGTAAGCAGATTTTTTTTTTCCACTTCTGCTCATAGCTGGGTTTCCTACAGCTAGTGAATTTTATTCAGCTTCTCCAATAGGAATGTATGCAGTAATTTAATGAAGGTTTCCTTTTGTGCAACTAGCCAGCCTGGGCCAGGAGATTACAGGGATCCCAGGCCCAGGCAAGATGAGTATGTGTTCAAGTTTAAGCCATATTGATGATCAATTACACCACAGGGATGGAAAAAAAAACAGATTAATATAGGGACCATATGATACCACCCAGAAATTTCTGTACTTTTAGAAGTACTTTTTCATACTCTTTTAGCAAGAAGGGCAGACAGTTGAAATATACTTTTGCTTTCAACAAAATATTTGTTCAATACCAGGAAGAGACAGAGTTAATTGAGCCTGATGTGGTGGCCCTCGGTGTTTCAGGTGTTTGGCAGAAACTCCCATTAAGACAGGAGGTTTGGAAACTCAGAAGGCTGCCTCCAATGGAAGATTTACAGCATTCCTCATACTTCTAAGCATAGCAGAAGGAAAATCTTGCCTTAGATTGTTTCCAGCAATTTCCCCCTCCCCCCAAAACCAGGTCATGCACCAGAAGTACTCAGGTCTATAAAAAACAAAGTATATTACTGCTATGTTAAACATATGGGTATTTAGGAATATTTAACCATATCTGCTTCAGGCTCACCTGAAATTGTAGTCTGGGGTTTACTAATGCTCTTGTTTTATTATCCTGTCTGCTCTCAAGACCATCAGAATTTATCTGGCTTGATAAAATAATGCACATTAAGCAATAAGATAATTAAAAAAATATATATCAAAAGCATTACTATCTCGAGGATGAATGCTACACACGGGTTACGTACCTGACCACAGATTTATAACACTTATTTTGCAAGCATATGAACAGTGAGTGAACTCGATTCATTTTTAGGCGCTTGCAGAGGTAGCGGCAGAAAAAAAAAGGCAGTTTAAGTGTGCTGAAAAAGTAGACTTAGAACGTTGTCCAGGATCTTTTCAGAGACATGTTTTAGTAAATTTAATCCTTACAACAACAATTAATTTGGAATCGAGATTCTAAGTCAATTCTATATTGAAAATTAAAACTGACTTTCCTAACAGCTGTTTCTCCTCTTCTCCCCTCCGTGATCAATTGTTACATCTTCCTGTTCCCCAAAAAGGACTGATTTTAATTCTATACCAAAAATTAACACAAGAGAATAGTAATAAAATAATAATAAAAAAAAACTTTCAGAATCATTCTCCATTTCATCTCTTCTAGTCATAGAACTCTACATCTAGTTCTATCAGGACATTTACAATAAACTGAAGTAAAAAATAAAGATCGTTTAATTGCAGCATTTAATCCCTTCTCTCAATTGATGAAATGAATATACATAGACCACTTCCTCAAGGAAGATCAACTGTAATGGCTTCTTTTCATTTGCATTATGGAATGCTGACAAAACTTCAGCCTTCTCTGTCTGATTTCATTATCCTTCCTCAGTTTTTAACAACATGTGCTTTGTCAGCACTCTTCATTTATAGCATATTGCTCTATTCTCTCTGACTGTTCAATCTTGCTAAAAATACAATTGGGAATTTGTCTTACATCACTCGGGTATGGGGCTTGTTCTGTCTATCTTCTCGTCTTTCTCACCTTACAAAAATCTACTCACTGTCATTTCTTTCTTGAAGCTTCTCAAAATAATATATACCAGGAAGATATATATTGCTTTTTCTTGACAATTGCCAATTCCTTAGCTTAAGAGATGTTTGCCCTGTTCTTACAGACAGCCCTCTCACAGCCCACACTGACTTGTTTCTTCAACTTGTGCATGGAAATTTTTAATTTGTCTTCAGCCATCAGCAATTGCAATTTCACTACTATTAAGGCAGAAATATTAGAAGCGAGTTTCATATTTATCCATACAACAGTGTTTGGAATTTTTTGCTGGACCAAGTCTTGACATCCTCACTGAGCAAAGCTCCAGATTCCACAACTTTGGAATGTTTTGTTGGACAGTGGCTCAGCTGGCCTCACAAGGGTACCACTATCACCATAATGATGATAATCCTTCAGTGTAAAATGGAAAGGATCACTGCAGTGACATAGATCGGTCAGCTCTGTAACTAAGGATAAAAAATTGATGAATTTTCCACTAATTAGAAATTCAGCCAAAATCATACACACAGCTGCATTGCAGCCTTTAGTAGTTATTATTTATTTTTCAGAAAAGTATCTGTTCCTCTCCAATTATCTACTAAAGTACTGTTGCCCATCCAAAAACAAACCAAAAAAAAGCAAACTTGCACTTCCACAATTTGAACAAATTAAGATCTTTCTGTTTCTTCCAGTGTTTCATTACAGGGAAAGCCTACAAACTTTCTGTCTTTCTTGGAATAAAGGAAGTCTTTCACGAATATTGTTTCAATTGCCAATACATGCCTTGGACTGTGGACAGAGCATGGTGCTCATAAACAAACAAAATGCAGAGGTGTTATTTCTCCATTCCTACCTGATACAGCTTGTGCACATACATGAGGGGACAGCACTAAGAACTCATATTTAATTCATTTCCATCAAAATCAGAGTCTGTAAGAATAATGACTTCCTATGTAGGATCTTTCTTTCAGAAAGTGTGACTTTATTAAAGGCATGGGCTTTTCTGCACGCTGCTTTGCTTGCACACAGGAAATTCTGGCCCCTCTGAATCTGATCTGTCAGTAGCATCATTAACCACATCCCCAATTGCTCTGTAATCTGAAAATTTTATGAGCACTCATTTTTTTATGTGTGATAAAAAGTGTTAAACAGTACAGTAAAAAGAACCTCAAAATACATCTACTCAGTGATGCCAAAATTCTTTTAAACCACATTGCTTTAAAATATACCAGTTGCTTACTGCACCATGTTGTTCTGCTCTTCTTTTAAGCCAAGGAATCATGAGAAACAGGTATTTTTTTCCACAGCATATGACTAATGCCAGTATCTTTGTTTTATAATTCAAGATTGTAATCTCATCAAAATCAGTATCAAAATACTTGGTAGGATTTATTTTCCTCAGCCAATGCTGTTAGGAAACTAATTACATTACCTTTCTTAAATATTTTTAAGCAAGCACTGTATTAATAAGTGCATTACTTTGCTCCAGATCAATGTCAGGCTAACAGGCCAGCAATCACCAGCACTGTTGCATTCTCTCTTTATAAATATGGGCATTACATTCTTCTCCTGTCTGGCACCGGTGCCTTCCCCAGACGAGTAATTTTGGTTATTACAAAGAACAGTTTTACACAAACAGCAAAAAAACCCCACTACTGAAGTAACTTTAATTTTATATTTTGGGTATAAACCTCTAGAATACATTTTTAAGAAGCCTCAGGTACCTAAATCCATAAACATTATAAGTTTACATCCACCTTTCCAGTGCTTATGGGTACCTAAAGCTCCTCTTAAAGAGCAGACAGAAAAAAAAAAAATATTTGAAAATATTGAAGTTTATGGTTGGGACCCATCAGGGCAAAATAGCATTCAGCTCTTTCACTTGTTGGACTCATCCTGTAGATGAACTTTGGTTATTTCAGGAAAACAAAGAAAAAAAGATGCTTCCCTGCCTACTACTGCCTATCCTGCTGACAAAACATTCCCCAGGGGAGATCCTGGTTCATATCCTCCTCCAGCTGAGGAGACTTTAATCCCTATTTTACACTTCCTTGGAGAGTTTCCAACTGTTACACTGTTGGGTATTATGCAACTCCATCTGTTTATGTTATCACATTTTAACTAGATTACATACATAGTCACTGAGCTACACAGAAAGGAAAAAGTAAAGCTAACTCTATGGCCTGAGTGGAGAAAAGAGCTACATCTCTGGCCCTGCTGCTGCCATCATTCAACAGCCAGTGAGCTTAGTGGTTAATAAAAGGCTTTAAAGAGCAAAGCAGCTATTTGATTGGAGAACATGGCCTCAGATATCATCAAAAAACATTGCAGAGAAGTTAGTAACAGAAATCTATTTATTAAAATCAGTCAGAAGGAAATTGTTCCTAATATTTCTTAAACTGCATTGTTACAGCTATATTCCTATATATATCCATAGAAAAAAAAAATATATATAGGAAAGTTAGGGTTGGAAGGGACCTTAAAGATCATCTAGTTCCAATCCCCTCTGCACAGGCAGGGACACTTACCACTAGGATCAGGTTGCTTAGAGCCCCATCCAAACTGCCCTTGAACAGGAATGGGCAACCTGTTCCAGTGCCTTACCACCCTCATAGTAAATATGTATTCGTATATTCATACACAAACAGACACATTATACTTAAAAGACTGCAGTGAAATAAAATCCCTGTAGAACATTAATTGCATTGGAAGTCCCAAAATGAATGAAATGTCATCTCCTTTTCCTTCTACTTCTTGACATTAAAACCTCACTGTGTTATGAGAATAAGCACTCCTATATCTTACTTTAAAAAATAATGTCATTACAATATAAATTTAGCATAATTTATACATCTGATAAATTAATAAAAATTATGAAGCAAAAATGAAATGTTGCAGGTGCCAAGATAAAAAAGTTTTGACACTGTCAAGACAAAATTAGAACCTTATATAAATCTACTGTGACTGAAGACAGCAGTGATACAGCTGGGAGCACATCAAATTCTAGACCTTGAGAAAAGTTCACACTGGTCAAAAACACTGCAGAGAAAATTGGTTTAAGTGCTTTACTATTTATTTATTTTAATATAAATTTCCAAAAATATTTCTTTGAGATTCAAATCATGTTCCACAAACAAGACAGTATTTCAAATCGGTGCAAATTATTTAATTAGTTTTACTTGAAATGTCCATATCAGTGACATAATTATAATTTTCTTTTTACCAGCTAATTTTTCAAGATAGGGAATATAACTTGCTTATAATAATTCAAAATATACAGTGCTCAGCAGATTTCCTTTCTCTCTTTACAAAGCCTTTGAAGAACAATACTAGTAATCCAAAGTACACAATACCCGCAGGAGCAGTTTCTGTTCACTGCCCTTCTCACTTCACCACTAAAAGTAACCACATTCTTAGTTACTGCAAATCTGTGCCTAATCCTTTATACTTGCTCTACTGACAATGCCTTCATAGTTACCAGGAACAATGACCTGTCTGCATGTCAGTGAACATGAAGCACAGAAGCAATTTCAACACATGTGAACTCTCTTCTACATTAGAGTACCCTGTGCAGTGGTAAAATGCCAAATGCTTATCCATTTCACTCACCACTGTAACAAATTTGCATAAATAATGCAAAACAAAAGATCACTAGATCAAGATTCTCCACTGAAACCCCATGTTAACTAGTTTTTTCTATTAATTCTTAATGCAAAAAGGAAATGGCTAGTATCTCAGAGTGAATTACTGGAGCAAGGGAAGGAAAGAGGAAGAAAAGAAAATTACTTTATCCAGAAAGTCTTGGGAACCTCCTATCAAATCATATCAAAACAAAAAAGGTTTAAGAAATTTCTTAGAAACGTCAGTGTAGCTTAAGTTAGCCAAAACTACTTATCCTAATCCTGTATATCATTTATATGAAATCCTATAGCCTTTTAAAAGGTGACTACTCTGCTATTACAACAGAAGCCTCGAAGCTTACTGCTAATTATGAGCAGTTACAACTTTAACAGGCTTCGGGAATGGATATGGCTAACAAAAAAAAAGCCCAAAACACAGATTAAATATACTGCAAAACTCTCAAATCGGTTATGTTTTGATACAGCCACTTTGTACACTCTCCATACCAGATGAATAGTTTATATTGCTAACCTTTAGCTGTTACCCCACTGTGTTCATGTCTACATTTGAAAATTTTCATCAGGTTGACTCTAGTGAGTAAACTGCCATATTCCATTATGGTCCAAAGCAAACAGTTACTTGTGGACTCATTATTGCCTGGTTTTAGCTGGCATAATGACTTTTTAACAGATTTTCAAAGCACAAGCTATTAAAAGTAAGTAGTCTGTGCCAGATGCGAGGATTGAAGCTCCTGCTGTGAATACCAGATATCTTTGTGCCCTCATCTTCATTTCAAATATGTCAGCTCACATCCACTAACATTCTGAAAGCAAGACCCTTTCCCATCCCATATGCAGCTAGAATGCAGGAAATAGAACAGGAGTTGCTGTCCCTGGCTAACCAGTCCCCTACACTTCTTTAAAAAAGTCTGGTCAGGCTTGGTAAAATTCAGTTTGTGTAACTGAATTAACTGCTTTAAGCACTGTTTCACTCTGTGTGTGTGTATTCTTCCTTCTCAAATAACTCCCCCCCCTCCCCCAATTGCAGGACTCCTCACAGCCAGGCCCAGGTATGTAAGGCACCTTGGGAACAGCCATACTTTGTCACTTCCCTCTTTCTGGCAACCTGGCCTTGTTCCAAACAGAACAGGGCAAAACCAAAAACTAGGGATGATACTATGAAAGGAGAACCAGAAAGAGGATTTATCTTACTTGCTGTGAATTTTAGAAATATAAAAATGTTCAAGACAGTAGCTATTTCAGAAAAATATCCCTTCTACCTTGCTTGGAGGAGGGTGCTCTGGGAAACGGTCCCACTGCAAACAAGTTTCAAAGGATTACCTCCAAGTGACTCTGTCCATTCAGCACATCCATCTCCATCAGCTGCCTCTTTTTCAGGCACATATCTCCCCATGCTCTGATTTTTTAAAAGTTTGGACATGTGAAACTAATATTAAGAACAATCTTTTTATAATATGCTGACTAGGCTTTCTGGGACAGGTCAAGAGAAGTCACATTTAAAGAACATCTCTGGAGGCTCTGCAGTTAGAAATCTACAAACCTTCATCTTCATGCTTGATACAAGCACATCAGAGGTGACAATATTCCATTTGGGAGCTCTTGTTTTCTCAGTCTGTCCTTTAAAGCCTCTGGTTCTTTGAAAATATTTCCATTTGCTTACTGTCAAATAAACTGCTAGTGAGCTATGGGAATTCCAGATATTTGTAGCTATCCAAACTGATTTCTTGGTTCTCAGAATATTTTCAATCGGACTGAGGACATTGCAGCTTCAAGGAGCAGTTAAATGTCTGAAGTAAAATGCATTGTATTGAACAGATCCTAAGACTATAGTAGAGGACTAGTTTTAAGTTGCTGAAGAGCACAAATTCAACAGCTATTCTGGTAATGTGATTTTAGACATTAAATAGCATTATAGGAAACACGTCACAGTTTGATTTTGGGTTGTTTTTCTTGACAACTCAAAAGAAGTTTTTAGAAGATGAAATTTCTTAAATACTGCTTCCCAAATTAGAAACAGTTTGGGGTGTTTTTTTTGTGGATTTTCTTGTTTGTTTTTTAAGTTAATTTGAACTTTGATACAGGTTCTGGATTTTTGGGAATTCAGAGTGGGAGGGGAGAAAGCAAAGAAGAGACAGAAGACAAAAGAAATTAATCATCTTAAACACTTAGCAAACTTCAGTGGAAGAAAAAACAGAAAATTAATGTCTTTTATCTGAATAAGTCCTGTATAAAAGAAAATCCTGCTGTTTGAACTCTTTGCCTAATAATTATATAAAATTATAACCAGAGTCAAGAAACAAGACTAGAATCAAGTTTTCTGCTTTCATGTCTCAGCCACTTTTTCTTCTGAAGAAACAAAGTTTGAAGGGTCTTACTTGCAGTCTTGGTGGCAGCTCCATTTGCTGCCATTAACCTACAATGGAGCACTAAACAATGCAAAAGAAAGTACATGCAAATTTCATCCAGCAATTAGTGGTGTTTATGAGCTCCTTCAGAATGTCATTCTGTGGATTGATGGAAAAAAACCCTCTTATTTCTTTCATGAGCAGTTGACATTTGTGAACAACAAGGCACCAGACCATCAGGTGGCTAATTTAAGCATTAACAGTCCTTGGCAGGAAAGACAACCAGACTGCATGCAGGCATTTATGACAGCATTTCTAAATGTAGGTTTTAGTCTGTAATCCTATAAATGAACATTCTTTTGTGCAATATTTTGACAAATCAAGGGAAAAAATGCCAGGAAAAATCCAGCAGATAGTATGAGTCACACCTTTCCCAAGCCATTTCAGGCATCTGTTACCATGGGACCATATGGATAAAACAGAAGATGGAGGCACCTTTTCCAGTCACAAAAATTCTAAAGACATGCCTATGGGCAGAAAAATGTTTAAAAAGAGACACCCTGATTTCATTGTCTGACAATACTATGTGCTAAGCTTACAACAGCTTTTCTTTTATCACTCTTACAGTTAATTGTTAGTCACTGTTGCTCTTGACACTGACATAAAAGTGCCAAAAGCAAAAGTAAAACATTTCACTTTTGAAGTTGCTTTTTTGTTGTTTGTTTGCTTTTAATTGGGGAGGGTGTTGTCAGTCCAACACTAAGCTCCTCATTCCTTACCTATGATTAAAAAATTAAGTTATTTTACTACACGCTTATTATAATGTTAGAAAAGGAGTTAGTTCAACAGAATAGGCTGGAATGGTATTTATTTTACCCATATTAGAAGAGGACTGAATGATTAATGTGAAAATAGCTTTGATGCTATGGGTTAATTGATCATCACCTATATTTGCATAAAATAAACTTAATTGTCACCATTGTTTCATTCTATAGACAAAGAAGATTCAAGAGATATCACCACCAAAAAAAACCAAACCTCACACATATTAAAGGCTATAAATAACATTTGCTTACTTCATGTATTTCTATATATGGGTTCCAAAGTGCTGGCAGATCTATAAAGAATCAAAGCCTTGGAGGCAAAATAGACCCTGCTGGGACTACGTATGTTCAACTGCACTTTGGAAAGAGATACCACAACTAAAATCCTAGGTTTTAGGACAGATATATGAATCAAGGCACAAATCTTGGAAGGATTATTCATCTTCTGCATAAAGATCATCATATTAATAACAAAATTACAGTTTATGAATTGTATACTACTATGATGCTTGCACTGTATCAGCTGTATCAGATGTATCAGCTTAAGATTTCTAAAATTACCTGCCAGTTTTACTGCATTTTCCTGTTCTGGGTAATAGAAACATTTCAGGAATGGACTGGTAAGAGTTTTTTCAAGCTGTTCTCAAGGTGCAACTTTCAAAACCATGATAATTAAAAAAATAAGTGTGCCATTTTCAGGCACCTGAAGAACTATCAAAACTAGAAAGCCTATGAAAATGCAAAATCACACAAGTATATCTAAATCTGCAGGTCAGAGTTTCAAGCCAGCTGGGCTGAACTGACTGCAGAAGGTAAATTCAACAGCAACAGTAGAGGAGTTTCTTACAGTATTTTGAAGAATATCCAAGTCTTACAAAAACTAGCATTATTTGGGGTTAATTTTTTTTATCATGCATTTTTTTCTTTATTAACTGCTGCTGTTCTGAAAATCTCTATTGTTTTGCTTTGATCTGGGTTCCAGTTCTTGAGTTAGTGTGCATTCTTTTGACCCTGGTGCAGAATCTTGTGCTGGTTTGGATCCAGCTGAAACGTTAACACTGCCAGAGCTTTTTCTTCCCCTCCCTCTTCTCTTCCTTCTATCCTGAAGGCTTTTAAATATTGTATTTCCTCCCAGCTTCCTTATCAGAAAACCATATGCAGTGCTCATCATGAAAGCTGTGTTATCACCTCCAGTCCCCCACCATAGTTCTAAGAGAAACCAGCTTTGAATCAGTTACATCATCAATCAACCTCCATGCACTCCAAATTCAACAGGATCTCGTGTTTTAAAACACCCACTACAAAGAGGGTCTTAAAATATACACAGATTATCTTTTTTTCTCTCTTTTTATCATAATGATAAGCAATGGCACTTGAAATAAGTGTTCAAAATCTGAGTCTCACAGCCATAACATGGTTAGTGTCTCAGGACATTTAAAAAGAAAAGACCCAAATCAAAACCCAAGCCTGCCTGTTTGATCTTCTGTACTTCTCATCAAGTGGAAATAAAAGTGCAAATACATAGAATATACAAGGAATATAGAGTGATCTTTCTCTCTCTGTACACTCCTTGCTGTCCTGCACTGAAAGTAATTACTGTTTAGTCAGAAATTTCTGAAAAATAAGAAAAGCAGCTGCAATAGGTAAGTGCCATGTGTAGGCATAACACAGAGGTGACAAGGGTCTAACCTCTGAATGTGCTCTACTGCAAGCCAGAGTCCTTTAATTTTTCCTTTCCAATCCCGCTAGAAAAAAGGTTAATGTACTGTTAGAAATCATTTCCAGATCAAGTATATAAATAAAGCTTGTCCATATTGACATGTTGATTCATTATCTATCTCAAGTTTATATTTCACTGGAATTCTAGTTCTCTGTTCCTTCACTAGTAAAATTTGTCAACACATTAGTTTGACTTGCATACTCCCAAGTGCCCACCATACTGGTGCTGGCACTGGGCTGGCTTCCCTGGGAATCCAGGTACTGCTAAGATTAGAGCTGACCATACTTCACATGACTATAGGAATCTTCTAGTCCTCCTCAGAAATTGCTGTAACTATACACTTTGAGATGTTCACATATGTACAGCAACATATAACACACTAAATTTGAAACACTTCCAAAAACTATAGTACAGCATTTAAAAAATCCCAATATATGTATGGAGGACCATTTTAATCTATTTTGCTTAAGGTGGACATAGATGTACATGAATGTAAATCAAAAGGGTTTGGCTTTTTTTAAGCAAAAGAAATCAAGAAAGATTTGGTTCCTTCCTCTTCTTTTTTTCTCCAGAGGAAGTAATCAAGTTCTGATTGGAAAATGAAAGGATATTATAGCAAAATTATTTTACTACATGCAATTAGAAAATAATCTTATTTCCAGTTGTCAGTGAGAAATAAAATGTCTTCTGACTAAAACATTAATTACATATAATTTAGTTTTTACTTAGTATTTAAAAAATAGATAAACCAGTAAGTTCCATTATTTAATAACAAAAGACTGCAAGTCATTTGCCCCCTGTGCAGAAGCACAAAAAGCATTGATATTCTGGAATAGCAATTTTTTCTAGGTTCGATTTAATAATTTAAATGAAGAATTGGTAGAAAATTTCCCTATAACTGTTTCACATATCTTTGCTCTTCTTGTTTCTTTCTGAGGTACTTTTTAACAAATGTCAAAATAGAAATTACAGAGTCCATTGAAACAGTTTAGTTGGAATGGGTCTACAATGACATCAAGTCCAACTAAATGCCCAATTTTAAAGCATATAATTAAGTGCATGGTCCAAATGCCCCTTAAACACTGGCAGGCATGGGACAAACCCTCAGCAATTATTTCAGCAATGCTTACAAAGAAAGACAGCCCTCCTTCTAACAGGAACTATAGTATTTTCCTTTTTTTTGGAATAGAACAAACAAATGGTCAATTTTCTTCTTAAAGCTTGTGAACTGACAGTTTATGTGGGGATTGAAGTAACTGAAATTTTCGCTTTTACATTCCTCTATACAGACCACAGACTTCATCAGTTATTTTTTTGCCCATGTAACAATCTACAGGATTTCTTGGCAAGACTTTCTCCCTCATCACCTCTGTGTAAATATACTGCCTGGCACACGTTCCGCTCAAGTCAGAGGCAAAGGTAAGAGTATGTAATGAGCAAAAAGCTATATATCTTTACAGAGATCCATTAAAAGATCTTATAAAGGGCATTATACCCTTGGGAAAGGCACCATTTATGGTTCATTATCCTAGCAATCTTT
>NW_009953703.1:561165-582338 GCF_000747805.2 Chaetura pelagica | reverse complement strand
TTTCCCTAGTAATATTTAGCCATGTAGTGCATTTAGGGCAAACCAGCAAAGCACATGACTCTGTGCCTACATTGAAGGATGTGTTTAAGTCCTTCTCTACTCAGCACAGGCCACTGACCCCCATTCAGCAAAGCACTTACAAATTTCTGCATGAACCTGAAAGCACACACACATTTGAGAAACTGCAACGTGTATAACCATCAGTTTTGCTTAAAAGCAAGGAAATAGCCTACACAATACTTAAGCCATTGCCATGCTTGCAAAATGTTCTTCTTCCTGTTCAATATCATAAACTCCTCTCTCAGGAGTTAATAGCTTTGCTATATTCAAAGCTATTAAAGTGAACTCTATAAATAGGGAAACGCCCAGAAGAAAGTAAAGTGTGAGACATTCTGTACTGAGAGGGAATGTTGCTATTTTCCTCTACTTCTTGCCATTTTCCTCTATTTCTATAGTCCATTCCATAATGCAGTCCTCACTGCAATATGGTTAAACATTTAATGGTTAAATGGTCAAATGCATTTGCCACTCACCCTCTTGGATCTGAAAAGCCTGAAGCAAAATATAGGCAACTTGTGAGATAAACTTCGTGTGTATCTCACCAAGAAACAATCAGTCTGCATTAGAAAAAAGAATTTGCTGCCCTCTACCAAAGACACTGACATTGATGTGATGTTATCCTGTTAGTTTTAATTCTCCCAATAAGCACCAACCTTTAAGAGAAAATACACAGTACAGAGGAAAATAGGCACAAGAACTGCTTTACAGGTTTGAATGATACCCCATAAATATCAAAATGACAGACTTGACCTTTGAAATCTGCTGAAGGACTGGAATTTCTGAGAACTTGGTTATTTTTACTTGTTTTTTGGTGTTGTGTTATTTTACAGAATTTTCTAGAAAAAGAATCAGAAACTGACTGTGTAAGTTAGATTATGTTTGGCTTAAAGCCTTGCAAGTTATTCCTGTGATTCAAGGTGCATTTATCAGACTTGTTCTTCTGCTCTTCACCCACTTCTTAATACTTCAGATACATACTTTTTTTCTTCTGAAGATGTTTCTTGGTAAATCAATAGATCTTAAAAATGAACAAGGTCTAAGGAATTTGTTTTGAAGAATTGTAGCAGTAAGCAAACATGACTAAAATCAACTTCAAGCACAGAACCTCCCAAAGCCACTTCTGGAAAGACAAAACTGTGCTTTGTACCTGAGGTTGTTGTATGGAAAGCTCTGGAGAATTACACATTTGCAAATCAGCCAGCATTTGAATGCCATTTCATGAGGGCTGGTTTCTGAAAGGCAGTTGTCACCTAGAGGCTCTCTGATACTAACAGCAAATCACTCCTGGTAATAGTGTGTTTTGAATCAGAAACAAGAATGTGGTTGTAGCATTTTGATCTGTTACTAAATATTCATGTAATGGCCACAGGGGTGAATAGTAACTATTCTCCAATGAAATTATCTTTTGTATATAGGTGTCAATGTCACAGGAGCCGAAGATTAATCTTTCCCTTTGGGTGCTATGGAAGCACATGAATAGGTGAGTTCCTTCAACTGTCAGCCCAGACTCCCAGGCTTTGCCTGATTGTGTTGTCCTCCCATGAACCAGAAATAAGGTCTCAGCTTTACTGGATGTTAAAACACTGCATTGCTATTTCACTTCTGCCCATTTGTTTCAGCAACTATAGTGAAGTAATACAACCTTTGTTTTGAATCTTTTTTCTTTTTTTTAATGTTGAACTAACATGACATTAGGTAGAGATTTGAGGAAGCTATGGCAAATTATTCCATCATACAATATTTTCTGGCAGAAGAGTGAGAATATGTGAGACAAAAAACTGCAGACAACAAGGTCGGTAAAGAAGGAGGAGAAGGAGCCCAAAGGAGGCTGTGACCCTGTGGGAAGCCTCTGCTGGAGAAGGCTCCTGGCAGAACCTGTGGACCCATGAAGAGAGGAGCCCAGGCTGGAGCAGGTTTTCTGACAGGATTTGTGACCCCATGGGAGAACCATGCAGGAGCAACCTGCTCCTGAAAGGCTGCACCATGTAAAAGGGACCCACACTGGAGCAGTTCACAAAGAACTTTGGCCTGTGGGAAGGACTCACACTGGAGAAGTTCATGGAGGACTGTCTCTCATGGGATGCAGGGGCAGAGTGTGAGGAGGAAGGGGCAGCAGAGAAAACATGTGATAAACTGACTGCAACCCCCTGTGCTGTTGCAGGGAGGAGGTGGAGAATTCAGGAGTGAAATTGAGCCTGGAAAGAAGGAAGGGTGGGGGGAAGTTGTTGTTTTAAGAATTGGTTTTATTTTTCATTACTCTACTCTGATTTGATTGGTAATAAATTAAGCTAATTTCCCCAAGTCACATCTGGTTTGCCTGTGATGGCAACCAGCAAGCAGCTTTGGTGGGCACCTGGCATCCAGCCAGTGTCAACCCACCACAAATTAAAACAAATACTTCAGGTGTTGTGCAGTAACATATGACTAATGATGACCCTAATACCTGTGGAGAGAAAGCAGACTAACCTCATGTTCTTTCTTTACTTAGAACATATCCTTTCTCTTGATGCCCTAGCAGAGCAGAGTTTATTGTCCTTGATAAACTATTTCAGCACAACTGAGGTCTGCCACACATTGACGTATCCAGAGCTGAGAACAGAGAAACGGTGAATGATAATTGGCTGCTTTATCAATTAAGCCTACTTTTAGTCTCACTTTTTTGGCAGGTTCTGTTACCAGATACCAACTGGTAAAACCATACTGCAGGGCTGGAGAAGCACAGCATACACAGAGGAAAAGGAACATCAACAAGATGACTGAATTTTGAACTGTTAGCTAACAACTTCCAAGGAGAACAACCACCAAGATCCCTAAGAATCATTGGGCAAAATGAAAAGGAATCTTTAAATACCATCTAAGGTTAAAGGGAATGGAATGAAATAAAAGGCTCTGCTCTTGAAATGGCTCATACCCCAAAGCTACCTTACTTCTATTTCATGCCAAGTAAAAGCTGTGTGAATCACAATGTTATGGCTGCTGGCACAATTAGAAATGGAGGAGAGCACAACTTTCACCTCCAACAGAAGTGACATATTAGAAGAAAAGCTATTGAAATACTGTGACCATTTCTAAATCATTCAGTACAGAATTAAGAGATAAGAAAATATTTACAGGAATTAAGGAGAGTGCATATCACTGTAGCATTCCCACTACATGGTAATACCTTCTGCAGATCATATTGTGATGATGGTGAATCAGCACTTCAGATGGCAGATCTCTGAAGTTCTCTACTGCTACTTATGACAATGAGAAACGTAGCTGTATCATCAGGGGCCAAATAAGTCCATATATATACTTTTAGGAACAAGAAACTTCCACAAATCATGCAGTAAGCACTGAAGTCCACCTTCATGCTCTTTTAAGTCTGAATCTTCCTCCTACAGTTCAGACAACTATACTCCTTTGAACATTTCAGGAACAAAAATGAATTCAAGAATTACTCCTGATTAAGATTAATTACCCAATGGAAAAACTACTCAAGATTGCTACTGCAGTGTAAACCCATTGGGCGTTTCATTTGTGGCTGGGTTCATGAAGCACCTTCTTTACGCAATTTGGATACACTAAGTCCATACAGTACATGCCAAACTGACCTGCACTCCAGAAAAATCCAGGAAATCCCCTAATAATACAATGAAGAAAGAGTTTTGAACCAATGAGAACAAAATTGACATTTTTCAAAGAAAATTCAAATTTCAAGTCTAAGTAATATCATATGTGCCTATTAGGTACACCTGCAGTTCCATTTGAATTGACAATTACCGGTGCAACAGCTTAACCTGAATGAAAAACTTGCAGTTCTTGTCCTAAGTTCTACTTCTCTGAAGGCAGAAGGATTGTAAGGTAAGAAGAAATGTAAGAATAATAGTACTCAAAGAGACAAACACCCCCACCACAAACAAGTTAACATTGGTCAAAACATACCTTTTGTTCATCAAATAAGACTATGACCAGTGATTGCTATCAATAGAGAAAAATTCACAGATTTAGGATCCAAGATTTGACAAACAAGAATTACATTATTTATGTCTCAGGAATTTAAAACAAAACAAAGACTCAACCTAAGCTGTGTATCAATGTGGATCACAGCCAAGATGTCAGTTTTAACCACTGATGTCCAATTATATCAATTAGCACAAATCCTATTACAGAAATACTTACATACACAATGCAATTCAGCAGAGTTTGGGGATCTGGTTTTGACAAGAGCAGACAATGATCCCACAAGGGTCTATGCATAACTCCTTGCATGTGTGATTTCTAAATTCTAAAATTGTCCATTTAGAAGACCTAGAAATTACATGTGTCTATTTCAATTAAATGTAAACGTGTCTTCAAAGTTTGTTTTGTTTGGGGTATTAAAGGCTCCTCTAAAGACAGAGTTGCTTTTCACTACATTTTCACTACAAAAACAGCCATTAGTAAACCAGACTTTTCTTAGCCTTATGTTTTAATAGTATGGTTTGTATGGTTGGTTAGATAAGAGTTACACTTGACTGCCTCAGTGCAAATTGCAACAGTACACGGATATACATAGTGACACAATTCTCTCTCCACAAAAGCTTATTAGCAACCATGATTGACAAGAAGCTCCGTGTCTTAGAAATGAAACTTAACTAGGTTTTCTTCTATGATGTTTACCCACAGGGAATGAGGAAAAATATGTATTACTAGTTAGAATTTTTCTTCCTTGCATGTGAGAGGAACCAAGGCTCCCTTAGGTATACAACTGTCTAATTTTATGAACAGACATAGGAAGGGAGCAGTTTATGGTATACTAGTTTCAAATTGACTCATTTGTGATTTCATTAAAATGCAGAGTAAATTTGCTATCCCCTGGCAATATTTCTACAGGATTCTTTAAGTTAAGATTTTCTATTACTCTAAAAAAAAACTACAAACCCACATTTTCTAAAGGCTTGCTGATTTTATATATCGTTAAAACTGCTGTTGAAAGAGCAATCAAGAAAGGAACAAATTTTGTTTCTCATTTTTCATCACTTCTTAAAACAGCACCTATTTCATGAACCTGAGAAACCTAATCAGAAAGTTAAGGACCCTTCACTTACTGAGTATCTAGGAAAAATCCACACAGAGTAAATGCCTTTGCATGTGTTACACTTTTGAATTCCCTACTTTTTTCTTATTTTCCTAGTACATGTATTTTTCCTGGATTAGATATGCTTGATTTTCATGCAATAAAAACTGGAAGAGGAAGCTGTTGGTAGGAATTTATATAGACCAAGAAAACACAATATCATTCCCTTCATCTCAGGAGTCTAAGATATGAATACAAAAATGAGTGGCAGTCCTTGAAGAGATGATTTCGTTAAGATTATGGAAATGCTGATAGCAGTTACCATCCTGAAACTAGCTCTACTATCACTTCCTTTTAAAAACATTGAGTAGTTAACACATCCTCATTACTTTTAATTAGGCAAAATACCCGCAACCTGAATAGCAGCAGAAGCTTGTAGGGAACTCCTACTTTGAACTGCTCACCACGTTCACACCAAAGAAGGCGCTGCAGGTTGGTTTGCTTGGCACTTCAGTTTCTGGAAGAAGCAGCTTGTGGTGAAATCAAAACCACACCATGCCTTATTTTCCTCCATGACCTTGTAATACTGAGTGGTAGGCTGAGGCACACATCAGTGGTATTTAACTAAGGCAATAGGGAAATGAAGAAAAGTATTTGGTGTGTGAGATCACGCCCCCTGTTCCTTAAAATCTAAAGATTTAGATCAAAACTGACAGTAAATAAAAACAAAGCCCAATGTATCTACTGAAGAGGCATCCATGAATATTTCTTAAATTCTAAATTGACTGAGAAAAAAAGGCCTCTATAGTTTAACATGCTACATTCAATATAAAAATTAACCTTACAAACTACTTTGATGATGAACAATAAACTTTGATGAACAATAAAAAGCAGTAATGTACTTCTGATTAAATATTCATTAGGCTCAGATATTTTTTTATCTTCCTTGAAATTTCTAATAATGCCCATCCAGGTGCATTAGTGCCCCTGTAAGGTATCCTCAGACAATTTTTGAACTCATGCTTGAAAACGTAGTAGACATAGTATGCAGCTGAAATGCCAAGATGAAAGATAATTCCAAAATTTTGCCATGGGAGATTCAGTCACAACCAATTATACTGAGGCTTTACACAAACAGAAAAGATAATCTCAGACTTGTACCACAGGTGATCAGGGGATATCATTATCTGCAAAATAGCCATTTTTTCAGTTGCAGTCATGGTAATTAGCTGAGATAGTGACAGACACATATTCTTGATTGAGGAACCAAGTCTTACAGCAGAGAGTATGGTTTCCCTCAGCTGCAAGACTGTACTGGACTCCCATTTTTGGCTATTTCTTGTTTACTGTTCCTGACAATAGTATTCCTTACACACTACAACCGAACTGTTAGATACAGGATTTCAGTAGTCAGTGTGAACTCTGTCAAGTTTGAATATTTATTAGTAGTTAGACCTTTAGTTCAGTACCAGGAATTCCTTATCAACTATAAGATTTGTTCCTTAGGCAGAAGCCATTACATATAGCTCATTTGAAAATGTTTTCTGGTCAGTAAAGCCAAAGGGCAAACACTACAGCATTTATTTTACTATATTTATTTTGAAGATATAATATAAATGCTGAGAGAAAAAAATTAAGCTGAAAGTTCCATTAATTTTCCATAATGTTTCCACCTGACAGATCCATCATTACAGCTATTATTCTGTGAACAAAGAATGAAATCTAATTCTGAAACTTTAATTAAAGTTTTTCACTTTTGTGACAGAACCAGTTGAGATCTGTTTACTTCAAATCATCTCACTGCTCCTTCAGTAGTTCTCATGCTTGACTAACAACAGTCACTTCATAAGCAATGGAACAGACTTTTCCACTAAAACTCAGAGAGAGATTACAGATTTTAAAATGTATGCCACTTTTCTTGAGCTAACATACTACCACAAAAACGGAAGTAACCTTTGTGTAGCATTTTTTGGTAGAGTGCTTATTTATAAACTGACTACTTGAAATTCCTGACATTTAGATTGCTGCAAACTGTTTATTCAGTGAGGACAAAAGAAACAAAGACCAAGGGAGAAGGAAGGTCAAGAAACTGATTCAGACTTCACTCCCCAATTAATGTGATGCACTGGGAGTCTCAAACTTTTCTAAAAAATGAAATTCAGGAGGAGATACATGACATGACCTAAGCATCTGTGACTGACCTGACTTAGACTGAAAGAGCTATGGGGACAACCAGAAAATACATTTATTTCCTGCATAATAATGGAAAGTAGTAATGTAAAAGAAGGCAGCATTTCCCAGGTGGCCACAAGAAGGTGAGTGTTGCAACAAAGGTTTTTATTAATGCTGTCTCAGCTGCTTATCTTCTGAAAAGCCATTTCTCTTTGAAAGAGATGAACAGTTCTTTGCAAAGTTAGCTAGTGAGGTAAGTGTGTGGACCCACTGGGAACCTGAGGTTGGAAATAGAAGGCAACGTTTTAAGTAATAAGCCCTATTTACTACATTAGGGTCTTTCCTTCATTTTAGTTTTGTGTTGAAAACTAAAAGGGAAAAAGCCAGTCTCCAAAAACCTTAATTTAAAATATCCTTGTGCTCTACCTGGAGAAAAAAAAATGAATGCACTTCTACTTTATTAGAACTGCTTTGAGAACAATAAATATGGAGTAGAAAGCTATTATGGGGTACAGCGAGATGCACGGAATGGAATATCACTCTTCAGATATCAGCTTCCAATTCAGCTCAAGTACACACATTTCTTCCCACTAATAAAAGTATGTAATCTTTACTGACTTGTCCACTTACCTTAGAAAAGTATTTCAAGAGTATATAAGACTGGATTGGGCCAAACACATCCTCTGGAGCATAACCACAGATCACAGTTTCTCTTTGTGCTTTCAGACATTGAAATTCTTTTATACAGTTTGTGTTGCTGACTTTCACACAGGGCTAAATAAAGACTTGTTAACTTTTGCAAGGTTTCAGCTGTGACCGGTCACACTGAAAGGCATAGGCAAAAACTAAATATATATGGGCAGAAGCTGCCTAAGAAGTAGATTAATGCTTATCAATTTTGACGAAGAACTTTGTTCTTCTAGGTGACCCTCCCTGCACTGACACATAAGACTATGCTTGTATTTCTCACCACTCCCTTGCCTGCACTGGACCTCATATCTCTGCTACTGAACCAAAAAACAGATGTTTTCCTTGACTCAGGTCAGAAGGAAAGAAGGAAAAGAAGGAAAAGGAAGGCTTTAGAGGAGGGGATATATAGGAAAAATTGTCTGGCCACAAGCAGCCTCACCTTTGGCACTGCACCTACATGGAAGAGGAGAAAGAATGAGCACAGGGTTACCTCATACTTTTCAGCCCAGTGATGACACATCTGTTCAGTGGTGGTAGAACAATGGGGAACAAAAAGGAAAGAAGGGAGAAATTAACATTGCACATGCAATAATTTCCATGGGTGGATAGAAACATGCTCTGTGCTAAAAAGAAATGGACTTTTAAAGAAAACAGATCCTAAAATGTACAAAAATATCTAGTAAACATGCATGGATTTGTAGATGTTTATACCTTGGCCAAATACGGGTACGAAGAATAAAGATACTCGTGTGTTTCATGGGTAAGAACAAAACTAGAACACGAATACACTCCACAACATTTTCTAATTGCAATTTGAATGAAGAAGGTCAGCAACTACTTCAGAAAAGGATGAAGGGATAAATTAATTTGGGAAATGCTTCCTTGCTTTGTCAAGTCTTTAGAGCATTTTGGTGAAAGGCTATACCATTTCTATGTAATACTCAGCCAAACAATATGTTTCCCCTAATTTCTCTCTTTCTCAAATACCAGACATATTTTGTAGACTGAAATATCCCAGTATTTAGCTTAGCTCATACAACTGACATTGAAATTTCTGCCAATGCATTTAAAGCTTAATAGAAGACAGGAAACTGAAAATAGGGTTCGATTTGCGAAGCTGGTAAACCTCAACTGTAACCCCTGCTGCAAGTTCTTCCAGTAACAGATATGAAGCAGAGTTTTTCCCATAACCCTCCAAAGACATTATGTTAGATTCTTTTCAAGTCAAACCAATAGAAGTAGTAGTCTGCTACCAAATTATGAACCTGTCTGTGACTGAATTTATCTGCCAATTTGCTACATCTTATGTGGTAGAGCAGATGTCTCTTCAAGAGAGCTTGCAGCAACTGCGACTTCTGACATCTCTAATATTTGCTTAGAAGAGTAACAGGAAAATTGGTCTGTCTGAACAGTATTCAATCCAAAAAGCAATTTACATAACAAAACAAAGTACATCATTGAATGCACTTTTAAAACAGAAAGGGCACTTGCAAACAAATTCTTCAGCAGCATGTCTGTTTTAATTATAACAATATACACAAAACATACACCATGGGCACAGAATTGGCTGGCAATTCCCTTTCATTCTCCACCCTTGACTTAATTTCAAAATATTAGGTAAGATGTCAGGAAACCATTTTGAGGGATGGTGTACATTTCCACTTCAGGACTCGTATAATATTATATTTTTTCAATATTTCACCTGCCTGTCCTATGCCCTCTTAGTCAGAATAGTCTTTATTAGCTTTCACAAAACACGACCAAGTGCCAAAAAAGCAAGCATTCTGAATGCTCTGCATAGTTCTCTTTTTAAAATTCTAAGTATAATTGAATACTACATGCCTGAGGAGATTAGAGTTGCAGTATGCCTTCTATTTCCTAGTTGATTGAGTAATACACTTAAAGGAACATACCTGGAAAGATGATCTGCTTATCTATTCATAGCATAAGTCTCCGGGAAAGATAAGACACTTGATTTTTTTCTCTCCTCAACTGATGGTCCTTGATAATTCACTTGTTTGTGCATTTGCATATACAAACTATTTGATTGAGTCCTGTACCCCCACCCATCAAGAATAATGCAGAGAGGATAGGAAACCAGCAGCAGCTCTCTGACCCCCCTCCTCCTTTGCCAGGAGATATGCATGGATAAAGCAGCAAATCAGAAGGCCTTCTGCACATCCTGTGCTCCGTAGAAGGGAGAAAAAAGCTGGAAAAGCCACTGCCAAGTGAGATCAGTCAACCTCACAAGGGGTCTGGCCTGAACTGTTAGCCCTTAACCTGATGCTTAATCATCCTGGCCTCAAGTTAAATGCACAGATCCCTCTTTTACCTGCAGCCCTCTACAGCTTGTCAGCCATTGTCAGAAATACACCTCATACCAACTTATCATCAATGATACATAGAGTTCATGTTTACAAAAAACTGCTTCCCAGGCATGAACAGGTAGACACTTCCCTAATCCTGGATTTGGGTTGGCAACTGTCATCTCTCTCCTAATTTAAATTGGTTAAATGGAATTTGAGTGGGAGGTTCATTTGTTGCTGCCAGAGCCCATTATTATGTCTTAGCTGATAACTTAGTCCATAACTGAGATTCTCAGCTACCAGCAACAGCTATTACTGAACAGGTCGTAACATATAACTTACCAAAATCTTAACTTTACTGAAAGCCTTGTTATTTACTCATAATTGGGCTGCTTTAAGGATTGCTATGTAGGTACTATGGCAGTATTTTTATTTGGTGGCATATTGCCAACCCTACCCAATGCCAACACATCACAGATCAGATGATGAAGGGACAATGTGCCCTTAGTCCTTTAATTCCTCCTTTTAACTCTGGAGGAGGCAGAGAGAGCAAGGAAAACAGTAATGTCTTCTGTATCGTATAGCTCCCTGATGCTGACTATAAGCAGCACCCACAAACGAGCAACTGGAGGCTGGTCCTCTGCAACTACTTCATTGAGGAAAGCAGGAAAACTCTACTGGACACATCAAGCCAGAATCACACAGCAGTGGGGCAGATGGCACAGAAGAGGGTATCCTCTCAGGGGTTTAGCAGCAGGGCAAGAGAATTCACCACAGCAGGTCAAGCATCCTTCTGCCTACACCCAGAATTCAAAGTGCAAGTAAAAACAACTGAGATACCCAGATATTAATTTTTTTTTTTCCTGCAAGCTCTCTTTTGCTGGTGCTTCGTTGTCTCAGGAAAAACACTGGCAAAGAGAACCAGGAATAAGCATTTTATGTTATGATCCTTTTTTTCAGTAAACCCTTTTCTTTAATGAACAGAGATGTGAGCTATCGTTCCTTGAATGGATGTAGTCAGTCTCCTCTGCAGCTACTTTAAGCCATTACATCTCAGAGCTTTACTGAAAAGGTAGCAACAAACTCAGCATTGGGAACAATGGATAAGGTGGAAATGATCCTGGATAGTCCAATCTTTGCTTTGAAAATGAGATTTTGGTCCCTAGGAATCAGTGAGGTCCAACTCTGAATAAAAGCTTCTGCCTGATGGATTTATGTGGAAGCTCATGGAGCTGCAGAGTAAAGACTGATCTATTTGACTCTGAAAGAAGGGCAGGTGGGCATTTATAGCATGGCTCTCTCCCAAGTAATAAGGGCATCATTTGTGGTAAACTGAAGGAGAAAACTTGCTGACACAATAAATACCATTTCCAGCAGAGTCATCCCAAAGCCAAGAAATCAGCCATACAAAAAAAGTCAACAAAACTTCAAAAATCCTGAAGAACCTTTGGTGCATTTTACTGCACTACACCTAAGTCCTAAACTACCTAAGCCACTAAAAAATCAAAGAATGAGACATACTTCCCTCTCAAAGGGCCCAGGTTCTATGGAAATATTAACTTTGGGAAGGCAAATATCTCCCAAGAAAGATGCTGACAAATGATTGAGAAAGAAATCTGGTATTGACAAACTTTTTACTTACATTACTACGGAAAGGGAACAGATACTTTCCACAGCCAACAGCCTTTCTAGCCAGTAGCTCACACAGAAATGACTTAATAGGTATAATAAGTGAAGCATTTCCTATATTAAGTTATCAATAACTATAAATACAGTTACAACAGCTGAAGTTCAATAATCTTGGTAGCAGGTCACCCTCAGGCCACAATTTCTCCTACTAGCTAGTTCCTTATTTAAAGGTCAGTTTTAGGAGTTCAACTGCAAGAACACAGAGTCACCATTACCACGGTAAGAACAGCTCATGGCTCACAGTTGTTCCATCACTTAACATTTCTGACACTGTTCATGTTTACAACTACACTAAAAAATATTAAAATAGACCTAAAAGGAGTGGTGTAAGCTTACCTTCAAGCTCTTTATGTAGTCAGTGTAGATCAGGGAATGCATTCCTGATACTTAAAATACTTTCCTTTTTAAACTTTTCAAGCAATCCTTTACATTTGACATTTTAAACTTTTCAAGCAATCCTTTACATTTGATGCAAGCTATCAAATGTTGTGGACAAACTAGTTATGATAAACAGACTACAAGATCAAAAATATAAAGTCTTCCTGCTTTTAATACAGGTCTTTTGGAACAGGACAGAGCCTATGAAAAAAACACTCTTCCCATGCTCCTTTTCTTATTCTATTGTTGTTTCTTGTTGGTTTCAGGCTTTTTTTTTTCTTTTTAATGGTATTCCACATAAAAATCTCACAAAAGAATTGTTAAGTTTTACTGTCTACATTCAAAAATGTCTTTCAATAAAGTGAACCTGCAGGCTCAGGACTTTGAAGAGAGTATCTGTTCTAACTTGGGCAAAATGATACAATTTGTTTTCAGCACCAACAATAAAAAAACAAAATAATAAGAATGGTGAAAAAGAAGGTATGGCCATACCTTAAACCAGAGTTGTGCCAATAAAGGACAAAGATGGGACAGTAAAAGAAAGAAGAAACAGTATTAGAGGAAATAGGAAATTTACCCTACTATGATATATCATTTAGACTGATATTTGAGGAATTATTCCAGGGATTCTGAAAATGGGGAACCTGACTGAACTACTCTCCTGGAGGACTTTAAAAAAATGTGTTTAACAGTACAACAAATGTCAGAACTGATTCACTGTAATTTTGATTTGTGCATTTGTTTAGAATGGTCAGCTTCATAAGCAACACAAATCAGTCCTTGGCAATAAAACAGGCAGAATATAAAGTGCAATACTGTGAATGCTCTCAGTCTTGATGTATCTATTTCCTTAAAACAAAACTACATAACTGATTTATATTTTCATTCTTTTGTTCGCCACAATAAATCCTCTACCATATATCTTCAGGACAAAAGTTCAAGGTCCAGCTGCTCTCAACAGTCAACTTTATCTTTCAAAACAGTTGAAGAAAATTGGGATAAAATTATTACCTTGAATTTTACTGTGGTTGGTTTGTGGTTTACACGCTGGTTCAAAGGACTCCAATTATGTCTCTTTGAATTTTCCTAGGCCACACTGTGGTACAAGTAACCCAGGTGTTCTAAGTGTATTTTTTTTAATAAGGAGAAATATGCTAAAACTGGTGAGAATAAACAACACACATTACAGCTGGAAGGGTGAAAGCAGAAGGAAAATAACTATAAATAACCAAAAAGCTTCTGCTCTTTTGACTGTGAAGCATGTTCCCTGTTTGGCTTCACATCATTTAGTGACCACCGAAAAAAACATTAAAGTTTCTGTTCTGATCTTTAAAAGAAGAATTTGTAAGATTTTTGAGTTACAGCTTTTATTTTCATCCAGGTTCTCCTTTCCTGGTTGAGAACAGGGAGATCACATGGATGAATGTGTCTTGACAAATCTTTTCAAGTAAATTAAACTAATTTATATGAGCTTACTTGATTAATCAAATCCTCAAGCCTCAAAATATTTCATTTTGATGGATAGAAATGATAACGTATAAAGCTGTGTGATAGAAGAAATGTGAGCATGTTGTTGAGCTAACACAAAGCTTTACATTAGTACTCTTTTTTGATATATCTGCTCAGGCTGTAACCTCTATCTTTATGAATTAGCATATATTGTCCCTCCCTAATTCAGTAATAGTGATAAAACACTTCCCAAAGAGTTGCCATCAATTTTTCAAAGGTGGACCTTTAGTTACACAGTAAAAATCTAAGGATTTTTAAATCAACTCTCAGCATTGACCTAACTGGGCTTGACAAGAAAATTTATTAACAACTTCAGATGAAAGAGCAGTAAGCTAGTCTCTGAAGTCATATCTATGTTAGGGTAGAGTAAATGGCAGCTTCTATACACTAATTGTGAATAAAACAATAAGTTATCCTCATTACAATATTTTAAAATAGTACTTTGAAAATGGTATAAAGTGATCACCTAATCTGAAACTCTAAAAATGAGAACTGAATAACGTTATACACGTGTTGTACATTTCTTCCACCAGTTTAGTATCCACATGCATATACCACTGACGTTCATATATAATTTATGAAGTATTCCTGCATGTGATCAGATTAAAAAGTGTGTTTCTGGTTTTGTTTTTAAAACATTACTATGAGAAATGCTGAGGGACCTGAGAAATTGCAAAGGCCAAGTCACAGCACTTGCCACAGTAACCAAATCCTACCTGAAAACCCATCTGACTGAGTAGAGTATTCGTTCTTTTGCTGCTAACTTGATAAGATAAACCATACAGCAATATGACCATGACTCCAGAAACCTTCTCATCACTTGTCAGCTTCGTACAAAGATCAAAGCTTCACAGCAACACATAAAGCAGAGAAAAATAAGGGGCTATCTAAAGGCACTGCAGCTTGTACAGCAAAGCCTACAGGAGCACCAGAGTGATTTAGGAGCCAATACCTTCATTTTTTTGTTATGCAAGTGGCTAAGTCTTCAGTGCTGAGGTGCTTTTGTAAGAACTTCCTCTTAATGTCACATACTCACATTTTTACAGCAATGTTTAAATTTGCTTACCACACTTTAATGAATATGCCCCTCCTTCTCACTTAGAAATTATTCAAAAAATATTTCAGCACATAAGCTTTAAGCATATCTATGTTCACTAAATAACTTCCAAGGGTTTACTACTATGTTAAATATCAACAATCATTTGTAGTAAAAAGGACAGAAAGGGGCAAGTAAAGATATGGCATCTACAGGACATCCATTGAAAAGGTTTCCACAGTCTGAAAACACAGAAAATGTGAAGTTTTGGCTTTCCAAAGAAATGTAATATATGTTTGCTGTAATTTCAACTGTAGGAGTTACTGAGGTTGTCCTCTGCCTTATTAAATCCCAGGAATGAAAATAAAAAGATGGAGAAAATTTACAGACATGTGCTCAAAAGAATCAAGCCCCCCCCTTGCAAAATTTCACCCTTCAGTGTAATAATTATAGCTCAAAAAACAACCAAGGTTCACCCGATTATACACAGTACAACAAATACATTTTTTGCATCAGGCCCACATTACTCTCAGTATGCAGCTCGAGGCAGAGCAGAGACTAGGTCTAGATTATCCACTGTTAAAGAGGAAATGTAAATAAAACCAACATGTGAGCTAAACCTTTAGTGAAAACTCGAGGTGGTCGTGATCCTGCAACAGATGCTGAAGCCACAGCACTCCTTTGCTTTTGCATGGCCACACAGAGATTGGGTACAACCTGTGCCCACTCTAGCATGCACAGCAGTGACTTGTGTTTGCTCTCCTTTTCTATGGAAGAAAGGCACCAAATTCAGGGAAGACAGATGCTTGCCACCCACCCTCCTCCCCAGTTCTCCACAACACCTCCAAATACTTTAACTTGTTGCAAAGACAAACATTGTTCCTCTGGGAACAATAAGCAGCCCTGAGAGGGGGTACAACTCTTAACAAAAGAACTGTTCACATATGCCTTTTGGATTATGAGCATTTTCTGACAACTGTTTATTTTTCCTTGATGTACACTTGCAAAGTATCTACCTACTGCTGTAAGAAACACCTGCATACAAACCTTGTCAATAAGCAGTCTCACACACTGCTATTATTTCTGTTTGGAATTTTACACAGCACATTACTAATGTACGGTATAAGCTGTTTTTGCAGTAATATGATTGTAACTTGTCTTTAAAGGTGTTTTTTTCCTTGATTAATAGTAAATTACTGTGAATATTTAATGTCTTTTAGTAATCTGCTTTTACATATTAACAGGAAGATAATTATCAGTAATTCATTTTAACAAAATTAAAAGCTTTCACATATGCAACTTTCAGCCCAAAGATGATTTGCATTTATTCCAATAAGGCTACAGATCATGGAAAGGTGCCAGAGCTTTTCTGATTTCCAGCTTACTCCTGGAGTTTTACAGATGTTTTGTTTTTTAATTTTGAAGTCCTTCTATTCAACTTCCACACTAGAGCAAGATCTCAAGCTTTTGAAATGAAGCCCAACATCATCAAAATCAACAAAAGTAATTTCTGATTTAATGAGGCAGTCCAAATCTGGCATGCAACAAATACCCTTGGTAGACTCTGAACGGGTTGCAGGGGGTTAGGAGTTGCTCAAACTTGTTATGCTGATTTGCAAATGAGCTGGCATCGACTGCCTAAGTCACTACTTCAGCTTCCTGTAAGACCCTCTGTAATAAGATGCATACTGGAATACAGCCAAACTCTGCTCTTCCACCTTTTTAAAGATTCTTTCACATTTGCCACTCAGTGCGAAGACTTAACCTTGCCACTAATTTTTTGCACAGCACTTCTCCGTTGATTTCAGGTGGATCAATGAGGCAGGTTGATGACTGGGAAACACAGGGCTGACTGTCACACCAATGGAAGACAGGGAAGCCTCTCCCCTGGGAGGCAGCCAGCAATTTGAGGGTAAACAGCAGAGTCTCCCGCATTTCCTACAACATTTTAGTCGACTAGGCAAGAGTGTCCACCACCCTCTCTTCATCTCCATGAAAGAAAAATATCAAAAAAGTCAGTCACATAGATAATGTGGTGAATAAAATTGCTTCTGAGGACAGACTAAGCAGAAAATAAACCTTTAAGGCTCCAGTTATTTATTTTTACCACATCATTAAGACTCACATATTTCAGTCCTGGATTACCTAGACAGAAATATAGAAACACCTGGATATGTCGTATGAAGTGTGTCTTACTTATCTGGGCTTCCTGTGGAGCACAAGAGCTGATCCATGTTGACCCAGTATGGTTAGAGAGCAAACCTGGGTTTTTCCAGTCTAACCAAAGCACTGGCTATGACACTACAGGATGTCTGGTCTGAAGCTTTCCAGTTCAGCCAGAAAAGATATTCAGCAGCAAAATACACATATTCAGGGCAGTACAGACATACAGTATTCCTACTTCTGCCAAACTAGAATGCAGGAAAAGAGATCTGTCTTCAAACATATTTCTGCTGGGTAATGTCAAATTTCACTGTATAGCTCACTGGAAGCAAAACCAAGAATCAGAAATAGCTGAAGAGTATAAACCACAAGTGAATCAAAATGGATCAATAAAAAACTATATATGAAGGAAATCTCTACCATAAAAAATACCAGATATGATGCTTAGTAAAATGCAGTAGAAGTTCAGACACCTATATGAATCCCTAAAAGATTTCACAGATGTTATGAGTAAGGTGATGAATTTGACAAAGCAAGGAAAAAAAACAAAAAACAAAAACATAAAAAAACCTTAAAAACACAAAAATTCTAAGTGAATAACTTCAGTTATTTGCATATATTGGTAGAAACAAAATAGCTAAGAGTTCATTATAGGCATTGCAATGCTCTTCAACTATCAATCAGAAAACTATTTCATCAATTGACAAGAGTTGTCAAGAGACCACTCTTTCTGATGATTCTCCAATTCAGATTGAATTCTGGGCCAGTGACTGGCTTTTTCACACACTCGCTGGACAATGTGTATTTTAGTTGTCTCTAGGGCAACAATTGCTTTTAACCCTCGTGCTTTGCCAAGACAGCATAACGAGTCAATCCTCTATGCTCATGCCTTCACCTACTCCAGTTCTGTACCCTTCCCATGCAACATCAAATTTCACCTTACTAATCAATCCTAATTGATGCTACTGATTCATTTGAAAAGCAAAACCACAAGTTTCTAAGGGAAGTCTAAGCCTTGCTAAATAGACCATTTGTGAAAGAGTCTCCTACAGAAAAAAGAAGTAGAAACCCATTGTTTGGGAGTGTTAAAACACAATGTTACAAATTCCACTGTAAATCTATCACCTGGAACACTATTACTCTGGAGGGACAATTAATTCTGTCTTCTCTCCACCAAGTCCAAGTTCATTTGCTCTGTATTGAGCTTTTTGTCATATGTTATTCAAAGTAACTTTGAGGCAAATCACTTATCACTAATTGCTGTCTCTTCATTGTGTACCAATATGTACACATCAGTTTTTCCTTATTTCATTTGTAATTTAAATTGGCTCTCAAGTGAATAGGAAACATCCCTCTTTAGTTCACTGACATGCTCTTAATTATTTTTGTAGTTATAAGAGCAAAAAAAATCAATACTATTAAGAAAAATACATTTTATGTAAGTCACAGAAAATACTATTACATGCTAGCCTCTTAAACTGTGGGTTTACTTTCTTAGTATTAAAAAAGCCCTTATGTTAAAGGCACATTTCAGTCCCTTCAGATATTGTGAGCTACCTGGAAAGTTTTTTAAGTGAATTAACTACCCTTTGGGAAAATGCAGTTACTCAGGCAATGGAATAGTTGATTCTTCAAAGGCAGGAAAGCCATGACTTTTTGCTAAAGCAGAATTTATCTACACAAGTTGACTAACACACAAGTTGTTTAAGAATCAAGAGAAGACCCAACCTCACAGAGCACACTTCTGAGAACAACCCCCCACCATTAACTGTCTAAACAGAAGTTAACTCAAAAAAGCTCCACTGGCATTTCTGAATATTTATTCCATCTTGCAAGGACAGGCTGCAGAAAAATCACTATCACTCCACTCATTATTAGGAATTGATTTAATTCACTGGGGTTCAATAGACCAGAGGAAAAAATAACTATATTCTACCTCATATTCTCAAGAACCAATTGCTTACACCACCTTTACATGAATATACCCACAGGATCAACGAACTCAGGTTGCACTTAAGATTATTGCTAAAACTTAAATAGGTAACATTCTGGGAGAGAGAACAAGAGAGAGAGATTGTGTGAAGGCCACAGGTAAAAAAGTATAAGCAAAAGGGAGAGAAAAAATATACCACTGTGGATTCAAGGAAAAAAAAAATAATCCTGAAAAGAATATGAAAAGCTACAAAAAGTAATGATTCTAAACAGTGTGGAGAGAGAGACAAGAGAAGGTAGAGCTCTGGGAGACAGTGAATGTTCCTGTGGAGCCATCAGGATCTATCCTGCCCCTCACCCTGGCCTCGCTATCATTGCGGAGAGTTTATCCATGAGGCTGAAGAACTTCAGAGGAACAATTTAATGTATTAATTTCTTGGCAAGATGTGACTCCAAGTTAAGTTCCTAAATTCCTGGCTAACTGGAGACTAAAATAAGGAGGTGACAGATATTGGGATTTGTTCTTCTGCTTTGTTGCCTCATTGTGACAATATCTCCTTTGTTCTGATACAATTTAAATGTAAATCTATTTGGGGTGTTTGATGCTAGTAACTCTACAATGTAGTATTGCAATATAGAAAGTCCATTTGAAGCACTAAGTGCTCCCACAAGGTTTCTGTCATACTGCCACATTTTATTATGCTCAAACATCAGCGAGAGAAGGGAGAGGATGAATGCTCACACATTATGATGTTTTACATCCAGCTTGCTTTCCTGGTTGTGCAGGAAACTGCACAGCTCTGCTGTTTTGAATAACCTCTCTATTACACTGATATAAATGCTCATTTTAAAGAAAGTAATTTTACTCTTGGGGTCATTAATACTGAAACATATGGAATTTGATCCAAGCCACAACCTATTAAAAGAAACCCAAGTTATTGAAATGGATTGCTTTAAGCACTCCTTTCATCTCACAAAAATCTCTACGACAATTTACCCAAGTTCATAATTTTTCAGCACTGTATTTTAGAGACAGCTGATACACGGAGGCAGTACAGCTTGCCTTAAAAGGGTCAGACAATCCCCCATTGGCCAAGAACTCCTATCATCAGAACCAGCTTTTTATTAGTGATTTTAAAATACAATCCACCATCAGGGTCAGCAGATGATGTTAAGAGTATTCATTTCAGTGACAGGATCTACAGGTTGGCATCTACAATATTTCCTTTCACTAAGGTCTTACTCTTTTTTGGTTAAAGACTACTTCCCTGCTCCATGCTGCATCACTGCAATAGCTGGCTGATCAAAACCCAGGAATCATTATGTGATCAGCAATATCACTGTGATAAAATGTGTAAGATGCAGCTTTTGGTATTTAACACCAAGTATCACAGTTAACATGTAAATAGCAAAGCATATATCCCACTTAATATGAACACAAAGTTCTTGGGTATAAAAGACTCTGGGTAGAAATGCATAATTAACAGAAAGTCAAGTTCTGAAATTTCTCCCTATAACTGAAAATTCAATTGCTTTTTCCTTTGGTCCACTTCAAGCATAAAGTGTGGAAAAAATGTTTCTGTAATCAATACAGAACACACAATCACACAGTAAGTTTATAAAAAAGCTTTTGGGATCACTGAACCGACTCCACCAACCAGTAGATAGCAGGGTGGTAGTGAAGGAAATCTGGGGATATTTACGCATCTACTTTATAAACAAACAAAAAAAATTCATCTTGCTTTTCTCTTACAATTGCTTTCATGAAGGTCTGTTAAAACATCAGGTAAGGCATTATAACAAATGGTATCATAATAACAACTAGTGTGATTAATTTTTTATAAAATGTAAATAGCTGCTTTGAGAAGAAAAAAATCAGTCAACTCAGAACAAGAAAATAATTCAGTGTAGGGTCTTATGACTTCCTTACATGGCATGTTTGTAATATACACAAGTCACATTCCCTAAAGCTGAGTTTATTTTGTAATATAAAATGCCTGTGATCACATACTGTGCTAAACTGTGTGGGATGACCAAGACCTGCAGAATTACTATCGCAAACTCACCCAGTTTGTACGTTCTTTATCATCTGTAGGATGGCAGATAAACTAATATTTTTCTTCCATACAAATATGTTTATGAGATTATTATTTTTTTAAAAATTGGTATTCTGAACTCTTTTCCTCCAACTCAGAGTTTC
>NW_009953703.1:553537-561124 GCF_000747805.2 Chaetura pelagica | reverse complement strand
TGACTTTAAGAAATATATAAACAGATTTCTGCAGCCACAAGGCCCCGTGTCGCCTGTTGGGTCAAGTTTCCAGCTCACTTTTGCTTAAGTTGGATTTAGGTGTTTTGGTGCTCACGCAGCTCTCAGCAATATCTTCTCATTTGTATGTGTCTGACCTAATTTGATTCAATTTTTTCGAAACCTCAGAGGTAAGATATAAATGTCAATACAAATTAAACCCTGGTCAATGTAAATCTCTTTAGTCTTACTTCTTTTTGAAAGCAAACACAAAGGAAGAAAAGAAACCAAGAGAAACAGGCTACAATTTCCTATTACTTCAGTCTGAAAATAACCATTCAACCTAAATATTATCCTGAGTTTAAACAGCTACATTGCCTTCCACTAACTAAACATAAAAATTATATTTAATGGTCTAACATGAACAACTGACACTTCTCTATGTAAATACTACCTATGTAAATACTACCTATGCTACCTATGTAAATACTCAGTCTAGTTTCTGATTTAGTGTCTATTGCAATATCTTTAAATTCAAAGAACCTGCAGAAGTAATTTGTAAAATGGGAAGTATACCATAGCAGATCCTTTAAGTTATTTTTAAAAACAGATTTTCTGTGCAGCTAAAAGATCAATCTATCACATTTTCCAAAGTACCTGTGTAGTAACAGAGCCTTCTCACTGTTTGAATGAAACACGAAGTCAGAATAGCCAAGTAAAATGAGAGGATGACAGAGTTTATGCCTTCCTAATTCTGAGCAAAAGAAAGTCTATCCATGCCTTTCTCACTACAACAGCCCATGGCTCCAATTAATAAACACATGGGATGTATTTAATGCACATTGAGACAGGCTTGTTCATATCCCTTCTTCAAAACCAAAAAAACCTTTAAAAAGCAGTCAGACCATGACAGTGTGAAATTGGGACCAGCTCCATTCTCTTCTTTCATCCTCCCTCTTCTGCTTAGATCTGCTGTGGTACCTCCCACCACGCTGCTGTGCTCACAACAGAAACCAGACACATCCAGTCTCCAGCATTTACTTGTAATGTTTTTTAGCAGCTTCTTGCATTATTTTTTTTTCCCCAAGAATTTAATCACACTTCAGCAGACATTCAGCAAACGTCAGCTGCTGTATTAGGAGTGGAGGATATATTACAGGGTTTTTATCTTTATAAAGTTCTATAAAAGCTACATGAAGATTGCTGCCTGCCTTTTCAATCAGAGCTGATAAATAAAGAGGTATAAAAACAACTGCTTTCTGCTTTATAGCTTACTGAATTTCCTAATGAATGAAAATGAAATGGCCATGCTGGAAAAAAAGGCATGACCTTCATTTCTGACTCTCCCTAGTTTCAAGCACAAGATGAAACCTCTTCTTAATCAGCCCAGCGGTGCACACCCTGCTCAGAGGCACAGAAATCCCCAACGCGACACTCTTGAAAGCTTCTAATCCTCCTCCTTTCCCACTCTCCTCCCAGCTAACTCTCTGCATGGTGTTATTTCTGTAAATAGTTGTATTTTAACAATAACCACTGTTGCATATCCAGAATCCCACAGTTAAATGCCAGGGCTGTTGTTAGTTCTGGATTTACCCACAACTTCACTTTGTTTCTTGGCTTTGGGGGAGAAGGAAAAAAAATTACAGGGATGAAAATATACTCACAGCAACAGATTTTTCAAAAATACATAAATAGCATGCATCCCTCAGAAAACATTTTAAAAAATACATTCTTTGGCAAAGTAATAGCTTGAAACAAATTCTGCTAATTGTACTTTTCAGAAAGAACCCTGCAGTTACGATAACTAATCAGCTGGGAATATTATAATCTGGCAAAGAAAGCTGTCAACTGAAGGAGGAATTTTTAGCATGGCTTATGAGCCAGAATTAGGACAGCTACAAATGTTTCATAGTATTTAGTGATTATTGAGGAAAGGATAAGTTTTCAGTAGGTTAAAAAAAGCAGGAAAAAACCAAACAAGCTAATCAACAAGAGTTATGAAACAACAAAATACATTAAATATTATTTTAGCTCTACCTATGTAAAATATGCGTAAGACCACTATATATTGAGACACACTGTACATATTTCTAGTGCTAAAAACCAGGATTCCAATGTTCCATTATTCTCATTGTCACTGGAGAAATCACATAACCCCTTTTGCCCCAGTGTATCATTTGAAAAAAGGCAGGGATAGTAAGTGTTTCTAAAACTTAGGAGTATGCTGGGAGACCTCAGTGTCTAGAAATCCTCAGAAACCTAGAGAAAAGGCAACTTGTTGGCAGTTAAAACAAACAGCTCTATAAACTGCACCTTCCCTGATGTGACCTTATATTCAAATCTTCTCATAAAATCCCTACTGGTATTTTCTTATCTCTGGTCCCAGCTCCTTTGTTCTGCCCCTTGTCCCATTAGAAGCAAATTGGTTCAAATTGGTCATAAATTTAAGAATTTTTCTGCTCTGTTATAGAGCAATAAAAAAAACAACACCATGTTTACCCTGATAATGTCAACTCAGAATAATCTTGCCTGTGACCAGAACACTTGGAAGCCTACAAAGAAAGATCACTAAGGAGGATTAAGGTATTTTCATATCCAGACTATGCAAAAAGACAAAAGTGATGAACATTTGAAAGAGAAAAAAAATAAAACTTAATCTAGTCATCCCAGTTTTCATGTGTCTCTGTACAGAAATTTAATTGTCAAAATAACACTTGTACATTCTAATTTATTATTTCTATATAATGCATAGTTATGTATTGTTGTCTGTCATCATAGATCAATAAATAAAAGGTGTCCTTGGACACTCAGCCCTTGCAAAAAAAGCACTGAAAAGGTACAATATTTGTTCCAGCTTAAAGGCTTTCAATAGACAAAATTTGTACAGAAATCCACTACCATTTACTGGCCAATTACATGTAATTTTGGGGGGGAAAAAACCCACACCAAGCAAATAAGATCTAGAGCTTTTTCACAGAGCTTGTAAGCATAGTGTTTGCTTGTATTTTCCATCTACATCAATGGAGAGACATTGCTTATCCCTACAAAATATTACAGTCTTTAGCCTCTTGACAGTAGAAATAGTGAAGTTCATGTTATATTGTGACAGCATCACTTCATTTTACTTCCTGCAAAGAAATAAAAAAGCCAACAAAAAAACCCTAAAAATATCTTTGAATATCCAGGCATATTCAATAAGCTTTACAGACTTAGTTATTCAGTGGGATATATGAAGTATTTGTACTCGAGACTAATAAGATCATCAGGGGAATAACCACTAACGATTTAAAGTCAGACAACAAAATTTACAACACTGAATGGCACTGAGGCTGAAGTGATCTGGCACACTTAGGAAAGATCACATATCAATTAACTAGCTTTTTTATTTTTTTTAAAGAAGTACTATAAGATATATAGGAAAACTGAAACTCTAAAGAAGCAATTCTATAGCTTCTGAATTAAAAATTATTTTATAATACATAACAGATGAAAAAGACAGACAACTAATGGGTTGCATTAAATAAATGACTCACATTGTTACAGGCATAAAACAAAGGAAGAAATTTACTTCACTTCAACCTAAGAACAGTAACATAGTTCCACAGAAATAGAAATTACTTAGACTGGAGTTAGGACAGTGCCAGGCAGCACTCATGGAATAGGGAAATGCCAATTAGAAAAAGAGTATGAAGGTTATGTTCTAATTGAAGACTAATTGATCCAGGTCCACTGAAATCAATGAACTCTTTACTATTGACTTTAGCAACAACAAACTGCAAAACACATCCATTGTGACTTCTCCTCTCAGGACACACACCAAACTTTACAGTCCTGCAACAGCTGCTTGCTACAGCTGAAGCAATGAGTGATGGCAGTGGCAGAAAGCCAGCCATGAGTAACACAATCATTGGGTATCACCCTGTGTAGTCCTTTACACTTGGTAGTTTGACTTAGTAAAAGTCACAGAACTAGGAGCTGGAAACCTCCTGTCAAATCTCATATATGGCATTTCTGTTGGAGTTTTAAATCAAGAATCTACAGAATATTACATTGTACAGAATATTAATGTATGTGCTACCATAAACAAGATGAGGTAATATAGTAAACAATGAACAACTCATTGGTCTAAATCACAAAAATTCAGAAGTTACTCTTGATGCAAGATCAGCTAGTACAAGACATGCCTTTTAAATGACATTTTTATTCTGGATCTCCCATACACTGGCATGCTCATGAAAGACTTCATGTAGGACTGCTCATAAAGAAGCCATTAGTCACTTCTAGCTCTATTACCAGAACTGTTACTTTTTATTCCCCCAGTGTAATTACTATACCATCCATCTCTTGCTCCTCCTTTGACAAGCGATGACTTGACTGACTCCAAGTCAGTTAAGATCTGAACACATGGTTGCCACTGACATGAAGTCACATTGTATGGATGACTTTGTTACTTTTGTTGCCTCTCTCAGTAAGTCCAGTTTATTCTCTTACTTCATTCCAGGTGACAATTTGTAGTGCAGCTGGAGGTGCACTCAGCCATCACTGCAGGACTATCAGCCATCACACTTTGAACTCCAAAGGGAAAAAAAAACACAAGCACCAACTTTCAGGAACTGCCCACTGAAAATAAAGTTATCACTGGATTGGACAAGAAATGCATTTCACTTTGCATACAGTGACACTGGAAGCATTTTGGTCATTACAGGAGTGTTTTAAGTCTATTTGTGCTCCTCAATCTATTGATGGGGATTATTGCTACTGTCTTGTTTTTTATCTGTTCTTGATTTTCTGTCACTGCAAAAAGAAGCTGCAATAAAGGCTATTTCAGACCCAAACTCAGAACATAGAAAAGTGCAATTTCCAAAGGAAAACAAACAAGAAAACCTCAGCACTGCACAAAAGCCATCCCAACCTGAACCATTTCCACCCACCCATGGTCACCATCCTCCTTCCTGACGTGCAATCCTTTGTAAGGAAGTCTGAGCTAACAGAGACTCTGCTGGCAAAGCCACACAAAGTGGATCACCATGCAGAGACCTGTCAGCTCAGGTCATGCAAGGAGCAGAACAGCTGTGTTCATGGTGCTGTGCCCACCATGGCAGCCTAGGCACACTGGTGGGAGCTAGCTCCCCTGCAGAAATCACAGATCTTTCTACATTCACACCCATCTCTTTCACTCCCAGGATAAAGGAAGCGAAACCAGTTTGTTGTTTCTGTTCTCACATGGGGGACACGGAGCGTAAGAGGCTCAGAACCCGTTTTTTCCTGCTGTCCATCACCTTCCTCTGCTTCTCTGGCCTCAGGGTTCTGTATCTTCCCTCCCTCCAGACACCAGCACTTGCCAGACCTTTCACTGTTCACTTGCAGTTAACCTGCAAGCCCCATAAGTAAATATCCATTTAAAAAATATATATATATTACCATGTTAGCAAGCCAGACTTGCTCATGGAGCTGTTTGTGAGGCAGTGGGATGAGCTCAAAATAACACAAGGGTGCACGACCAGAGTCAGGCCTGGAAGAGGAGGGTCAGGATGGGACAACAGCAGAGGTAAGCACCCAGTAGCAGTCAGTTTTTCCATGGAAACATGGAAAAAAACACATCAGAAACACAACCTAAAGTTAAAGGGAGTCCACTTAAAAGCACTTTGTTGGTAAGAATAAACATCCCATATATCTTGTCCATGTAACCACTACATCCAACTAAGAAGTTCAACAGTTTTGCAAATATTTTTTAAAATATCCACCTATGCTACATATAAATTTCCCTCATTTTATTCAGTGCATTCAATAACACGACTGTCTACTTAGGTTCAAAATCACTAGTATATTTTATTTCTGTATTTGCTTCCTTTCCTTCTGTCTCTGTTGATTTAGACAATTACAACTACTTCTATGTCCACCTTCCAGTTATTATCATTAAGATTACACTGAGATAATGAAATGACCTCCAAAAAGTAACAGTTTAAAAAAATACTTTAATTCATATTTCACTACTAACTCAACATGAAATTTAGCATGAATATCCTAAGACTTTTTGACAGAAATGTATCAGTTCCATCAGAATAGGTAGTTTTGCAGCTCAGTATATATAAGATGCAAAATTCTGTGTCCATATTTGTGGTCAACAGGGTCATTGGCACTTCATGTTTGCAATGAAAAGGCTGCAGTGCTCCATGTTCTGGTGGAACAGAACTAGTTGAAACAACAATAATAAACTTAAAGGGGTTGGTAAAAACAAAGATGATCATAATGAACCTCAGGCAAAATAAAATAGAGACGTGTCCAGCAATTTATTTTATTTTTAATTATTTTTTTTTAATTAGCATGTTTCTGAGTGATTTCAAAATATCTGCTCTGAGCTGCTATAAAATAATCAAGAGAAGCAATATTGGGGACCACAGATGTAAAATTCATATACAGTGCCCTGTTCCCCTGAAAGAGCACAATCATTTCTGGAGGAACCAGAGCATGTAAATGCATGAGCTCTGATTCCAAAACCACAGCCAGATGTTGCACACTTATTATTAAAACCACATGGAGAGGCACTGTTTGCAAAACAATTTCATTCCATAATCTCTTGACTGATGCTTGAACATGAGCCCAGTTTGCCAACTGGCACCAGTTTGGGAAGGCTCTTGAGTAAGCCAGCCTGTTGCAGGCCCTGGCTAAGGCACCACGCTTCATCCTCCTTCCCCACTCCCAGTGCAAATGGGCAAACTTACATATTTTCTGGAAACAACTGAAGATTTCATCCCTTTTTTCTATTTCCACCACCTGTTTCTGAGGTCTTCCTGCACAGTGCATCACAGGTTCTGAATGTGTTATAACATGAGGAGGCTGTTCCTGAAGTGCAGTGTACTAAAACTGCATCTGAAAGCAGCTCCAGCCTCCCCTCAGCTTTCCCTAGTTTACTTTGCCTTTTAGCAGCTAATATTTTCAAGTAGTGTTAAAGCTTCCCCAGGCCTCTGTGGACCACAGCTAAAAAAGAACAGGGAGTGGAACCTGCTATACTTTATCTCCATCCTGTTCTTCAGTTGAGGGTAAGCTTTTCCAATTTTATACGCTGGATGGACTGTTTAAACTTGATTCTGCAGGAGTTTATAAATTTTTATGCACAACAGCGTCTGTGTTTAGTTCCCATTGGTTAAAGGAAATTATTGTGTGCCTTTTCTATTTAGATGGGTAACTTCAAAGCTCCTTTTCTTGTCTTCAAAACCTTCAAGTAAGAGTAATACATTAATAGGAAAAGCTACTGTCTTGAATAAAGTCACTGACTAATATTTTGAAATAAGCTATAGGATCTACTCCCAGGCAGGATTTTCTTACTTTAAATCAATGTCCTTTCCCTTAGCTGTGATGTGAGTACAGCAAAGCTACTAAGAGTATAGTTATTCCACAGACAAAGCATTCAAACTATGACTTTAAAAGTGAAAGACTCTACTTGCATCAGAATAGTAAGTTTTGTCTCAACCTAGTACAATCTCCACTTAAACACATTTCCTGAACTGAAAGTAGTTGAGTATTAGTCTACTTGAAAAATTTCTGCTAGTAATTCTGTAAAAGGAATTCCTCCATAAACCACATTCCTGC
>NW_009953703.1:526942-553522 GCF_000747805.2 Chaetura pelagica | reverse complement strand
TATAGTTATAGAAAATTGTAACATGATTGCTAATTTTAACGAAGATATTTTCCTACAGAGACTCTATGGTATTAAGAATCATGCTATGCTGCTTATTTTTATTTTTTTTTTTCATTTAGTAGGTTCAATTCCTGTTCAAAGATTTTATTTCTGTGACACAGTTACTGTATTACAGGAAACAAATACACTAAAATGATATATGAAGAGAAAGGCCAGAAGTTAAAAAACTTACAAGCTTGCTGTTTACAACTTAACCCCTTTTTTTCCCATATCAAGAAAAATTGTTTTGTTTTTGTTTTTTTTTACTGAACCACCAAGGACCCTTTCTTTTCTCCCCACACCCCACAATCAGATTGTATCACAAATTGTCATTAGAAGAGCAGGACTTGGGCTTCAAGTCTCAGTGGCTGCAGGCATGGCAACTGCTGGCAAATGAACAGCCCCCAGCAGAGATGCTGGTCTGAGTCTGCAGCAGCACAGCAGCCTCCACAGGGCTCTGTCTCACCAGCCTAGCCCTCAGCTTCTCTCAGGAAACTGAATTTCAAATCTCTCTTTGGTCCTTTCCCATCTTACTGTGGCAAGGTAGGATGAAGGTGAAGGCAAGATCAGAGATAGCATCTTCTAACTTGAGGTAAGTCTGTCATAGACAAAAAGAATAACAAACTGAACTGAGATGCTGAAGCAGGTGAAAGGCCATTTATGATTAATAAGGTCTTTTAGTTTTCATCTATCCATGATTAAAACAAAAGCAGATATGAAACATAGTTATTTATGTTGTAAGATTCAGATGAAAACACGTTACTCTTTTCATACCATATTCAGTGCCCTAACATCACACCTCCACCACAGCTTCTCTTTCATACCTGTCCCAGATGACACCAGAAGGATCTAAGTGTGCCTCTCCTGTTTCTGCTACTCACACACGCTGCCCTACATGGCATCTTTCAGCGAGGTACAGCAGGCAGGCTCAGTCTGCTTGCTGGCACTGCTCCATTTGACATACATAATATTCACCGGATCAGCATCAAAAGAGCATTTCAAGTCAAAAACCACTTTCAGGACCCAGCCAGCCAGGACATTCAGCTCATGACAACTGCCGCACATGCAGTCCTGCTCCAATGAATGCCAAACACTTAATCTCCAGCTGCCACCAGGATTTCCTACATAACCCAATCAGTCATGCACACTCTGCATAGCAGAGCACAATTCCTTAGAAAGCCTTAGTGACTGGTAGAAACTGCCAGTTTGAGTGGCAGCTGAGCTGCTTCTTGAAGATCTAAAGCCTGGACTTAAACTTCTCAAGTGACAGGCATCTGTCTTCACTCTGTGGGTGTAGCCTTAATTGTTCCAATATCTGGCAGCCCAAGCAGACAACAGAACAGGCATGTAAATGTCCACCCAACACCAAGCTGTCCACGAGAAATATGTGCTAGGGAAGCAAAGCACACTAAGCATGAAACAGAATTTCACTGCCAGTTTGAATCGTTAACCTGTACAGAACAGAAAAACTGAATAACAGATACACGGGCAAGTGTCTTGCCTCAGGAGGTAGGATGGTCTACTAGAAGCAGATCAAGTTAAAATTCCGGTAAGAGAAAAGCAAATAGATATTCTCCAGCAGCAACATTCTCCCAACTGCTCCCCTTTAATAACTGGAATCACAGAATAGTCATGGTTGGAAAGAACCTCTGAGATCACCGAGTCCAACCATAAAAAAAACCAACAACAAAAACAAACACTGCAAAAACCCACAACACACAACCTACAACCTCAGCCACTAGAGCATGCCCTGAAGTGCCACATCTACTCATTTCTTGAACACCTCCAAGGATGGTGACTCCACCACCTCCCTGGGCAGCCTGTTCCTGTGCCTGACCACTCTTTCAGTATAGAAATTCTTCCTAATATCCAGTCTAAATCTGCCCTGCCAAAACCTCAGCCCATTTCCTCCAGTCCTATAGCTATTCCCTTGGGAGAAGAGGCCAACACTCACCTCACTACAACCTCCTTTCAGGTAGCTGTAGAGAGCAATGAGGTCTCCCCCTCAGACTCCTCCAAACTAAACATCCCCAGTTCCCTCAGCCACTCCTCATATGACTTGTTCTCTAGACCCTTCACCAGCTTGGTAGCTTTTCTCTGGACACAATCCAGCACCTCAGAGAGATAAGGAACTTGTTAACACAGCATAAAGAAAGAGATGTGCTAAAAATGCAAAGGTAAAGAACACAAACCTGTAACACCACATAGATCCCATGACCCATCCTGGCCTACTGCTACAAGCTAAACTTCACTCTTCCCATTTCAATCTGCTACTATTCCTGCAGTGAAAACACCAGTTTGTGAGAGAAAGCAATTTTTGCAATAAGTTCCTTTTCAATTACATTAGCCTTTGCATTTCTTCAATAAAAAATACATAAATGAGAGTGTCTTCATGATACAGGAGAATATCTTCTGTGAACCTGAGGTTTCTTCATTGCACTTTGAACACTGACACCTTGGACATCTGCAGAGAAAGCGCAGGCAAAAATACAGTCCCTCAAGGGAATTTAGATTGCAAATTACTGATATGCTAATAAGATCCTCTATGGCATGAACAGGAATAGAGAAAGAAAGAATACAGGCAATTTCACTAAGACACAAACCGACAAGTAATGCTGTGGGAGTAACCCTCTGTAAGAGACTTACTTGGGGACATAAAAGAATACAGGCAATTTCACTAAGACACAAATAATGCTGTGGGAGTAATCCTCTGTAAGAGACTTACTTGGGGACATTGTATTTTCTTCACTTAGTTAAACAAATCAATTGACTACTAGAAAATCAGAATTATGCCCTTTTAAATTTACCTAACATTTCAGGTTTTTTAAACTGAAGTCTATTTCAAAAGTATCTATGCAAATAATGCTATAGCTACAAACATTCATGTTAGTATATTATATTAGAAAGTTCTGCAGACATCGGAACTAAAAATTGAAAACAAAACAATATTAAAATAAGAGAGGAAATGGTGCTTTTAATTGCACTGAAATATGCTGTATCTGTAGAGTTACTCAAGGTAGTGAAAACATGAAAAAAAAAAACAGAACACATCCCTGATGGTTTTTTTTCTCTGCTTTCTCAGCTCTGCTTTTCCATTTAGTTTATCAAATCTGTTCATAATTAGTTTTGGCTTCATGTTAAGAATATCTAGTCCTGTAGTGCCACATGGGCTCAGGGTAACACACTCCTGTGCCATAGTGCAGGCCTATTTCCTACTTGGTCTTCTGAAGAGTATACTGCTGGGATTAAAGCAATTATGAGAACAAATTCTTTTTTGATAACTGAGAGGAGTTTCAGACAAAAACAATTATTTGGAAGAAAAACAAAGCCTGGAGTTAACACCCAGAAGACTCTTCACACACAAGTTCAAGGAGGGGCAGGCAACTCAAGAACTCCAAAGACCTGAGATGTTTTTTCTTGCTGTATCTGAAGCATTCTGTTTTTTCCTTTCAAGTAGCATGAAGTATTTTTCTTCATAAATACTTTTTAAAAGGACAAAAAAATAAAAGCTGACAGTGGGGTTTGTTGTTGGGGTTTTTTTTGTTGTTGTTTATTTTGTTTTGTTTTTATCAACAGGAGTGATTTAGCTTGTCTTTTTGCATCAGAGAGTAAAACCAAAATAAAATTGTGTACAGTTCTCTCCTAGTTGTAACTTTTTTTTTTTTCCATTTCTTTCTGGAATCATGAGAACATTAAACCAGAAATGATGGGGAAGTTGATGGCACATTTCAAAACTTTAGAGGAGTTTTAATTTCTGAACTGATGCTTCAGTCACTGGCTGTTACATAGAACCCAACTTGTCAATTCTAAAAACAGTAGGAAGTCTCTTGAAAAAAGATTTTCTTCTTCTTCCATATAATATTTTCCTCCCTGAAACAGTGTAACAATGAGTGAGAATCTATTTAGCTGGAAGTTTAAAAAGAATGGATATACTTTATGTGTTACATAAATCAGAAAAATATTAGAGCTCTTCTCTACAAGAATTTTCCAGTTTCAAAGGGCTTGAAAAGATAGAGCTTTTTAATACATAAAGTTGGGAAAAACCATTGGACTTTGACAAAAGACTTTTTTTTAATTCTGGGAAATTTTAGAAGACAAATAACCTTGAATAATATAAAGAAGTTGGCATATCACAGCACACTAAAACACAGGCATGGTGTCTTCATAGCATAAAAAAAATATCTTCCAAATGCTTAGATTTTGTCAATATTTGCATATATATATTTGCAAGCACAGTGCAGAGTGAAAGACATATGTGCATTTTTGTTATTTGTTTGGGTCCAAATGCTTAGATTTTGTCAATATTTGCATACATGTATATTTGCAAGTACAGTGCAGAGTGAAAGACATGTGCGTTTTTGTTATTTGTTTGGGTTTTGTTTTTTTTAAACCTAATCTATTAGATATCATGATCACAACAAAATCACAACCAAGTGTTACAGCGAAATTTACTAAAAAGCCACAGCAGTATGAAGGATCAGACAGTAATTGTAAAGACTTCCTACCACACGTAACACACGTAAACACTTCCTAACACACGTAACAATCTAGCCCCATGTATTTTGCTAAATTATTCTAGTAGGACAATAGAAAATGCATTGTGATGAAAGGAACTGACCTCAAAACACCAGTTTTCTGATGACAATTTCCCTGCTTTGCCTTTCATATACAGAATTAAACTGTGTGCCTTACATAAAGATGCTCTACCAGACTCACTTCTTAAAAATACGCTGCACTTTGCCGTTCTTCTCTCTCTCTATATACACACTTAGGACTGATGTGTGAGCATCTTCCACCATCTTATTGCCCACAAAAAACTTGGGTTCTTCCCCTTTTAAAATCAAATCATATAAAATCTCCTTATGGTTAAGTACCTGGTATTATGTTCCTAATTATTTCACAAAAGACCTAAATAATTTGTAGCCACACACCACTGCTGTTAATCTGTATAATACCAACTTAAAAGTCTGTATGTAAAAGTGATTTCCTTTAGCCACTAGAACTACCAGCTAACTAAAGATTATCCACACCATTTCCCAGAAATACTTACTTATGGTTCTTTAAGCAAATACTGCAAATCCTGCTTGTGCTTTTTCTCTCTAACAAAGAGCAATTATCATGGTAGAAAGCAGGCATCTTTGGTAGGAAAAAGGAGACTTAAAAGCCCTTGGAAATATCAGTTTTCTCAACTCACAGCCCTAACTTAACACTGGACTGGAGATTTTAATATTTTTTTCTTTCAACTCCATCCCAAAGCCAGGTCCCTTTTTTCTCTTTCCTAGTCTCCACAGTATCCTCCTATTTCAGCATCCTGTTCCTTTTATACCTTCCTTTCATATTTTTTTTTGGAGAAAAAAAGGAAGAAAAAGAAGAAAACCACAAACCCAAAACAAACTGTGCAGCAGTGGAATTTCAACAGCTACTAAGCACATGAAAGAAAAGAAATGGCAAAGAACAAGCCAAAAGTAAAGGGGCATCCCAGCTGCTCTGAAACAACTGTTGTCACTGTTGGTTGGAAGAGCAAGACTCTGCTGGGGCAGTTGGTGGTGACAGGGAGCCCAAAACTGCTCATTCCCTTTGAGATGTTCAACAGCCACAGGGAGTTTGCTGACATGAAGTCTTGGCAGAAACCACAAAGGCAGCACGGGAGTCCCACACAAGCTACACAATTGTTCATTTGCCTTCCTTGTCTGAGCTCAATATCCCTCTCCCAGTGCAGTATTACTCTTCTCTACTGGAAGGCTGAGAACTTTGTGTTCAAAGGCAGTGATGGACATGAAGGTCTGCTTCGTGTCTAACATGCCCTTATTCTTAAAATGAAACTAGTGTTTCCTTCCTCTGACTTTTCATGGGATGGACAGGGACTCTGCTTTATTTAATAGCAATTTCAAAATGAAACAGTAACTCCCCAAGGCTCTTCCAAAAGTACAGGAAATTAAGAAAACAGAAGACTAAATCTGGAAGTGCTAAAAGTGTCTTTCACAAAAGCCAGTAGGCTTTTATGTCTGCACAGTTGTTCACAGCAACAAAATTTGATATATTTTCCATTCTACTACATATACATAGCTCTTGTGTGCAATGTGCTACCTAATTAAGAGACCCAAAAGCACCATGTCATTGGTTTCAACAGAATTTAGTTCAAAACCATTCTTGGCCAAAATACACATTATACCTACTAATGCTCTCTGCCTTCTATGCTACAACATACTGTAAACAATCAGTAGCTATGATTTTCAGCTGAATGCCTAAACTCATCTTTGGACAACATGGCACTATAGCTGGAGATGATGTATCACTGCATGTGTATCATAGTAACTATTGTTAAAAAAAAATTGTACTGATCAATTTAAAATAACCTTGTAAAGTTTAATTGCTATCTAACATGAGTAATGAATTGAACAAATGTCAGATCCTAGTAAATGTGTCTTTTATCATAAATCTGTATTTCACATACAATAATTATCCCATTAATGCTAAATGAAATGCTTATTGAGTGCATTTAGCATGCACTGTAAGTGGTTGAAATGACCAGATATACGTAATGATTTCCAGACAGACACAGGTAAAAAAAAATACCACTTTGCAAGGCAAATTATACTTGTTAAATTAAGATACCAGACAGAGAATTTTAATGGAAGCAAAGGCATACTGTCCCCAAATCATCTTTAACAGTTTGAGTTGATAAAATAAAAAAATACAGTAGCAACATCTGGTATCTTCCTAAAGCAAGAAGGCTCTATGCTTCATTTGTTTTCAGTTCTGTCTTAGAAGATAAAGAATGGAGAAAAGATAGTTCCCAATTTATCTAACTTAACACATCCCAGACTTGCCAAGTATGCTGTGATAAATAGCTTTAACTACCTTCTGCTCATCTTTTTATTATAAAACATGACAAAGGGATTTGTAGATTAAGCCTTCAACTTTATTTGTGATACTTTACAGAAGAAAGCTGAAGAGGGTCCTTAAAAGGTTCAGTGCCAAACATACCATTAAAAAGGCAAACAGTAAAACTAAACTTTACATTGAAATTATTTAAGGTTTTAGAAAAGCCTTTCAAGAAAGCTACATGTTATTACGATCACTGAGCAATGCCACAAATAACTATAGCCTTCAAGCTTTCTTTCTGAAATAAATTTTATAGATTCTGCCCGAGAAACACACGTGTAAGTGCACTACCGCCTCAGTCTGGTGTGCTGACAGAAGCATCACAGAATTATCATGGTTGGAAAGGACTTCTAAGATCACCGAGTCCAACCATCAGCACAAAACACCCCAAACACACAACCACACGCACTCCAGCAAAAAACATCCCTTCAAAAAACAAACAAACAAACAAAAAAACCAAACAAACACAAACTCAGCCACTGAGAGCATGCCCTGAAGTGCCACATCTACTCATTTCATCCTCCAAGCATGGTGACTCCACCATCTCCCTGGGCAGCCTGCTCCAGTGCCTGACCACTCTTTCAGTATAGAAATTCATCTTAATATCCAGTCTAAACCTCCCCTGCTGCAACTTCAGAAAATTTCCTCTCGTCCTGTCACTACTTACTTGGGTGAAGAGGCCAAAACCCACCTCACCACAACCTCCTTTCAGGTAGCTGTAGAGGGCAATGAGGTCTCCCCCCAGTCTCCTCTTCTTCAGACTAAATAAGTCCTTAAGGAAAGGAAATTACCATAAAGGAAATTAAGATAAATATAAAACTGTACCAACAAACCAATTCAATCTACTCTGCACAACACTGCCCTATCACTCCTAATGCTCAGAAAAACACAGCCAAATTAAAGAGACAGCATCAAAGCTTTGGTCTCCTCTCTCCTTTGTTTCTAAGCTCAAATCCATCACATACTTTTCTTCTGTAGGCTTCAAAATGGGAACTCACCTTCCCATTTTTTCTCTTTTGAATCACTATAGCGTGAGTCTCACATCTTTTTGAATCAGCTTGCCAGCAGGCCTTCACAAATATTGCAACAGCTTCTTATAATAATTTTATGCTGTCGTGATCAGTTAAAGAAACGTACACATCTGTATTTGCTCCCTTGTAAATAAAAGGCTTTCTAAAAACCTTAGAAAAGATGAGTGTGCCTTCTAGTTCAATATCTATTTTTGTGTACCAGTAATAACTACTGTCATTAAATCATTAATGATTAACATTAAATGCTCATTATCTTCATCTTCTACATCATTTTAACCAATCGTGCATCACAATTTTTTTTCAACTCTTTTGATATATTTTGCACAATTTATCACATAGGTCACCTCACATTGTGAGGCACCTTTTTACTTGTACAGAGAGCAAGGAGTTACCTAAGTTGGCAGGTAGATTAATCTCCTTCTTATCTGTTACAAACTGCAACTGTTTTCTAACCACCTCGTTAAAGCAATGGTACTTAGCTGACAGTTTTAACGACCCCATATCCCAAAAGATGTCACATGAACCTTGAAGTACATAATGATTACAAGAGAGAAAGAAATATGTTGAACCGAAACATTAGTGAATAAAGTTAACTAAATTGTTACTGAATTCCTAATATGATCAATAGCTTAATTATCATATAATTCTGTCATTAATATGACAGAAGCCTGACAGCGTTGCAAAGCCATAATCTAACAAACTGCTGATCCAGAAGCAACAGAGATTTTAAATCTAGAGAAAGAAATCCAATTTATTTATTTAAGCCTATAAACAAATATGAATGGCCCACTATTTCTGACATTCAGTATACTTCCTTCTTGCACTATATTTGCACAGAACATTTGAGCATTGCTTCATAGACCATTTTATAAGGTAAGTATCACTGCAACCTTTTAATTTAAATCATGAAATGAAAACATTTGTTGGAAAAACATTTGCTAACCATTTTACCAATTCTGTTTTCTAAAATTAAGGGGAAAAAACCCTGCCTTTAAAGAGTAGTACTACTTACAGTGACAGTATAGGAGCAAAGTACATTTCTGCAAGGACCCTGAGCAAAGAATGGAAATAATATTCATTTGTCTAGCTAAGTGCACCTTTTCACTGCTGCTTTTCCCTGTCTTGGTACACAGACTTCACCACTTTCTTGCTAGTTAAAATACTGACTCAAGCTATGGGCACAGGTAATCAAACACTATCTTTAAGATCCTCAAATATTGATTTTGTTCAAACAATTAGGTGATTGTGACTTATTTGCAAAATAAGTAAACAAGAGATATAGCCAATCTCAAAGCTATCAGGTTTGCTGAATCAAGCTTAGAAAATGTTTTAAATTCAATGGTAGCTGAACTCCTCTAACTGCAACACAGCAACATCACAAGTTTCACACCATGCTTCCTGGTTGGTCTTCTATTAGGACACGACACAACATTCAAAACACATTTTGTTTCTCTGCCCACAACATTCACTGTGTACTTCACTTGTCCCTCACTAATGAGCAGAGATAATCCCAGAAATAATAAACCAGCATACATTTTTTTCTTTGAAAATTCTCTTCTAGATAGATCTGTATATGTCACTCTGCATTTTAAAATAAAGTTAAGGTTATTTTGTTGCATCTATTTAGGCTTTTTATTTTCTATTCCTGTTACAACATGCTTCACAGAGTTAAACTGAAATTTCTTATAAAAAAATGGGGCTAAGACATTTTTTAGTCATTCACAATTCCTGGAACTTTTCAGAGTGGTCTTAGCAGGTAAGAATCTCTACATTTAAAAGTCTCTGGGCAGTGTGAAATTGGATATTATTTTATGCCAAAGCTAATATTGCAGTATTTTGGTCACATTTTTATGGCCACACCTAACCAACCTTTCTCCAGACTCTTCATGTTTGAGTGATTAAAGAATAACATGTGTAACTGTATCACTTGATTTCAATTACATGGCTGAAATAGAGCCCATTACAGACTGTATCTTAAAATGTGGGGTGAAAACTCTGGTTAAACAGTGAAAAGTTTCCAGTTGACTTAGCTTAGAAAAACAAACTTTGAAACTCAAGGACCACTGCATTCCAGTTAAGTATGAAAAACCAGTGAGCTATATTTCTCCTGTGCTGCACAGTACAAAAAAGAGCTAGAAATATGTAAGAGATTCAAGGAAATGCAAAGCTGAAATGAGGAACCACATTCTCCATGATGAAATTGGCCTCAAATAATAAATCCATAAATAAAGCCAAACTTAAGGACTACACTTCATAAGGATGGACTGCCTTCAAAGTAAAAAAACAGTAAATCAAGCTATGCTGAGCATAAAGCCTGTGCACCCCTAGCCTTATCCCTGAGGATGTAACCAAGGAATACAGTTACCCTACATCTCAAGGCCAACTCCACTCATGCAGGGTCCAGGCATAGCTAGTACCTGTTCCTCCAGAGCAGGAGTCAGGTTTGCCATATTTCCACAACTTAAAGCATCATCCTGAGGCAAGTGATTGCAATTGTATGCAAAGGCAGCCTGGCAATCTGGCTAAATCCATGAAAATGCAGACAGTTGAGCCCAAAAAGGCATGAAATAATTGAAATGGCATCACTTTGAAAGTCTTGGCATGGCATAACAAATATCACAGAATCACCTCCTCAGAAGACAAATTCTTCACAGAAGTAACAGGTGATACCGCAGCACAAAATGAATAGACTATTAGCCTTCAGGAAATGGGGTATTTACTGTTTTTAAATTGCACATTAGTGCTCAAGCAATGATATTTATAATGCACATCAAACAGCAAGAATAAGGAAGTATTGTGCTAAAACTGAAGCTGTAGATTAGTGATCTTGTATTCCCTGAGGGAGTACGAGATCAAAAGAGATGCACAGGTGAAGTAAATAAGATACAACGATACTGGGGAAATAATGCCACCTGAGTCAGCAATATGGAGACCCTACAACTCAGAAACGTGCAACAGATATCAGGCTCTAATCTGAAGAGACAGTTTGGATTTAATTAAAGAGGGAACAATGCTAAAATGAGTAAGCATGGAGCTAAGAACAGCACCAAGAAAAGCACTCATCAGTCCTTTTACAGCAGTACCATAGCAAAAAAGCAGCCCACACACCTCCATATGTAGCACTCAAAACAAGGTGGCACACACCAACATATCAGTTGTGATAGTAGGAATATCAGGAATTAAAAATTCCTGTTTTCTTCCTGCGGTAAAAGATATTAACAAAGCTGGTCTATTCAAATAGAAAGGCAATTTTGACCTTAGTGTATGTGTAAAACCAAAATGCATTGTTTTGATATTTACAAGATGGCAGAATGAGCTGCACTTCACCATCAGCCTAAAGCCATCTTTTCAAAAGTCCCTCTGGAGGAGGAGGGAAAAAATAAAAAACCCAAACAATTACCAGGAGAATTACAGTCGACCTTCAAAAACATGAAATTGAGCACTTGAGCTCTGTAGACAAAGGAGTCATACAGTCCAAACTGAAAGTAGACTCTGCATATAATTATAAAATCTTTTCCAACTCCAGCTAAAAATGCAACCAGTGATTTCTGCAGCTGCTGCAAAGGATGAAATCTGCCATCCAGGTGACAACAGAGGGAGCCACTGAGAAATCATGAGTTTGCACAAGCCACACTCCTGATTTGTCCATACACCATTACGTTTGTCTGGCAAAATGAGACAGAACTACTATTTTGAGATGGTTTAGCCACATACAGCTGCTGTTATTAGTGAGACACACCAAGCACTCAGAGCTTAGGCACTAAGCAAAGCAGACATGCAAAAGAAACTGGTTTTGACTAACGTCCGAGTAGTTATTCAAAGTAGTGGCAACACAGTAAGCACAGCAGTGGCAACAGTGACAGGCTGTGCTGAGGGTGGCTAGAGGAGCCCCAGTGGCTACCAGAAAAATCAAATACACTGCTACTGAACGTACTATTTTGTAATAGACCAGCAGAAGGTCCCACCCAGCCTTCAAGGATTTCCAACTAATTATGTTCACTCTTTATTGCAATGACAAAGATAGTGCATGTCTTTAGAGGAACATGGAACACCCAGTTCTGAACGCTGTGACCATCATTACAGCTTGCCAGAGGAGCTGGGCTATGCCAGCTCAGTTGATTATATGGACTTTGTTTGTTTCTCTTAGAACACGATGCTACAGTGAACCAGGGGATGTTAATGTATTTCTGTGCCACGCTGCATTTGTTTTTATTGCCAGAACTCTGTACTTAATATAACCAGTACCTTCTACGAGGCTAAGACATCTTAATGAGCTTAGCAGAACCATGATCAGTCGTCTACTCCGAAGATCACTGCCTTGTGAGCCACGTCTCAGGGAGGGCATGGATCACTGTTAACAAGCTGAAAACATCTTGCTAAAATGAACCTGTCATTATAAATAAGTGACAATGAAGTGGGCACACGGTGTGATGTGTTTTCCAAGGCCAGCCCAGGGTGGTAGGAATTAGCTTTCATACTCAGTATGTCTCTATGCTGATAAAGGTTAAGGTTTTTTTGCATCTACTTTTTATTGCAGCAATTTCAACTGCTAAAGGAAATTTTTACTGTCAACTAGATGCATATATTTGGTATAAGACAAAAATCCCTTCAAAGAACATCCCAGTCTCATTAAATTGTACCACTAATAAGCCTGTGCCTGAGAAGGAGTCCTGCCTACCCTTGTGCACTGGAACAGCATTACCCCCTGGCAAACCCTTAGATCTCAGCCTTTAAAAGTACATACTGGAATAACAGCACCATGTTAGTACTGCTCTACTGACCTGCAGTGCTACAGATGGTTGATGTACATACATAGCTTTAATCAAAATAGTAAGATGTGCTTCCTGACAGCTGCGATTCAGACTCAGTCCAGGAATGCACAGAGCAGCACAAGATCTGCTTTCAGGCTTAAGCTGAATCTGTGCATTTACAAGCATGGGGCTCTTTATGTGCTACATACAATTAAAAACAGGATTGTTATAGAAACACACATACACATTTATGAGCAGTTATGTTGCATGGCTCTGAAAACATGAAGAAAGCTTTAAATTCAAATATTAATAGAAGTACATCTCATGTACTGCTCCTCTAAAAAATAAAACCAGAGCTTCATCATTAAACAGAGCTCCCCAGCAGAGACAGATGTACCAAAGCACCTTAAACCCAATGCTGCCTCCTGTTTCGAGTAACTTTTCAGACTGAATTTCCAAGCAATAAGTTACCAGTCCCTTCCAGCGAGTCAAAATCTGGATTAAAAAAATTAAAATTTGATGTAATTACAGGTGCTGTATCACTGCTTTTTCTACACAATTGATTAATCAGTTCCAATTACAAACATGTCTTTAGCATACGGAACATTCCCCTTGACTATGCATAAAGTTTTTCCGCTATTCACTGTCATCTGAAAAATCAGACTGAAAAAAGTAAAATTCTTTTAAAGAATATCACGGTATTTTTAAATGCATTCAAGACAGTAAGCCTGCTGGCAACTAACATGCAGCCACAAATACAGCTGAGTCATTGTAAAACATAATAAACATACCATGATTCATGGTTTTATGATTTACCACAGAGAAGCAACTGAGATGTCTGCATTGCTGCTATTTTCCTTCTCAGACTTGGATCACTCCCAGTTAGAACAAAGTATTAAAGTTATGTTGAAAATCAGTTTATTTTTTTTTAAAGAAAAAAAACAAAACATACACTGCAGGTAGGACCACAAAATAAAGCTGTTTGACTAAGAAAAGGAGGTGAAAAGCACTCAACAACAGTCTGTGACTAAGTGTCTGGCAGATGGGGCAGGGGCAGGTGAGTCATGACTGCAAGACCACATGTGTCATTGTTTGGCAGCAGCTGTTTGTAATCTGGGTTGGGGTGTAAAGGTTGCATGGTTTGCATTGACCTGTGTGTGCTCCTGGAAGACTTGAGAACTGATTAGATCCTGTTGCTCCTCCATCTACAGCTTCAACTCACCAGGGCCAAGGGCTCTTCCTCAGCCATCCATTCCACACAGCCTACCAAGGCTTTCCAACCAGGCAGCTGCAGCAAATCATTGCACCAGCATTAGCTGTGCTTCCTGCATTCCTGAGCTGTGGCTGCATTACAGATGCTGGCTGTGTAACTACCTTGTGCACTCATCTTCATGGATACTATTCCTGACAGCAGCAAGGAGAAAAAAAAAAAAAAGGAAAAAAAAAAAAGACAAGGTCCTGAAGGTCAAGGAAAAAAATATATGCAGCATTTCAACACATCATCAGCTCAAAAAAACCCCAGCCATTAAACCTTCTGTTTAGGTTTAGTGTAGTCAAAGTTAACCTTGTTCTAGCTTATGGAGAAATATCTGTCTCTCACATTTTCCCATTACTTCTAGGGAAATGCAAAATAATTTTTAAATCCACATAGATACTTGAGGCAAATATCACCACATTTCATAAAAACAGTGAACAAGCCAAGCCCCTTCTTCCATCACCCTGTTCTGTGGCAGACTAAAGAACAGTACTATGAAATGGCTTCTTTTAATATTCCTGCGTATCTGTATGACTATTGTGACCAACGCTTGTCAATGATGAAGGGGATGCAGGGCAGCCCTACACCCAAGCCCAGCACAAGGATTGTCCCCTCTCCTTCACAAGCAAAAAAGAACATTATAATTGGTCCCTGTGTTGATCTGCACAGGTGTGCCTTCTGCCTTGCTTACATATGACTTCACTCTCCCATTAGTTTTACTGCTGTGGTGACTTGTCCCTGATAAATCAATCTGAGAACTGCAAGAGAAATTCCCATTAATTTAAAATAAACAAAGAGGAAGCTTTCAAATTTGGAGCTCAATATTCAGAAGTGTAGACAGCATAGTGTGTAATATTTTCTGCCAGCAACATCAGATACATTTCTCATCTAAATAATTTGTGGGATGTTTACTTATTGACATTTCAGATGACCAAACACTTACATCTTGATCTATTTTGTATAATTTGATATCCGAGCAAAGGTTAAGGACTAGACCTGAGCCCTTCATAAAGCTGTAAACAGTGTTTCTTCACAGGTTAGAAACCTGAGGTTAAATATGAATGTTAACCTGAATTTTTATGGCACAACTGCAACTAAACCTAAAGCAAAGCTACCCTGGTGTAGGTCAGTAAGCAAGCTTCCAGAAAGGGGAAAAGCCACACAGCTAAATCTTTACTATACTGTAATTGGTAATTTAAGCCCCAAATACATCACTTCATCCTGCAGTATATCTTCCTAAATTTGAGCTCCAACCTCTGACAAACACTCCCCCTGCATGCACAATTTTTCTCTGTCACAAAACCTTTGGACAGTTTTGGACGTGCAATTCACAACAGCCTATTATTCCTGTGGCCTGGACACAGAAAGCACAGCTAAAAGGCCAGAGACAAAGACCAAGAGTTCAAAGACCAAACCTTAACGCACATGGATAGAGAAGGAACCTAAAATGTTTCAAAGCCAAACCTGTTTCTCAGGCTGGAGACAGTGGCTTGCTCACAAAGAGCAAATTTTAAGATCAGGATTCTTGATATGGCAGATTAGCCCCTTCTTCCATGCATTTCCTTGCTGTATAATTCAACAATTAACAATTTTTGTGCCAGTTACAAATAAAAATGTCCTTAATGTCTTTTAAAGGCAGCTTTTTTTTTTTCTTCTAAAATTCAAACTTTTTCAGGTTATTTTTATAACAACAAAAAAATTCTTGCTGCCAGTACTATTAATATATTAATTATTTAACGGAAATAAATGAAACTGTTAATGTGCTTAATTAGGTATACAAAGCTCTTTATTTGATGTTATTTGTATTTAAGATTTCATGTTTTCCCTGAAGAATTTATTAACCAAGGCATGATTCTTCTAATCTTAGATATACTCTGGAACTGAAGTACTATTTTATATCAGCATTTCTCAGCTGCTTTTATCATGAACCATGTTAATGAGCTGTTTAGTATTCATATATTAGACTTTTCCTCATTTTATATGGAAATAATACTATAAAAATTCTAAGAATACTAGTTTTATGTGCATGATAATGATGAGATTCAAAGCAAATAAGGAGGAGGAAATCTGTGGTGGTAGTGAGTATGAAATGGATTAGTACATTGTCAGTGTGCTTTACATTGGTATAAAATTATTAAGCATGTAATTAAGTAGGATCAATCGCACTGTTTGTTTTTGGGGTAATGTTTTAGCTGTTTTAGATGTTTCATCTTTAAGAATTTAATTTCACACTTTAATGACCTTCTTGTAATTTCCTCCTCCTGCTATGAAGGCACATAGTCAGGATATGCATGAAATCCACTACATGGCACGAATTGACTTGGGGGGAAGGCCAGGCTGGAGTCACTGTACAGGAAGATAAGAACAAAGCAAGTTAAGTAATTTTGTAAATACAAAAATAGTTCAATTCAACCGACCTTATTAATCAGATGCATTCTAATCCCCAGGATTGTTAGCAGGAAGGAAATTAGATAGTTACTTGTAGCAACTGCAAATTCGACCTGGCTGACCTGAGAGACATCTCCAGTTCAGCCAAAGTGAAATGAGATTTGCCATTAGAGGATCCTAAGGAGTAAAACCATCAGCCCCCACTACACTTACATCTGCACACAGGTCACGGACATAAATAAAGAGCTAAAAACCCAGCTTTGGGTAAGGTGGGGAGAGACAGAACAAACTGTTCCCTATCTTGGACAAAGAACTTATTACATTAGTGAATAAAAACTAATCTGTGAAAATAAGTGCTATTAAACTGAATTGTCTCATTTGGAAAAGGAAATTACAAATCAATGAAACAAAGCATTTGTTATTATGGAGAACCCAACATCTGAGTAGGTTCCCTTATTAATTTTATATGCTGGACAAAGCACATGCTGCCCCTGTGGTCTCAAATCACCACGTGTTCTCCTTCATGTGACTTCTCAGGAACTGAACTCTAGAGATACGGTCACCAGCAACACTCTGGTTTGAAGAGGGGGAGGAGGTTGGAGGCAAATTAATTTAAAGGAAAGATAACAGCTGCTATTTATTTTACTGAAAATATAGTCAGAGTAGATAGATTTACCACAAATATTCTATCTTTCTTAGTGTATTAGGTAAGTATTATAAGTACATAAACTTGTCTCTTAAAAGCAGACCAGGTATTATTTATATTATCCATTATTTGTACCTGCTTTTTGTACTTGAACTTGCCACTGGCTTTAGGTTACAGGGCTTACTTGTAATCTAAATTACCTCTTGCAAGAAGAAATTAGAAAACCAAAGAAGGCAGAACAGAGATCAACCTTAGACAGCTTTAGATTAAATAGTTTTAAAAACTACCTAAAATATCAAATAGGCCAGTAGAGAAGTAGAGCAGAAAAAGTAAGACTGAGTTTAAAAAGGCCATCTCAATATTCTCTACAGCCTGAACATAAAGGCAGTGGGAAAAGCTCTTCGGAGCCTTGGCATTCTTATGTATGCTTATGTAGCAAAGACGAGAAACACTTTAAGGGTAATTTTACTAGAAGATGGAAAAAACAAGTCCAACTTTTTTATTATTTTTTTCCACCTATATTTTGTTTCAACATTTAAATAATGAAAATTAAGTTTGCCACATCTTTACTTTGGAGTAACTCATGTTATTGCAAATATACCATTCAAAGGTACACCTTCTAAGAAGCTGTGCCTTTCATGATGTTACAAATGTCAGATGGTAACAATTAACTTAGCATTCTCCATCTAGAAATACATATACACTAAGTGGGGCACAATACCTGTCCTCATGAGTAGCACTAACTTGCAGTTATTTCATATTGGCCATATCCAAGTCCTTCATACCATTTAAGACCTATTTCTGAGGGCACAACTCACACTCTACAATATAGGTACATGTGGATATTGACGCATCTTTGAATAATGCAAGATGAAGGTGTTAAGCAATGCAGCCTTTAAAAAGTTTCCTTTGGCACTGCTAAGTTTCACCCACAAGTACTGGGGCACAAGTAAGCTGCTAAAAAACATGGATTTGCTGGATTAGATCTGTACGTCCTCAAGTTAACATAAGGAACCAAATCCTGGGAGGATGCTTTTTTAAATTAAATGTTTTCCATCGTTTCCTTTTCTACTTTATTAAAAGGCTAAAATGTAGCACAGTTGAATCCAGACTGCTGGCTACAATGAGTTATGCTCCTTTGTCATAGTTATACATTATTCTTTGTGAGCAGAGATTTTTGTCTTGCCTTATTACTCTGTCCATAGCAAAGCACCCTCTGAGCTGAGTATAACTACCGTGCATTTTATCACTAATAACACATCTAAGTTCTTACTTTAAATCACAGCCCTATTTTCAAAAAGGGCAATTTTACTTTTCTTCCAGAAAGCCATCTGCTTGCTAATGAGAGTTGTTCTTGTCGGTAATTTTGAGAAGAAAAATGGTTATTACACTTTAGCACTTTTTAAGTGACAAATAAAGAACACCATCCAGCCCACTAAATACGCTGCATTTCTCCCAATACAGGATCTACAGGCCAGATGTATCATTATAATTATAAACATTTGTAATGAGTCTCAGTGAAAATGGAGCCCACAGCAAAGTAGCATCACCTCAGATAAAAATCTTTCAACAAGAAATTTCATACATAAGATTGCCATAATTTATAAATCCCTGCATTATCTAAAATCAACTTTTTCTATCAGCCAAGTCATGTACTTACACCTCTTTTTAAATAAGTTTTTTTAATTTTATCAATGCCTATTCAATAGACAATGCTGTGATACAGTAATTTCCCTACTTCCATCTCACCAAAGCTGTATTTCTGGTAGGAAGTGCAATGACAGCCCAACAATCAACGCTCTCACAGCCACCTTGATACTTGGCTGAATTATCCTCCTTAAGGTGCTACCGAATTTCCCAAAACATTCTTTTCTCCTGATGCTGACTGCTGAGCAGCAGTAGCATGACAAAACAGCCAGAGACAAAGGGCTGTTAATAGGAAGACAAGACAGAAAGGGAAGGAATGAGAATTAGGACATCAGTGAAGAGAAGAGGACCTATGAGAGAGGAAAGGGTATCTTGTTTAAGATGATGAGAGTAAAAATGAAGAAACACTAAGGATGGAAAATAGTTTTACAGTAGTTTTAGTAGCTTTTGTCAGCAGAAAAAAGGAAAAAGAAATGTTGGGAAAACAATGAATAAAGTAAACGTGAGGATTAAGGCTAAACAAAAAAATAAAATAAAATGGGAAAATGCAGAGCTGGAATGAAAGAAGATCCTGAAGGAGTTATAAGGATGTGTGAAAGGAAAGAGGAGAAAAGAAAACAATAAAAACAAAGTTGCAAAAAAGAATGTAAATCACAATTAAATGTGCCTACAAATAGGAACAAAAGAAAAACCTGAAAAACAAAACTGCCATGCTGAAACCTCGCATTTCTCCCCTTTGTCACTTGCCTAATGATCAGTTACTGCTCCACTTTTTCTGGCATTTTTTTGCCTCAGTGTCTTAGATACTGACAGACATATCCTTCCTGTGGAACCAGAGAGCACTGGACCTGCACCTGAGAGATGGCCCATGCCCAAATTATGATTAACCCTGAAACATGTCTTATTTGTGGTCAAATACTGTCAAGAAGGTCAATGCTGAGGAAAAAAAAACAACACAATTAGGTTATCCTTAACACCCAGCACAACCTCACAAAAGAATACTTGTGCCAAGTCTTGCCATCTCCACTCTCCATGCGCACTTTTTCAGAAGTATAATTTACAGATTAGCTGTGAAAATAAAACTGCTTTGGGTTAAAAACTTAAAAACAAAGTCTTGGTCGAAGTATGAATTACTTTTATAGGCTTTTCAAAAGACTGATCTTTTCATTTTCTTGTCTTATGAGTATATATCCCATTAGACCTGCTTCTGTATAGAAAGTACAATTTTAGCAAGCAATTAATCCATAAATGAGCTGTTTCAGAGTTTTAGGTATTCAGCATCATCCTTCAAAGGCTCTATCCTGGCCTTGTATTATACCAACATGTTGTTACAGACCTTAAAAGAGGCTTATTGTGTCAGCAATTATTTAATTGAATATCCCATGAACCACTTACAGAAAACCATGCACAAGATAATCAGCCATAGACAAAAATTTTAAAAAAATGTATTTCTAACAACCATGTCACTGAGAGATACAATGACCTTTTTAAGTCCTTTGATCCTGAACTTCTTGTTGCAAACTTTAGAAAACATGTAGCCAGATACAGAAATTCACAGAATCACAGAATTATTGAGGCTGAAAAAGACCTCCGAGACCATCAAGTCCAGCCTATGATCTAACACCACCACATCAGCTAGACCATGGCACGAAGTGCCACATCCAGTCTTTCCTCACACACCTCCAGGGATGGTGACTCCACCACTTCCCTGAACAGTCCATTCCAATTATACCTGTTTGAACCTCGGCCCCTTGCCAGAGATGCCAAGTTTCAGTGAAATAACACGACTGTGATTCCCCACTTAGTTCTCATCTCTTGCATGGACCAGGGGCAGATTCTGGGATTTTGACACCACCACCCTGTCCCTAGGTTCATAAACATTTTTAAAAATGTGGAAAGGCCGAAAGAAATTTAGTGCTGACTCAGAGGGTCACATAAAACTAGCACTTTCCTGAGCACAAGGGAAAACCTCGTCTAAAGATAATTTCATATTATAAGCTCAAAGCATTTAAACATTCTTTCTTGAAATTTTTATGTGCCACACAGATGATCTACTACACATGTGCAAGGCAGGAATCACTACTAGTAAAAACAAACAGGCTAGTCTTACAAATACCTATAGGCTTATAATAAAAGTTAATACAACTATATTGGTAAGTTATATATTAAGATATTTAAGCAATTATTTTCAACACACTAACTTCAGAAAGGTAATAAAAATCTACTGCAAGGTTTTAACTACCTTTTAAGTCAATTAAGTTTGGCTGAGACAGGACTGGGTGTCCAGACTATGTGAAGGACAATGTTGACCGTTCAGACTGGAAATGAATTCACAGAAAAGAAAATAAGCTATAAAAAAAAAAAGCTATGAAATGCTTCTACTCTTGAACATTATTAAACATATTTTAATTATTTTTTTAAATAGCTGAAGTAATTCTATTCCCTGCCAACATTGAATGTTTACCTGACTGTAACATGTCACTTTTCAAAACCTTCATTTAAGAAATACAATAATCTTCCTATAATTCCTCCTTTCAGACATTTCCTCTTAAGGATCTGATCTTCCTGTCCTACTCCAGTTCCTACAATTCTTATGGAAATATAGGTGACTCTTTATTATTAAAAATAATAATTAATAATAATTAAAAGCAGTCACAAGTTTGGTCTTCCCATACTTCAGATGGCAGAAGATGAAGCAGTTCCAATCCCAATGCACTACACCAGTACTCAGTGCTACTCCAGCACATTTGCTTGGCTTTCATTAGCTGCAAGTTTAGATGGTGAATGGGCTGGATATTGTAAAATACTGGGGTCAGATAGAGGTAGTTCTGGGGTGGTCTGACTGTTGCCGGCTACCAGATGCCCACCCAGCTACTCACTTGCTTCCCCTCTTCAACAGCATGTGGGGGGAAAAAAATAAGAATGTAGAACTCATGGGTCAAGATGAGATCACTCACCACAGGAAAAACACTCTCGAGCTTGTGAAGACCAATTTAACCTGGAGCCAGGCTGCAGTTCCTGCCAGGAAAACCTGCTTCAGCTTGGGCTCGTCTCCAAGGGCCACAGCTTCACCAGCAAATATCCACCTGCTCCTCCATAGACTCCCCAGGGTGACACTGTGCACCTCAGCCCCTTCCTCCTTCTGTGCCGTGGGTGTTCACAGGGATGTTTCTTTCCTCACTCTTCCCTGTCCATCAGCATTTTGCCCTTTCATAAATAGACTTTCCAGCAGCGTGGCTGACTGGCCCGGCTGTGCCAGGCCCGGGATCCGGCTGTGTCCGGCACTGGCAGCTCCGGCCTCTCCTCGCAGCAGCCCCACAGCCCCGACCGCCACCACCCTGACACACACCTAGGGCAAGTCCAAACAGCATCAGGAAGAAGGTTTCTGTATCAGGGGCCCCAGCTTTATGCTTAATCACACCAAGTACTCAAAGTCACTCACACAAAATGAATGAGCTAGGTTTTTTTATTCAGAGAAGGATAATGCACACATTCCAGTAATGTGACAATGTGCTTATGTCTCAGAAGTACTATTTCTGTCCGTTGGGAAATTATGAAAAGGAATTGCCTCTAAACGTTCTCTAGGGCCTCAATACATTGCTCATATGATGGCTGTGACAGAAAGTAAGTGCAGAAACATAGAGGTTATTCTCTGGCCCAAGAACAAGTGCTCTCCTGCACTCTCACCTCCTGAGCTGGGGCAGCTCAAAAGGAAAAGGAGCAGAATTAGTGGTGAGCAATGTAGGAACATCCCCAAAGCATGAAAGCCTTGGGAAGACAACTGGATGTCATCAACACCTGTCCCAAACAGCACAGTGGAACAAGCTGAACTGCTCCAGAGCAACTGCAACACAGGATTTCTCTCAGCGGGGTGCTTCTCTCTAACCTTTCCAAAAGGCTTAGAGGGTATGAGCACCATTGACATTCATCCTTTCCAGACTGTTTGCTCTAATATTCTGTTAACTACCAGAACATGAGCAATCCAGTCACACCAGCAAAACGACCTTTCCTGGAGGGTACAGTAGTTTTCCTAAATGAAGAAATAAGGAAAGGCAGAGGTCAGAGGATGCAGCCCAGGCAGCAGCCACACAGGTGTTCACCATGGGGAAAAGGGGCCAACAGCGCCACACAGGTGTTCACCATGGGGAAAAGGGGTCAACAGTCGCCAACTATCTAAACAGGACCAACGCTTTCTGTCAGAAAAAAAAGCATGGCAAAAACACCTGCCAACTTATATATCCTTTTCTTTACCAGTGGTTACCAACCACAGCATCTTTGCCAGGGAAAACAAGGACCATCAGTGGGAACCATGTTTTCTTTCAGGTCTGCAAAAATTGTATCAGTAAAGTTAATTCGTCTTCAAAACATTTATCTTGTTCTGTCAGCACTTCTTTTCACTGGCTAACAAAAGCACGTAGCAATATTATATTGCTGCATTAAGCATTTAATTTTATGTAAACTAGCAGCAATTTCACAAAATTTCTTGACATTTGCAATGTTGCTGTGGTTCACTTCCTGCAAGAGCCACAGAAGTTCTACACTACTGATATGAAAGGTCCTTATTCAGACAGAAAAACCAGTGTATGTTCATCAACTCAGAGCAGTCTAAACTAATATGACCAGCAACATCACCATGCTAGAATGAGGTGTAAGCAGCTACTTTATGTAGCAGATTCCTAGTTCAACAGTAACTGCAGAATGTTAAATTATAGAGTTAAACACAAGACCACATTTTTTCCTTATGTCCAGCATTTTCTTCATTTACCTTTGATAGCCTCATGGCAGCTCATCTTCAGTGTATGCAATTTATTTATTGATTTGGCATTTTCCAAAGCTACTGAAGAGTAGTTTGGGAACCTGGCTTCTATTGATTTTCTATGAATCTACTAATAAAATAATAAGGATCTTTAGGAAATTTTATTTTTATTGTTTTATACCAGAGGAACAACAAAGCATCCAATTATCTTATACTTTGCTGGTAAAAGAGCTACAAGTGAGGTACCCAATTAACAATTTTTAAGCTTGTGAAACTAGTGTCACATAATTAGCATCAGAGAATGAAACAAGCTATTTTAGCAAACAAAGTGAGATTCTTCAAGCTTTTAAACAAGGTGTCTGGTTGCTGCCTCTCTTTTGCTCCTCCAACTTCAGTTTAAACGTTATGATGATATTCCCTCAAAATCCCAGAGAATGTTTATTATCAGAGACAATTTCAGCATGTTATGATACATCTACTCAAACTTCTAGAGACAGGGAACATTCAAATTTGATGATTTGTTAACAGAAACTGTTTCTTTCAATTTAGGACCAGTAAGCTACAAATAAACTGTGTGGGTGGCATGTATTCAAACAGCCATTCAGACACCAATTAAGAAAATTCAAAGACAAGAACAGTGCTAGAATAATAAAGTGCACTTGCAGACAACACAAGAGCTAGAGTTGCACTCTGCAGCGCAGAGGGAACCGTTTTCAGAATGTAGATGCTGCAAAAAAATAGCTAAGTGCTAAGTATTTTCATGTCCTGGTAGTAGTAGAACTCCTATTGTGCTGTGTTTTTTTCCATTCCCATAACATATTCATGATACTCAAGTAATATTTAGGGTCACAGATGGTTCTGGTGGGTAACTGTGCCATAGCAAAGCACTGCTGCTTGCACCATACCACAGAATGATTTGAGAAGAGGATGTTGTCTCAGACCTTGTCTCCCTTCATCAAGCAAGTATCAGGCAGTGTTATAGCACCTACCTCTACTTCATGGCTAAGAGACAATAAACCAGCCCTTGCTGGAACTGCTGCTGCACCAAGCGTTACGAAACCCAAACACAATCAATGTGTACAGTTCCAGAAAGAAGCTACAGAAAATAAGCAATTTCTTTTCCTGCTCCTTTGTTTCACCTTGCCTTAGCACAATGAATTCTGACAGAGAGGAGTTCGTGAACTGAAATTAGAGAGCACTATGCAAGCCAGACAAATCCTGAAACTGCATGCACGAAAAAAAAAAATCCCTAAATGAATGGAGTCACCTGCTAATACACCTTTTAAAAATCTTGTTAATAGCTGGTTGAGGAGGAAACCAGGTAATAGTACACCAAGTGTCTAGATTTCAGAAGCTGTCGATACTCCTTGGGTAACCACATTGCTTAATTAGAGATTAATATATTATTCAGAGGTACAACCGTGGAATAAAGTACACACTGGTACACTAACATGACAATATTGTAAATTGGAACTTTGCAATGCAATTAGCTACCTTCTCTACTTCAGCCACTATTAAAGTTGCTGAGAAAGACACAGTTACACCTTAAGACCAATACTAGTGACAAAAATAGTAAAATTAGCGAAAAACCCTAGAACTACACACACAGAAATGCCCAAGAAAAGCAGTATTAGATTGATGTTTTGTACTACTGACTGCCCAAAACAGAATATAGTCAACAACAGTATGTGATACAAAAGTTTGTCACTATTTCTCTTTTTTCAACTCTGCTTTTCAGTAGTAAGCTTGACTTCTGTATTTGGCCAACCAAAATAGTTTGGCAGACGAGTCTGTGGAAAACTCATTTTTTTCTTTTTATACTAAGGAAGTCCTCTAAGTATTTGCATCAACTGCCAGGCGAAAAGCTATCTGTAAAAAAATCAAACAATTCTGGCCAGATTCTGAGGCATTTGATAAAGTTCTATTGATTTCAAGTGAGTCTGCTGATTCACCTACTGGAGAACGTGGCATCATCCGATTAGGTTGAGTACATTGATTTTTGAATCCTGACTATTTGCAAAAGCCTTAGTAACAATCTAGAGGCTTACCACCCAAGGAAGGGTAGAAATTACTTGGTCATGAGTTTTATTACAATTGGGGTTTTAAAATCAATTTCCTCAAGAACAACTCAGTAACAGAAAAACAACAAAATTTGTTCACTAAATTATTCATTACAGATCACCGAACCAGTGTCTTTGGCAGTATTAAAAGCAGCAGCTCCACCGAGAGCAGAAAGAATTACAGCTCCTAAGAAACAGAGGAGTGCACAGATACAGTTGATGTAGAAATTAACTTCTGGTTTTACCAAGCTATTTGTAAGACCATTTCGTGGAAAATGGGAAGTAGAAGGGGAGCAGACTGGTGATGGAAGCTTTCAACTCAGAAGAGCACAGGCAGTGACAGGACACCTCCACCACTCTCACTGAAAGCCCATGGAAGCTGTGCCTGCCTGAAGCTCTCCCAGACTCCGCCAGTGCAGACCGGGTTCAATGATAACTAGGAATGTCACATTTCCTCCTTCCTGTCCAATCACAGATCTCTTTACTAATGCTAATAAAGGGACTGAATTGAATTCCTTCAGATGGATTTCTAAGGAAACTTGTTGATACAATAACATGTGTCCCTACGTAATAACTTCCAGGTTTTACCGTAAAACCTGCTTAAAATGCTACTAGGAGAGGGGCTACAAAGATATTTAATTGTTAATTGTTTTCTGCAAATATATGGTTAAGTAATGAGACTAAGAAAAACTTCTTGTATTCTCACCATGGGAAAAGGTGCAACATGAAAATTTCTCTCCTTTTAGCCACCTTGAAAACCCCACAGGAGAGAAATTAGGAACTCCCACTTGAAGGAAAAGCTTTGATCAATGCTCACACATTATTAGAACCCAGAAAACCCTATTACTAGGCACAAATCCACAGAAAATCAATCAAACTCCACTTGTTTATGGCTATAGGAACAACTAGCAGTATCTGTCAGGCTACACCAAATAATTCATTGTACGCAAGTCAGCAAAGAGCTGACAAATAGAGACTGCAGTCATCTATAAACAGACACACGACTCAGTGGATAAAAACTAGACAGTCCCTGGCATTAACAGGACAGAGTCATCAAATATTTCATAAGAATATTTTTAAGGTAGTTTGTAACTCCTTACAGATATATTGTGATGCAAAGCA
>NW_009953703.1:523872-526931 GCF_000747805.2 Chaetura pelagica | reverse complement strand
AAATTCAGGAACATTATATTAATCTCTAATGAGAAACAACCTACCTGATGAAGCTGGAGAACATAAATGCATTTCAAGAAATACAACAGCTGACAGTAGTTTATGCTGACTAAACAGATACAGAACCACCAAGACCAAAATATAATTGCAAACAAATACAAAGGGAAATTTTCTTTCCCCCAGCATTCCAGAACTACCGTTGCTTGGTTCTCATGCAGCGTCCTGGGCCGAGCTGAACTGAAAGGGCAAGACAGGGCACCAGACCTGCTATGATTATCCTCTCAGCCCATACAGTCAAGTGTTGCTCAGGGACCTCATTAACCAGCAGCTCATCAGGTGCATAAAGATTCAAACCTCGTCATGCTCTACAACCAGAAAAGCAACGAGGCTAACTCAGCCTGAGTAATGCATCCAACAGAAACTGTTAGCATTTGCAAAGGGAAAGGTGTTACCAAGAGGACCAGGTTTGCTGATGTCAGGAGTGGAGGCTTGTTCTCCCACCTGTCCCCCTTTCAAGTCATCAGTAAACTTTAAAAGGTTATGTTTTTAACTTGCTATTATTTTAAATTGCATTACTGAACACAGATCCCATGGTCCAGTACAATAAACATGCAAAGTTCTTGAGAGAAAAAGATCCAGACATCCAGGCCAGCTGCTGGACTTGCAACTATGTACTAAGTATCAGGAGGCAAATCAAAAGTTGTGTCTGGTTTGTGCTCTTATGCATGAGTTACTAGAAAAACTTAACTGCAGATACTAACACTGTTCTTGAAAACACTAGAGAAGGCAGCAATCAATCATCAGAGCAGCAATAAAATCTCAACTGTACCCAACACTTCCAACTACTGTATTCTGTTTTTGAGATTCCCTGGGTGTTTTAAAGATGGTTAACCAGAGCTCCCTCAGCACAGCCCCAGAGGCAACTTTCCTTTCTCTTTCAGAGAACAAACAGTGGAGCAGGAAGGGGCAATATTTGCTCAAACAGAAATGGTTTCCAGACATCTCAACTTGCTGTCCCTCATTTTCAAGATTAGACTCCTAAATACTGTCTGATGTCTGCTATTTTCTTTCCAGTGAGCACTAAACCACGTTTTTAGCTCCCCTGATTTTCAGTATTGCTTTGATACAAAATACATGGTTCTTCTCTTACATGAAGCGATTATCCTGGGGATCAAATCAGGAAATTCCCCCATTTTCCTCAGAACTCAGGAAACAAGAGAACATTAAGATTTAATAGCACCTCATCAGTAGAATACAAGGTTGATAAGAAAAGTCTCTAAGGTTGCTGCTCTGATCTTCAGAAGCTCCTAGCCACATAAAAAAAAAAAAAACAACACACCAAAAAACCACCATGATCTTCTATTATAACTAAACATGTTTTATTAAAGCTTTCCTTCATTTTCCTTTCTTTGCATCTTTTCCCATCATAGTTATTCCCTCTTCTTTCACTCCTTCCTTTGATGTTTGAATGCTTTTCATACTTTCACTGAAAACATTTTGCACCACTTATTTCCAGCCCACTTCCCCCCATTTCAGAGGAAACCATTTTTTTCTCCTGTATCTGACTTTGCCTCTGCCCTCCACAGCTCATCTACAGCTCAGTGAGAGCACAGGGAACATCTGCTCTTGCGACAGTGCTTGTTACAAAGTGGCATGTGAGCAAAACACTTTCCATCTCTGCCATTTCTTTTGTCTTCCACCTGCACAGTCAATGTAACCTGCTACCCTTGATACAAAGATTTATTCAGGATTTATTGAAAAAAAAAAAAAGGAATTTGTGCTTTCAATGCAAAACTATAAACGTTACTTTAAAAGTAAAATGAGATTGGCTCCTTCTTTACTTACATGTGGCTAAAGACTCATCTGAATCATCAGGACAGTCAGGCTCTCCATCGCACAGCCAGTGCTGGGAGACGCAGGTCGCACCGTCCCCACACAGAAACTCTCCTACATCACATAACTCGGGCTCTTCTGAAAACGAGAACGTTTTACAGTGCAGTGATTAAAAATGAAGGGAAACCAAGTGGCATAATGAAAACCAAAAGTGAAAACAATGAGATTCTGAAATCAGAAAGTGAATAAACAAGAGAAACAATGTGAAGTAATAATTAAATGAGGTACCTGAGGGCAATGCCCTTACTTAGGCTGCAAAGCCCTCATCTCCAGCTTCAGTATGTTGGGGGAGCCCATTCCAATCAGAATTGAACAAAATTAGCATGAACTACATTTTTCTCTAACTACTTCACCAAGAAGTTTATTTGTTCACTAGATAAAAAAACAACCAATTCTCATTTCATAATATTACCAGGGACATAAACCATTTCCTCTCCTGCCCCAGAAAATATTTTCCAATTCTTGTTTCTAGTAATCACATTTTCCAGGGCACATTTTTGTAAGCAAAAATCTTCTTAAAAAACATACTTTTTTTTTTTTTACTGTTTCTTCAGGTACATATTTTAACCACCAAATCCTATCGTAGTTTTATATAAAAGCTATTTTTATACTTAATGTGACAAATTTGCAAACAAAGGATTTAGTTATTTAAGGTCAACACTGAGGCACCTTGAAAACAATGGTGTTTAAAAGGGCAATTTTGAAAGGCTGGCACATCCACGGTATCTGCTGGATTTAGCCACTGAAATCTAACGTCCTTGAGATCTAGAGGCAATTAACTCAAGAGTATTCCATCATTCATTAATGTAAAACCATTCTAAAATTAATTAAAGCTCACAAAGGCTCTGTGCAATATACTATTTTCAGTGTATCAATATATAAAGTACAGTAGCACCTTCCACAAGGTTACATTGCAGATCACTGGGAAAAGGTTTCTTATTTTTTTAAGGGTACAAGTGAGAAATAATTTCACTGGAGTCACAAGTGCCACTAAGATAAAAAATCAGGTATAAATAAGGAGAGAAATAAGCCCAATTCCACTTGCAGATCTATCCATTGGTTGAGTTCATGCCCAAAGCAAAGACACTGTCACTTTTTCCTTATCACTATTAGCAGGCTGTAAGTCAGTGCCTTGCACCTCCCCTCTAGCTGCAGTGCCTGCTGAA
>NW_009953703.1:497306-523846 GCF_000747805.2 Chaetura pelagica | reverse complement strand
TGCTGCAACTTCTGATTAGCTGCTTCAACTTCTCAGGAAGCTTTAAAATACTCCTTTCTTAGGCTGATAAGTCAACTAACAATTAGTATGATAACAAAAATCCACTGTTCCTCAGATCATCTCAGCTGGCTTTCTAAAAAAACACGCCTTTTGCACATACTATATACACTCACTGTTTTCTAGTCACTGCAAGATGCATTTCCAAACATCCTTGTAAATCTGACTCTGAGCTTGAAATGAAAAGCATTTATGGCACAGGGGTTTTTTTATGTATTATTACTGTAGGAAATAACAATGGGGGCACCTTGTTAAAATTAACCCATCATTTCATATGTGTGCACCTCGTTTTCAAGGTCAGTCTCTAAAACTATTGATGGCTACAGTTTCAAAAGAATCAAAGTTGCAACTATTCTCTAAGTACATTTCACATTGCTTGAATTAGCTGCATCAGGGCTTCTATAACTCTATCAAAGGATTTCTATTACATTTTAGTTCTTTGCCTTTAGTTTACCAGTAAACAGCAAGCAGTCATTTAAGTGGTTTCTCTTCTCAGAAAAGGTTCTGCTTTGATAGTACCCTTGAAAAACCATCTTGGAAGTTGGAAAGTGGGAGAGATTTTGGCTACAGTAGGAATACTTGGCTGCTCATAGTACTCATACAATGTTTTTCTCCTTTTGTATAGAATTATTTCTCACAGAAAAAAACAAAACCAAAACAAACAAACAAAAACAAACAAACAACTGGCATGGATAACTTGCATGAATGAAGATAAGACCAAATTTTTCTAAATATTATCTGTTAAATATTTCTAAGCTGACAACCAGCCACATGGGGAAAAAAAATGAATGAATAAACACAAAAATGTAAAGTTGTGAAAATAATTATACAGTTAAGTTTATACAAGTGACTGGTTCTACCTGAACCTGCTCAGTTACCTACATGCAAAATACCTATAGAAAAATGATTTTTGCTAAGTCCTAGATGTTGGTAATTGGGCGAAAGAAGAAATCAATGCTGTCATTTATTCCAAAATGTAACACTCCAAGTCTAATTGTATACTGTGGCAAGCAGAGCAGAGTGTTCAGAAAATCACACTTGAAGCCAATGAAGACTTCTAGTCTAGTTATTCACGTTTGTAAACAAACCTTACAGGGATGCCAATGAAATCAACAAAATGTGCAGAACTGCAGCTTTATGGTGTAATGTCTCTATTAAACCCTGCCCATAACTCTTGTGGCTGTCAATGGAGAAACCCCAGCCCTAAGGGAGGAAGCTGGCACGAAAGGAAGGAAACCCCTTCCATAGAGTCTTTAACTTTGCTCCTTTGGAAATGTATAATTTAAAGCAAAGCAAAAGACAGCCAGCAAAACCACACTACCATTAAGCAACATTGTGTTTTATGCTTTTATTCATAATAAAATCCTTTCTCACTACTCAGTGTCAACTGCCAGTAATGCATCCAAACAGGAATCCAACAGAAACCTCTGGATAACACCATAACTGCCTGGGCAAATGGCATTTAAATGAGGAGCTATATGAACAGGGAAGCATCTTATCACTACACTCAGGGTCTTACACAAAATCCTGGCAGGTTAGTGACGGGAAATAAGATAAAGCTTTTTTTAGAGGAGGAAGAACACAGGACAGCAGCAGGTAAGCACTGTTGTTGTAGGCAATTATCCCTTGCCTCTTGCTGCACCAGGTTCTTCTAAAGCTCCAGATGGTCACATACATCTGCACAAACAAATCTTACATTTTCTTTATTATTTTGGGCAAAGATCACAAAAAAAAAAAAAAAAACCACGCCTAACTGGAAACAAGTTTTATAAAGCTGGAGATCTAAGCTTTTTGTTTTCTTTAACCTGAGAAGACAGTAAAAAAAACCCACTAACTTCTGAACCACTTTGAAAAACAGACTTTGTTTAGAATAAAGCAGTTTAATATTAGCTCAGGGCTTTATTGGCTCTAAAATAGCTTTTTCAAACTGTTACCTTTTGCCTGGCTATAGAACTATCTTTATTTTCTGCTGTTATGTTTGTAACAGGCATTGGACCCATTTAGCATAAACATGCACTAATTAGCAAGTGGAAAAAACACTTGTTAAAAAATGGTCATTTAAAATTCCCTTATTTTATAGTTGAAGAAGATAGTTTGTTGCAGTGACACCTCTCTGAAAGCTGCCTTCTGTATTGTGTGTGCTGCACAGACAGGCTCCCAGTGGATGAGAAAATTCACATTTTTAACAAACAACTTCTTTGAGATACAGAGCAGATGGTTAGAAATCATCTCTCTATGGGCAAATGAAAGCTTTCCCTCCCTAAGGATAGTGCTCCTGTCCTGTCTTACAAACACCTGGCAATGTCTCTAAGAAAGAAACTTTCACAGAAAAGCTGATGCCTTTTTGTTTTAAAGTCAATGTTTCTACAGCCAGAAATACTGTTTTGTTTTGTGTTGTTTTGGTTTTTTTTCCAAAAGATGGGCATATCTTCATAAGGACACTGCTCAAAATGTCCATTAGAAAACTAATTGCAATTAGAAGTGGCCAAGTTCTACTTACAGCAGAAATGCTCCTAGTTTAACACAGCAGTTGCCTCTGTAAACATGCATTCAGCTCCTAAACGATGATGGATACAGGTCACTGTCTGGGATCACACTGACAGGTAGAGGGTCAGAAGTATCTGGATCCTTCTTATTTGAGGGAATGCAATTATGAAAAGCAGGTCAACAGGGTTCTTGAAAAGAACTACACAGGAGGTAACATTTATATAATTGAGTACTTCTTCAGTTCTATCATAAGAATGTAAATGATTCACTGTGAATCTAATTAATATTTGCCTTCGTCAAGGAACCAGACATGCAGACAAGCTGTTGATTTCTAGAGCTGTTTCTCCTTGCAGGCATCAGCAATGCTCCCATTTTCAGAAGTTCATTGCTCGGGCACTCAATGGGTCTGCCAGGCCTCTGCTGTGGCCCAGGTGACCCCACCACCCTGCTTAGGCAGCATCTGCTTGGTGTGCTGTCTGCAGAGCACTTCCACCTCCATCTGCCAGAAGCACCTGAGAGCCCAAAAAAAGAAATCTCCCATATGGCAACACTCTTCAAAGTGAAGAAAACTCACCCTAATAGTGTCTGGATACATTATAGCAGGGAGTATGCTTGTTAGGCTTTCCCTAAATATTCATAAAAACCACATGTGAGAGCTAATCCAAAACTCATATCAAACGATTCAAAATCTTCTCTTTGAATGCAACATATAGCACAGTATGAATGAATGCTAAGGATAAAAGATCAACCTAATTTTTAAAAGCTTTTATAAAAATAGCTTAAGCTTAACTTGAGGTGAGAATGGTTCATGAGTTCTATTCCATTATATTTTGCACTCATTAAAAAATAAAAACATGTTTTTACCATGGCTGAAGTGGAACAAACCAACTTTGGAATTTTAAATTCCCCCTCCTTTTTCAAGACAAGAAAAGGGCAAGAGAAGTCACACACAGAACAGGGGGATGCATCTGTAAACTTACTTTCCTTTTTAATTTGGGAATGGCAAGATCAAGGAAAGAACCATGAAAACCATTAATAAACACAGACAAATGCTCAGCTCGTTTGTCACTTGCTGTGTACCCAGGGAAAACTCCCAGGAAAGAAGGGAAACTGCCTGCCAAAATAACTAATTTTTCAGAAGAGCAGCAGGAAAACTAAGAAAGAGCAGGAAGTCAGAGTGATCAGTAAACTGTGATCCAGCTAAACATTTCCACTCAGATGCACTCGTGACCACACCATCTGTCCCCATGACCAAGAGCTTCTCTTGATGATAATAAATGCTTTCTGCCAGGTTCCAGGGATATTACACAACCAAAAACTTGCACTTTTAAGTTCTTAATTAGTTTTGCTTTGATTTTAATTAAGTTATCTTCATTACAAGAGCTCAAGAACTCAGAACTTTTTTTTTCCCCCTCCTCTCAAATGCATGTTTTCCATTTGGGACTTTCTTTGATCTCTCACTGAAACACAGAAAGGTTTGCAGATTAATTTCTGTAAAATTTATTCAAAAGTTGAAATATATATTCCAGTAGTAATTTATGCTAGAATTCATCATATGCTAAAGCCTAAATTACTGTAACTGAAAGGGAGCAAGGAAGAAAGAGCATGAACAGCACTTCCTACTTACAACTTTTCTGGGTTTTATATAATACTTTTCCAACCTTTTATACATTGAGTTAAATCTACATTTTCAGAGCCCAACACACAGTAAAACATTTCCATTCTGGCCACACAGTATTACAGGCAAAATTCTTGGAATGAGTCTTGCTAAACAGTTAACATTTTTACCTCCAGAGTGTAAAAAAGTGTTACCATTTCTTTTTGTCCTACCCAGTTCACTACAATGCTGTGCTCAAAGTTAGAGAGTAAACTTAATTTCACAGGGTCCCAAGATCTCTCTCCAGATCCATCATGCCCTTATTGGTGCTTCTGCTGTGCAAAGTGCTTAACCAGCTGTGGGTATGCTCATATGAATCTAGCATTCTTAAACAGGAGTGTGTGTATGTATGTATATTTATGCATCTCCTGGCATATCAATTATCACTTCTTAAGCAGTTAAAAATAGACTACTGGGTTTATCCATAGGCAAAGCACATGCAAAGGTACCAGTCACTAAAGGCACCATATGTTCAGTTTATGCTACACATCTTCAAACACCACATGCAATGCAAGCTTTTCTCAATCTGCACATCTTTTCCCCAAGCAACAAAGTGACAGACAACTTGTTCAGAGTCTGGTCAGTCTTTTAATTGACATCAGACATCCTACTTCTCAGCCCATAACCTAGCCATAAATATCAACTCTTAAATTCCTTATTTACATCACACAGCTACAATAATTCATGTTTTTCAGACTTGCTCTGTGCTACTATAACTTACAGGTCAGGCTGAACAATTATTACCACAGGTCAGTATTAACAAAAAGACTAGAAACATCCACTCTTTCATACAAATCTTGAAGGATTTTTGGAGTTGGGCAGGTCTAGGGGCAGCCTTGCTGCTGTCTTTTCTGCTCTTCGTTTGACAAGAACACATTTCCATTAAAGGGGCTGACACCAAGCTCCCTCCTGTGGATTAAAATCAGAAAAGGTTACTTTTCAGACTTGATATGGCACACTTTATGGACAGAGGAACCTAAGAAATATTCTGGTAATGAGAAAGACCCAAATATTCCTGACATAATATTTACCTAATCAGGAAAGGGTCACACAACATATAACACAGCAAACTAGGAAATGACATGATAGTGATGTTCTCTAGTGACACAAAAATACTACAGTATAGCCAGATACCTTCTTTAATACGACAGAGATAGAATGAGAGGAAAACACTACCTGCTATCTTGTCATTTCCCAATCCCTACTCAAAGTAGCCCTATTTTAAAAAAAAAAAGCTGAAATCCCAGCAATCTCACCACAGATCAGTTCTTCACAATTATTTTTTACCTTCTTGAAAACTGCAAGAAACATGCAAAACACATTCCCCAGGGTGCAGTTGTCCTTCCTTCCAAACAGCCAGACTTAGACTGAATAGTTATGTCAGGATGGAAGGTCAAAGTGACCATCCCTTATCCCTCTATGCATGAAGAATGACAAGCCCCATAACAGAGACAACCACGTGTCCTTTCAGCTGCTGGCAGCTAGACAGTGCCAGGGTGAACATGAGCCAAAACGCTCTCCTTTGTGGACAGCCCTCAAAGGTTTCCACTGAAAGAAGTCTTCTCTCATGTCTCAGAACAAAATGTCTCTGAAGAGACCACTTCTAAGGAATATTAAAACCTCTGAGCCTCTCCACCTTGGTCTGTATTACAATAGTGTGTCTGTAATATTATCAGTTCAGATGTTCTGGTATAAGCCTCCTCATCTGGAGGAAATGATTGCAACAAAAGATTTTTTTAAAAATTACATATATAAAAAAATATTAATTATGAGGCTCTTGGCCCAAACCTTCACAGGAAACCTAAGAGCTCATGTATGAGGACACTGTGTGCTTCCTAGTCCAAGAATATACCTTGATGAGCAACATCAACTTTGACATGCAAAACAAATTCTAGGAGAGATTATTTGCATCATACATTTTCAGTACAAATGCAGGCCTGCTGCTTCTTCAGGAAACTCAGTGGAGAAGAGTCTAAGCCTTTCAGCTTCTCCCAGGATCAAATCTAAAACGGTCTGACAGACAAACTCCTGAAAAGAAGAAATGAGCGGAAGGACTGAGACTGATGCTCTGTCATTGTGAATTTTCACACACTACCATTTTTAGCAAATATTGGAAGATAATTTAGATAAACTTCATTAATTAAAAACATAATAAATTATGTCACTGGTTTAATTGAATTTTTTTATTTTTTTTTACCATGTAAAACATTAAAAAAACTAATTTATTTTGAATTTCTCAAATTCTAATAGAACAACATCTGCCCAAGCAAGGAAGGGAGAGCACACACTAAACTGTGGCAATATTTGAAGATACTAGAATCATTGTGGGAATAAAAATAATTATCCTGCTAGTTTATAATAACTTTTATTAAAAGTTTAAATCTTTTAAGCTGTAGGTAACTGAACCAAGGAAAGATTCAGCTAGGTAAGTTGTAGGCAATTTAGATGGCTGTATAACTGGACAAAGTTACACTTAAAAAACAGAAAGAAGAACTATAACCAGTCAGTTATCTTAAAGGATTAAAAACCTGAAGTAGTGTGAAAGGAACTATAAAGTATCTGGACTGAACAGAACCATCTCCTTCACTTTCTCTTTTATTTCCCTGGAAAGGATGTTGAAGCTTTGTTATTGTTGGTGGTTGATTTGCTTGTTATTTTTGTTTTATGGCTCAAGGGTTTTGTTCCTTTTGCAAAAAATTTCGGTTTTGGTATCATCCCAGATCATGCAATCCTGAAATCGCACAGTCTTCTAGCAACTAAATGGTTTGTTCAAGAAAAATCTCAAGAGCTCATATACTCTATTACTTCTTTTGGATTCAGTGGGCCCCTCTCCCTTCCCTCCCACTTGCTTCAGGAATAACTGGGACTCATCAGGGCCTTTGCAGAGCCTCAAACATGCAGGAGTAGCAGTGACCTCATGAAGGTTTCCAAGTCTAGCTCCTTCAACATGAAGCACAGCCTCTTTCCTCACTCTTGTCTAGCCCACAGTTCCCACTGCAGTTCTCCAGTCCTGCAGTGAAACTTATGTCCTCCTGACCTCATCCAGTCCAGTTGCAGCTACTCCTAGGGAGAGCACACTTGTCAGGACAGGCAGCTTAACTGTAGTTAACAGCAATCAGAGACTATTTACCCAGATCTCAACTGCCTCTTGCAGCTCACACTTAAGCACAGTAACACTGGGCTATCCATCTTCCCTATCCTCTCTTTTGTCATTCCATTGCCAATCATTTTATACTAACTGCTCTGCTAACCATGATCAGTGTCAGGAAGATAGTGGCAGAGTTTGATGGATAGCAAGCTAGTTTTCAACCCACAGCAATTAATTTAACAAGCTGGGGAAGAGGTAGAGGAACTTGGGACTTGCACACAATTGAAGCACACAAATACAGTACATAAAGACATGAAAGATGGCAGGGCAGAAGAAGTGAGAACCAAACTCTTGGAGAAAACCTTATCAGAAGCCAAGAGGCATTAAAATACTTGTGCAGCTCGGAAGGAAGCTCTGTCCCACCATACTCTCTCATGTCAGGAGAGGGAAGCCTGCTGCCACCAAGCCTATCTCAGAACGATCCCACTTAAAATGACACAAAATAATGATGAACAGGTTTTGATAGCAGATGGAGACCTATTACATAATTCGATTTTAATGACCAGAGAAGTCTTAAATACAAAGGTTCTGCTTTGTGCAAAAGGGATTTATAGGAAATGAAACAGCCAAATCTGCTACCATAAGCAACTACGTATGTTTAATACACGTGCATTTTCTATTTGAGTAATTAATCTACAGGGACATGGGGTTAAAGACTCTAGGATATCCTTAGACTAAACTCAGTCATTAAGAGAATGAAAGAACTAGCAGAAAATTAAGTTAAAATTCCTTTCTAAATACAGCCCACATAAACAACTAAAAGGAAAGTCCTATTACCAGGGCTAATTACTCCATTCAAATTGGATGCAGCGTAATTTTAATACAAAAAAAACCAAAACCCTCAGAACAAATATTTAAAATGTTGCTAAGTTTCTGGTGCTACTACCACAACAAAAACTAACAGCAAAGAAAAAAGCTATTTTCTATATAATTTTACAATTTACACCAGTCCTACAAATTGCTCCATATTAATGCTGGGCTGTACTAAAGTCATAGCCATTATTTTAAATAACTCCAATCAACACTTCCAAGTTAAACTGTAACAATCAAGTCAATGGCACACCAAAGGTTTCCCTAATATAGTCTTAATTGCAATTTAACAGTCAAAAACATACTTAACATTGTCATTCTGCAATAAGGTCTGACTTTTTTTTTGATAGCATGATCCAAGCCTGATAATTTAAGGTTTAATTTAGAAACACACTTTTTGAAAAATAATTTCCACACCACTAGAGAACAATGTGTTGTGATTTTAGCTGCTGCTGCCACAGTATGCCTTGAATGTCACTGTCTGGGTAGGCAAACATGTTATAGAGAGGTAGAAAGATGTAATATTTAGTAGAGTTACAACAGGGAAATGTTAACCAGTATTTTCAAGGACAGCTTGTATTCTGTCTACAATAGCAGTGTCACAAAGAAGAACCACATCAAAATAAAGGATGGACTTCATATTTGAAGTACCTTTCTGCTTTATAAATATATAGCAAACATAGACACATATTGCATCACCTAGAACAGCACAGTGTCACCCAGCTAGCAAAACACAAGTTCTGAAACTACCCCTGCTTGGATTTATTATCCCACACAGGACAGTGGGAATAGCATTGGGTGAGTTATGTGAGCCTTGAGTAACGACACGCAGGATTAATGAGTACATGTGCCCATTTGCTCCTTGGAAACAAGAAGGAAACAGTCAAAGCTTTGACACTAGGGAGAAAAGTTGACTTGATAAAAGGATGAGAAGACCATCACAAGCCTCAAGTATGGACCGATAAACTTTTCAACTAAGCTAGGAATCACCAATCTCTGCTAAGAGCTTTCTTACAGGATGGAGCTCTTGCCTTAGGTTGCATTCTAGGGTCATCAGTTCATCATGTAAGAAAACCAAACCACATTGCCCTGAATTACTTAATTTATATGAAAAAAAAATACATGTTTTCAAATAATCAATCTTATATACAAATTAAGTGCTGATTTACCCAGAGACAAACAAAAAGAACTATCACTTTAGATAATTATTTCTTTGGCTTACTAAGGTGAAATTCTATTATCCTTCACAAATGTCAACTTGTATTTAAAAAAAAAACTGTAAAAAAACCATACCAGTTCAGAAATTATGGAAAATTAAGACAATTGTTTATGCCATGCTATCAAGCAAGTTTATTGCCAACACATATGGACGCTTGATAAAGCAATACCCACATTCTTACAGAGGATTCAGAGGCAGCATTCCTAGAGGAGGGCTTACTACACCTATTGTTTTTGTAAGTCTCTGCCATCCCTCGGGCTGTTTATGTCACACAGGATGGTCAAGAGGATGGAAGGAGTCAATCAGAAAACCAAAGACAGCACCAAGAACAGAAGAATACAATGGTATCCATGATTTTACACACATGCTAAAGGTTTTAGCTGTATGGAAACTAAGTATTAAATAATTCCATTTTCAACATACCTGCTTTCTTAAAACTGTCCTCGTATCTGAGGATTGAAGGGTGGCCAAGACAATCCTTACTTTAAAAAATTCCCCCTGCAGTCACAGAAATCAGGCTTATAAGCCTAATGTGCTGAGTAAGGAGTCAGTGGGCACCTGAATAAATACAACATACCGCAGCTTTCCCAGAGGAAGGTCCCACCTCACAACAAAGCCAGCTGGAACACAACCATCATAAATATAAACTCAGGTCCCCAGTCTCCTTTCTCAAAAAATATTTATAGTTATTTTTGAGACTTCTGACTTGTGGGGAAGTAATTAAAATTCAAGTGATGGCTGAGGAGACAGGAGAGGAAACCAAGAGCTTCCTATTCAGGAAAAATTGGCCAGCTTTAAATAAAAACATCCTCAGATAGTCAGCTCAGGATGAAAACTGCTGATATCATTTTAGCAGGTTAAAAGGATGATTAATGTTTAACCTTTGTTAGCAATAACCAGGTCTCACATCAGCAGGAGGGTTGCTGAGGATTTTATTAACTAGCTTTGCCAGCTACTGAGACTGTGCTAAGAAAATTCTGCCTTGGTTTTACTCCATATAAAGGGGATCAAAGACACTCTTTGCATTGAGCTACTCTGGGTCTAAATGCTTATTACTACTTACCTTTAAGTGATTGTATGCACATGGAAGGTGAGCCACACCATACACTGCAAAATAGGCAAAATCTTGTCAACTTTCAGTTTCTTGACAGTGTTACCACAGTCATTCCCAGCTACCTCCAGGTGATGTGAAAACATACGCTTGAACTACCTCTGTGGGACTTATTAAACAAACAGTATGTTCTGCAGATTAAACCATAATTAGCTATCATGTCAGTATTGTAAAAGCACAGCAATTATGCCACTGTTTCTTTGAATAATTTCTTTAGCACTAAAAATGTGAGTTCTTACAGGCTAGCATCAACCTGGTAGTTCACAGTTCCAAAGTATCCTCTTTTCTGATGGGTAAAAATACTTCTGTAAAAATAACAAAGCATGTAGGTGACTCAATTTTTAACTTTTTATTATTTATTTTTATAAAGACTTCAGCAGACTTTGGATCAGGCTGTAAATAAGGAGCTCTCATATTTCTATGGAGTATGGAGTAATTAATAGCGTTAAGTAGCATTCATTCTTATACCATCTCCTCCCTTGAGAACAGAGTAACAGCAGATGTCTACACAGAAAAAGCAATGTTAGAAGCATGTATTTTTGGCTACTTTAATTATATTCTAGCAGCAGGAAAGAAAGAGATGCAGAACGGTAGGACCAGCCAACTCTCCCCAGAAGACAGACCCAGCTTCAGAGCTCCACAGCAGAACAATTTTACTTGAAAGTTGTTTTGAGTCAGGGAAATCCTGAGCCAGCTGTTTCTTTGGTGCTGCACTAGTTACTCTGTGCAGCTGCTCTACAGAACCTCAGCAACTGGGCTATATCACTGATGTAGATGAACTCCTTATGATTCTCTGGAAACATATCTCTGTGTACACACACTCCAGAAAGAGGTGGTATGGCCTGATCTATGGTCAGTACTAACAACATGTTTTAGTCCTTTTATCTATCTTTTATTTATGGCATCATATTTCTAAGCTCCCCCCAGTTAGGGATTCATTAGAGCAGTCTACTGTACTTTAGGACAGCATCAAAAACAGTTTTGCCTCAAATCTACTGTTGTTGAAAAGATGCAGACCTGAATGCCGACTCAGCCTGTGTAATAGCTTTAATATGCATCCTAAGCAACTGATACTCCAGCCACATAAAGGTCACAATAACATGGGCAGATCCAGTGAAATGGGATTTTGAAATATCTCAGTTGATAAACTCAGGTAACTTCTTCCCATACAGAAAAGTAGCTTTGCAGGGCAGTAAGCTGGAGGAAAGATACAGCACAATGTTCAAATCACTGCTACCACTGATCACATGCAATCATTTTTTCATTATACCTATTACTCTGCTGCATGCAAGGCATGATGTATAATTTAGATTTCATTTAAGATACAAGTGAAAAAAAGAGCTTCATCTCATTCATAAATGACAGCTTTTCCTGCTGTCTGCGTCTCTCACCGAGCACTGCAAATAAGTGGACAATTTGACAGAAGCTCAGCTTAGGAAATATTTACATCACAAAGGTAAATGTTTAGTTTGGTGCCATATTACTTTAGTGGGTGATAAAGCCTCCTATGTTGACTAAGAAGAGACATGTCTGTGGAGCTGCTGGAAGGCATCTGCTTTGCCTCAGAGCCCACACCCCACCTGCATCTCCTACCTAGGGGCTGCTCTCTGTTTTTTCAGACACACAGATTTTAAACCTGTACTTGAAAATCACTGTGGCAGCAAGCAATAGAGCATCCCCTGCAGGTTGTGTTTGCAGGGTGGACATTACTGGTGTACACAAAATTATACCTACACTAGCAACTCCGTACTGTGGAAATAAATAACTAATGCAAGAGACTCTGGCTCAGAGCAATGTTGCTTTTTAGAACAGCATTTAAATGCACAAGTTTTACAACCCCTATTAAAATAAGTGTTAATAAAACCCAGACACTTAAAGCATATGAATAGACAGTCTTGTGGGTGTATCTATTACAGCTTAAAGAACCAAGACCACAAGCTCCCTAAGCTCACAGCTCACTTACAAGATAAGGCCCATGAAGAGGTGATTGTTGTAGCCCAGCTCTGCTGTCTCACCCCCTCCAAGGCACCAACAGTGTGTCCAGTCCTGAGCACTTCAGTGGTCATACAATTTGGGATTATCTCTGGGGGAAGCATCCTTGGAGATTCCTTACCACTCTGAACAAGGTTTTAAGTGAAAAATACAGAATTTAGAGCCTGGCAATCAATATCCCAGGCAAAGGTCTCCTACACTATGGGTCTTAACATTTCACAGAGCCATTAAAGCATCCTTGAGCATTTCAGCACTTCAAGACCAATCCTTGATGTATTCTTTAATAATCCAGGAGGATTATAGTGCTGAGTTCTTAGCAAATGAAGGTGTGCTCACTCAAGAATACTCTTTGTCTAAAACCTAGCCAGGAACACATGTTCTGCCACATTCAATGAGGTAAGACACCCTTTGTACAGTACTCTCACAAACCAACTCTTAGAAAACTTTTGCTTTTTATAAAAAATATAATCAAATGACTATGTATTTTTGTTAATAAAATACACAGCATTAACTGTTTAAGTCACCATTGTAAGGCTTGTGTAACAAAAATATTTAAAATAATTTATTCAAAATAATTGTAATAGCTCATTATGGCAAGACAGTGTCGAGCTGATGCAATTTATGTGGGGAAGAAGAACAGTTTCCCAGAGACAGAAAATATTAACTTTAGTTTCACTGACTGGATTTGCAGAACAAGTACAAGCCTGAGTTAGGGCTCAGGGAATGGAATATTTAGATTGTACAATCTAAATATATCTCCCAGGGAAAAACAATTAATTATCTTTGCTAGTGCCACTACTGCCGAGAAGAGGTGCAATTCCTGGCTTGCCAAGTTCGCATCATTGAAGGCGATTCCTATTGGTATCAATTAAGAGCTAAACTGTTTGAGTCTCTTCAATAATGATCCTCAAGTAGATTTAAAGTGCTATTTCACAGGAAGCACACCTGCAGCAGAATGCTGGCACCTACTCTTTATCATCTAAAAAAAACCAAGCCAAAGATTAACAAACACAGATATGGCTCGCTGAAATGTGCTCAAGCACTAAGGCTCACTTACTCTTAAGATAACTCCAAAGACCCGTGCATTTACTTCCACTTAACAGGTGTGATAAAAAACCTCATTCCTTAATTGAACTGGAGATGCTATGACACCATCACTTATGGACTGGAATTAAATGATACCATGAAGTTGAGCCACTCTGGTATTAAGCACAGTGTATGACTTCACTGTTGAGTGCACTTGCAGACCATCACAGCTCAAACAGCTCCTCCCCTGCCATCTAAACCAAACTTTTCATTTATCTAAACTAGGAGATGACTTTTTTTCTCATCTTCTCACCTTAAGAGAAGTCCATGCTTTCCCTCACACAGCTTTTGGCTTTTCTTCCAATGACTATATTAAGTTTCTCAAATATATTTCTCATGAAACCATTGTGGGCTGATTAGTTTAAAGAATAATTATCAGTTGGTAAGGACTTCCTTTAAACAATAAGCATACAAGTTATGACACTGCAATTCTAACAATGATTGAACCAAGCCTAACTAAATTGAGGTTTAGGAATTGATAAAGTAATAATTTCTCATAATTTACCTTCTACTTGGCTGGTAACAATATAGGACATTTTTCCCCATCCAAACTCACTCATATGTATTTAAAACTTTTTTTCAGACTTTTTTTTTTTTTCCCCTGTGGCATTAAAGAAAAAAAAACGGATATTGAAGACATGAATATTATCATCACCTGAATACACAGGGGAAAACTTCCTGTACACTCAAACCACTTGTATAAACTTATTTTGAGGATCCCTTGAGACACGCACTGAAGTGATTGGATATTTTAGAGTATTTTAGAAATTTTCCTTTTGAGGAAAGATGACACTTTAATATTGCAAAGAGTTGACCGAAGCATTAATAATTTCAAAAACCAAGGTAAATATTGGAACAAAAACAGGGTAAGATGCCCCTAGTCATGCAATATTTTTTTCATTGCTTTGCTAAGTGGGCCAAGGACTTTTTATCACTGTTATTGTTAGAATATGACAAAGATGGGTAGTAAAATACAGACGGTCATGATGGGAACACTAATGTGTTTTAAGAAGTCACTGGAGGGGCAGAGCAAAGCCTCCTGTGCCAGGTCAGCTGTATCTCACAGCCTGAGTAACTTAAGGTTCAAGGCTGTGTTCAGATCTCCACACACCATTCCCATCACCCCCCCAGACTGAGCCATAACCATTCAAACTATGTTGTATTTCACAAAAGAAATTATTTTTAAACCACCTTGGCCATTGGCTTCCATTTACCAGTCAGATCACTTTCTCTCTCCACCTCCTGCCACACTGGTGGAGATGCATCTCAAAGCAGCACTTTCCCTCAGCCCAGACCTGGGGCAGCACTTTCCCTTGCCTTTGTTCAATCTGAAATATCACACTGTGAAACCATTTTAGCTAAAAGGGGCATGACACAATGTAGTCTGAGGAGTGAGGAGGGCAGAGAGGAGTCCATAGTTTTCCTCTTTTGGCAGACCTGAGACCAGTGTAACCTCCCACCAAGATTCATCTGACATTCCAAATGAATTGTACCTTCTGCCCCACAAATACTTGTGCATTTCTGAGCATTAGGGAGAAAAAGTATAATCTCACAGGCTTTACTAAGCTGAACAAGTAACAACTCCGTGTTCCTCAGAACTAATCCAAACAACACTGAGTTTTACCCCAGAAAAATCAGGTCTTCAGGGTTTTTATTGGACACTTGCGTGAGAACTGCTTTTCATGGTTTCACTCCCTTACTGTGCCTGACCTCTGCAAAGACAACAAAGATGTTGTTTGGTCCTCATGATTCTCTGCAGTGACCCAAACACATCACTGGACACCATCTCCCACCTCACTTCCACTGATTACTTCACGTTGCCCCAGAAAAGGTGCTGGAAGGAAAGAAGTCTCTCACTGAGGAGGGAAAAGGACAGTAGTACCACAAGACTGTTCTTAAGGAAGCAAAAACAAGACAAAATTAGGCTGGAGATAAGACAGACAAGAGAGACATGAGAAGAGAGACAACTGAGAAGTATTAAAAATTCCCAGGATGAAGGCAAAACAAAGAGGAGACCAACGAGTTACACAGCTTATACAGCTCCTGGGAAATGTCTTTTATACACATAGAAACTGGACCTCTTCATATCTAAAATGCACAGAGGAATCAGGCGAGTCAGAAGGAACCTTTTATCAGTGCTACATTAAGTTTGCATCAAGTAGACAGAGAAAATAACCTTTGAAACTGATGCCCTATTCATCATTCAAAACCAAATGCAGTATCGCTCCTGCTTAACTCAATGCTGCTTCTAATAAAGTGGTTTAGACTCACTTTACTGGCTCACAAGTTCATTTTTATTCTTATCAGATTTCCTGATAGACACCATTGTGCTTCCTTGTCTTGTCAAAAGAACACAAGATCAAGACAATCTCAAGGCTGATATTTCAGTACATACTAATGCATTTATCATTCAAAAGCAAACATTTTCTTTAAAAATATCCCACCTGTCATCCTACAGAAGGTAAAAACCCTTCTAGGTTTTTCTAGGCAGGCTTTGGTCAAACACCACCAACATAAGAGGCCACTTCATGAAAAATTTCCATTTTTGCCCCTAACCCTGAAGGCAACTGCTTTAAGCACTGCATAAATTAAAATACAACACTGAACCTAACCTAGATAGCTACTTTACATAACTTAGAAGTGATGAATAAAAGAAGAATCTGCAGAACTACAGAATATAGTAGAGTCATTTTATGAGTGTTCCAAAGGTAATGACCCCCAGCTAACATTTCCCACCTTCTGCACTTGCTATTATTTTTCAAAAAGCTCATGAAACATTGCTACCATTTTTCCAATTTTGTGGTGATGCTTTACCTCCTCCAGGCCTGCAATTGTACCATTAACCCAGACAGACATGCTTTCCCCTCAGTTTTCTGGTGTACTTGCCACCCAAGGAAGTAGCACAAAGCTCTTTCTTCCTGCAGTGATGCTGTATTGGGATCATACAACTGTACTTGTATATACAAAACTAATCCATGCACAACATGAAACATAACTTTTCCCTGAGTATTAGTACACTCACATAAATAATTAAGAAACCCAGCCTGCTGAAATGTGACCTGGGGAATAAAGATCACCAACAGAAGAGATCAAGTGAAATTTATTTAGCAGAATGAAACAAAGGCTGATGGGAGTATTTTCACTATCTGTAGAGATGTTAGAAGAGATACAGGAAAAGAAAATGTTTATACACGTGTCCTTCTGCATTAGTGTCTAAACCAGCCATGATTTAATGTAAAGAAGCTTAGAAAAAGCTACATTTTGAGAGATGTTCCCCAAAGACCAATAAAGGCATAAAATAAATTATTAAAAAAACAAACAGTGGAGTTTAAATAAAGTTTAGTGGGATATAAAGCTGTTTTATACAGTACATTCCCAACATTCTTGATCCATAAAGCAGACAGTACAACCAAAACTTTCCACAGTCTGCACTAATGAGCATGTTTACACTTGAATTTAAAGTGTTTACTCTGAGCTATTATCAATAGCATTTTTTGCACTGCATTGTGAAGACCAGAAGCTGCCACCAGCCAATGTCCATGCAGAAACAACAGCCAAAAGGAAAGTATAATTTTGCAGACCTGTGCCCCTTTCAAAATCTCTGTCCTTCACTTAATTGCAGTGACCCTAAAGTAATAAGAATTTCCTGCAAGATACAAAGTATTTCTTTTTGACGAGGACAGAATATATTTGTTTCCCAAATTAGGTGGAACCCTACAGATGATGGCATTAAGTGTACTGATGGGAATCATGATCATCTGTCAGAAAAACATATAAATCCTTTGGGCTCTATAACAAGCTGACAGCATTCCAGTGAAATATTAACTAGGCACAATGCAGACATTGACATTTAACTCTATATTTCTGATGGATTTTTATCCAGACTCATCATTGGTCCCTCCAGTTTTCTCAGGCTCTGTATTTTATAGAAATGACCATATGTTTCGATTTGTATTTGATGACATAATGGCAGAACTGCAGAGAGCAAGCAGCTCGAGCTCTGCATGTCAGCTGTGTTGTGGCCACAGAGCTGAAGAAACCTTCTGCAATGCAGTGAAAGCCACATTAACAACTTCCAAACCTTACCAAGGAAATGGATATTTATATTCTCAGCTGAAGTTGAAGCATGAAACCAGGCAGCCCTTTTATATAAACTAGGTCCCTCTGTCACTTTTACAAAAGGAACAGAGACAACACTACATTTGAATCTGTCCAAGTTGCTGGTTACTGTGGAGGAGTTGGCCTTTCTGCAATCTATTATTGTTCACAATACAGCAATATGGTAAGACAGAGATTTCATGAATGTTTTATAAAGATGTAGGTGGTAGAAAACAGCTTCTTGCTCAAATCAGCAAAATTAAGAGTTGAAATTTTCTTCCCATCAAGAACCAAGGACCCCCTTCTTTGTAAAAAGTTTCACTAGAAGCAGGATGCTCTCCACATTCCTGCAAGGTGTTTCACTTTCTGATAAACAGGCTTTTATTCTGATTAAGTCTAATGCATTGAAAAAAATTCCAACCAGCAACTCCTGGAACACTCTGAAGAGGAGGTGCTCAAGGCACAGCAGCGCAAGATTTGCACCAGGGGTTAACAATAACTGTAAATATCCATCCCTGCTGTCTTATGTGCAACTCATTAGCTCATTCTCTCCAGAAGACAAGTCATCAAATGCAGGGCAATATTTCACTCTTGAATCACAACACAGTTCTACATCTTTCAGCTCTTGGTAATCTTAGCTGAGGATGTAAATGTTTTTGTCAAGGCATTGAAAAAACTGAGTGCTTTTGCCCTTTTCAGGCTGATCCCCAAACAATGAAAGCAGAACATCATAACTGAAATGGAGTTATTAGCTGAAATTCTCAACTGCAGCTGCACGTTGCTTCCCACCGACTGCAAGGCTTCACCCACCTGTCTGTAAATCAGCATGGCTTGGATCTGCCCTGTGCTGCACTGCTGAAATTCTGTCTGAAAGAAGAATCCCACTGAACTGAATAGTGTCAGTATACATCTTCAGTGTTTACTTTTGAGGTGGCAGGAAAAGCAAAGGGAAACTATTCACTTGCAATATAGAGTGCTACGGCCATGGCAATGCTTTCCAAAGTTGGGATAAGAGGAGTGGGTGTGTCTGTGGGCACAGCATGCCACCCTGCCAGCCCTTGGGAGCAGGAGATGACCCAGGCTGTACTGGAAATGGGACTTGAACATCAGGTTCCCCAAACAGGAGATCCATTCATGCAGTACTTGAAGCATTTTCAAACTCTTACTTGAATTGCTTCTCTTTTTTTATATTTTTCATTTTTAAAACTGTTAATAGGCTTAAAGATTACAATTGAACCCAAGTAAGCATTTCACTTTAGTAGTTTTGGTTTGTGTTTTGTTTAATTTTCTTTTTACACCAAGTTAGTAAATGCCTGATTTTCTTCAAAGGCTACTAAACTTCAAGCTCTTTCATGGAACATGAACTTTCTGTCCTCTGTATTCTTCTAATCAGAGTACTAAAGTAAGTAAAATTCATCCAATGGAGCTGGTTATCATTTAAACAGAAGCAGAGCCAAGATTTAAGAAGGAAAGTACTATTATATAAAAAAAAAAACAATCAAGAAAAACTTGCACTCTCTGGAAAAACATAATTGGTCTAACTTGATATGGATGTACATTAGTTCCTGGATGCAAAAAACAAAGCTTGATTACAGCAATAGAGAAAGCTACCACAATTATCCTAATTAAAAATTTGCCAAGTTATTTATAGTATAATACAAAGAAATGACATTCATTATCCTATAAACTATTCAACAAACCATTAAGCACTGTAATAAAATCAATTGGCAAAAATAGATGCAATTATATTTATACTCATGTAAACACCTTAGTGAACTAAACCCAAAGCACTCCTCAGTCCCAGGATTCTTTACACAAGCAGTGCAGAGGTATTTGAGAGATTTAGAAATACTAAACTATCTCTTAATTAACATGCTAACAGTTGTTTAATCAGTTAACTTCCAATTCAGTAGCCAATTGCCAAGAACACAGAGCACTGAGTTCAGAAGAAGAAAAAAATTTAAAAAGCAGTTACCGCTCAACAAAACGTAAGTCTAAAACTATTTTATGACCTTTTAAAATGTGTTGATTTATTCTTAATTAATTGATGAAGCAGCATTCTGAAGTCTTTCTGTCACCGCACACTCAATTAACTCATAAGCAATCAAGGGAATTAGAGGAAAATTAGAAACAGGATTGTCATAAGGAGCTGATCATCTACACCTGCAATACACATCTGCCGGAATTTGACTTCCATTATGGAACAACTGGAACAGCCCAATTTATTTATTTTTTTTAATTAACATCTTAAGCATAACATGTCTCAGTCTGAACTGTTTAAGTTAAAGAAAATAATTGCCCTATGGGTCAAACTTTCAGGTTCACAGTAGCCATCAGAACCAATTTAGCTGAACTGGAAAAGACTTCACGAAGGTAGAAGTGAATACACTATAATTTGCCAACACCTTTTCAGTGCCAATCCTATTTAATCCCATTTAGAAAGGCATTACACTACTATCCTATCAGTTCTACTGCCCTATCAATTTCTCAGGCTAGAAAATTAAAGTTCATCACCCTTATCTCTATCAACATATCCCTACATCAGCTCCCACACCTGGCCCAGGACTGACCTTTGGCTACGCATGTGGAGAGCTGCTCCCTGCCAGGCTCTGCTGTCATCTCAGCTAAGTTAGAGAGTAATCTCTCAACGATTTATTTGGCATGAAGTGCAATAAAATAAATATTTTTTTCAAGCTGAAAGGCTGGCTAAGCACCTGCAAAAACAAAATGAACTTGTGGGTTTGCCAACATACATATATTCTGGAGAAGCAATTAATGTCTTTGAGGTAGCACGCTAGTGCAAGGGGAACTGTGCTTTGATTTCATTAGTGAGAATGAATCACTACTGGAATTCACCAGGGTAAACAAAACCAGGAGACTAAGCTCACATCCATCTCTCCTACTGCAGAAAACACGAGACTATAACCAGGACTTCTTCACAGTAATGTGCATTACTCCACAGATTCATCCCTTCATCTCCTAAAATGACAAATAAAATACAAACATAGCTATATTTTATTATTTCTAAGTAGCCTATCTTTTCCTCCTCTGTTTCAAGAGATTTTTGACAACTTCCAATCCCAAATGCAAGTATAGGAAATGTTTCTACCATATCTTACACCCCTGCTTAGTCCTCTGAACACAGAAACAGCTGTTTCCTCTCTGGCAATGTAGAAACCAAGTTTCACATCACTTTCTCTCTCTCCTGAGAAATACGAGCAATGAAAAATCCAGTTGGTCCCTCTGCTTTCGGTCTGCAGTTGAGAAAAGGGACATCTGTTTGGGCTGAACGTTCCCTGCCAGCTGACAACCTTACACACACACAGAGGAGCAAACACCAAATAACATTTTTTTATGTTTTCCCTTCTCCATTATCAACATTTCTTCCCTACAATAGGGTTTGGTTTTTTTATTCCCAGTGTATGGTGAAGAGTCAACATGAAGAACGTATACCTATATTAAGGGGGTAAAAAAGCAAAATATAAGAGCAACACACCTTCCCACTTAAATGCAATGTCCTTCAGGCTTACAACCTACACAATGATGCACATACATGCTAGCAGACCAGCAACTGGGAGGGGAAAACATTCAGTAAAGGAAATAGGGGGCCCAGTTTTAGGAGCAGGGTTACAAGTGAAACCAGCATATTGCTTCAAACCTGCCTGAAACCCTTCAGTGAAGTGGAAGGTACCTGCTGCTCAGCTCCAGCAGCAATACCCCCTTCCTCAGTGCCCTGGCAGATGACTCAGGCACAGGGACCCAGGGACAGATCAGTTTGCGTTCCACAGAATTATGTATTTTCCACTAGAAATTACCAAGCAAGTTCTTACATTTATGTATATATATATATTTATATTATAGCTGAGGGTAGGCAACTTAAAAGAGCTCTGCTGGAAGGGACCCACAACAAACATCTAGTCCAGCTGCAACATAACATGACCATGACCAGCTGGCCTTAAATATCCACAAGGCACAGCAAGTTCTGTACTCAGAGGAGCAGGATTTGGCCCTTTCAAGTAAATCAGTGAGGCTTGGCATTTCTTGCCATGCATTTTCCTGCAAGTATTTCAGCTTCACATCATCTCATGTGCTGACACTGCTATTAATCTCAGCAGGAGAAATATAAGATAATTAAAATAGTAGGCTATTCCTTAAGCCTTCTGGAAATTTGAGTGGTGCCATTTCAAAAAGAAAAACATTTCAACCTCACTTAACCTTCCTTCCACCAAAATACAAATTTAATATTCACAGTGAATATAAAGTGAAGATACTATGCAAAGCAATGTGGGAAAAGAACATGGACACAAATAAACTTCCAACAAACAGAAACAGAATTAAATCTGTTTATTACCCTGCTTTTCTGAAACTACACACAGTTATACAGCCCAGGACTTGCAGAACCATTTGACCAGTCCCTTGGCTGTGCAGGCACCCAGGGTTAGCAGCACCAAGCAGCAATGGATGCTATCAAGACAGGGCTGGGAGCTGCTGGGCAAAGAGAAGGAATTTGAGAAATACAGCTATGAAAAGCTAGATCACCTTCTTTAAAAAGTCTTACTTAATTTTTAATAGCTTTTTGATAATGCAGAAAAATGTAAGGGGCCATATGCAAGGAAACAAGTCCTCCATGTAAGGAAAATAAATCCCATTTCTTGTTTAAATAAAATGCTAGAGTGGTGGCAAACATTTTCAGTTCTAAGAAATGTTGATGGTGTTTTGTTTAGTATCATTGAGAGAAAAGATGAAGGGGAGGATTAAGAGAAGGAGCGTGGTATGTGATAAATTCAATGTGAGAAAACATTCAGAGTGAAAAACTTCACTTTCCTCCAAATCAAATTTTCACCATCCAGCAGACACTTGCTATTTTTGCCCCACACAAACTTCTCGTCTTGTTTTTAAACAACCAGTGACCTGTTTGCGATTGCAGTTATTTGTCATGGGCTACCAAAGGGATCATGCAATATTTTCTTGAACTAGACTCAGGAAAGGACTTTTATGAACTCTAAAAATAGGATTAAACCCCCTCAGTGCTTCTACCACACATTCCTCTCATTCGCCAAACCCAAGCCTGTCGCCCCTTTTTAATTACTTGAGAGCACAAGGATGGAGCCAAGCTAAATCATGTTTTCCTCTCTCTTTTATAATACTGCCAGAGGGGCTACTTCCTTATCATATATATTCCATGTTTGCTGAATATTATTCCCTTTTTGCTTTTCTACTTTTTAGGTTATTTCCACTTTTATTTATACAGAAGCTAAGGATGAGCAGCTTCCCCCTCCCCCAAGAAGACAGCTCTTGTGAAGTGACATCCTTATGAAGTAACCATGTTTTACTGAAGGCTTGGTTTGGAAATGGGAACACCTAGGGGCTGAAGTTCTTAAAAAATGTAGACCCCAAATTACCTGCTGCTGTCTCTAAGCCTTCTAAAGAGATAAAGAAAATGAAGACAGGGAAAACATTTGATCTTTCATGCTATCTCCTGGTAGAAATGCCTTCCTATCTTTTAAGCACATTTAAGGCAAGTCCTGGAAGTGAAAGCATATACACAGGTGAAAGTAATTGTATGATACTTCAGAAGATCTGGCTTTGAAGAAAATTGGAATTCTTCAATGTATAAACAGTACATGTGCTGCATTTTCCTTGGTTTTAATGTTCTGAAAAACTTGTGCGTGTGTGAGGGTTAGTCAAAGTCACGGAAAAAGGTGATTTACTTGTACGGGCTTGTTGAGACATGGAAGGTTTAAAGGCTCAACGAGTCAGTGGCATTTTGCCACCAACTTCAAAAGGGTTGGGATCTCCCTCCTGGCAAAGCAGCAAAAGAGCCACAGAGTTACTATTTTTCTCAAACTTTCAGAAGATTAGCGTAAAATAAGCAAAGAGCTTTGCTCAAGATGACATTAACACTTGCCAGGTTTCAGTGCAAGAACAGCAGTGGCCTGTTTCCAGTGGGTTTATCTGTGACACTGTGTTAGAACACGCCTGAGAAAACGACCATCAGCAGAGCAAATGCATCAGTCCCTCACTGCATCCACTTTGCAGGCTCCCAACATCACTGCTGTCTTCATTAACAGAGTGGCACTGTATCATTTCAGCTAGGTGAAAAAGCAAACTGACTTGCTAATTTCATTGTAGTAGGTTAAAAAAAAAAAAAAAAGGTTAAAAAGGGAGAATAGATTAAAAGTAAATGCCTTTTGCTTTCTGAACTAAAACAGGCCTATCAGTACTTGAATGAAAGCAGTCACCAAAAGGGGGGTGGGATTACTGAATAAAAGACCTGGCCATTCAGACTATCTGTTACAAGTTTTAGGAAACCAAGGGTGTGAGCAGAGAAAACACACATGTTCAGTTGAGTGTATTAACTTCTGATTCATGCTGCCAGCACTGCTGGTGCTCTTGTAGAGAAACAAAAGTGTGTCGAACCTGTAACAGCACCGTGCCCAGAGCCAGGAGATGCTGCAGTATGCACTCTAAGTCTCTGCCAGTGATACCAGGGACACCACAAAAAGAGTTCAGGGCAGTGGAGAAATGAATTCTGAGCTAAGGAAGCACGTCTATGTGTAGCACCTGAACAATGATGTGTTACTCCAAAGGATGCAGCAAGACTGACCTAGGATTTCAGTTAATGAAAAAGGCCACCCACATGGTCTCAAAGCCTTGCTCCTTCTGGTGCAGGCACTCCTGGTTAATACACTGCTAAGTGCCTCCCTCTGCATGGCAACCACAGACTGGAACATCCTCTCCAAGGACAGTATCAACATCCTTTTGACAATTAACAATAAATAGCTTACTGTCTTCCTTTCCAACTATGCAAGAAAACCATTTCTGTAGTAGTCTAATGTCAAAAGTACTTGACATACATCTCAAACTCCTCAGCTAAGAAAGATGCTTGACCCAAAGATTCCATCTTCCAGGGGAACAACCAAGCTAAGGCTTTCAGCAAGGGTCATCACACACCTCCTCTGAATCCTTGTCACCACACAGCAAGAGAACATAAGCTACTCTGGATGACAGCATTTGCACCAATGAGCCCATCAGAACACAGATCATTTGTCAGGACTGGGCTCAGGCCTCTGCTTCTAGGAGGGCTCAGACAATTTTGCTTTGAACAACTACTGAACAACAGTAAAAACAATCCAACAGTTACCTTGAAAAGTCTAACCCATTTTCCAGTCACATGTCTTTGTCATCTTTCCAGGAGGATACTCAAACCTTCCTGAGAAAAGTTAATGGGAAAGTTTAATAAACCTGTGAAATCTATTTTGAGAAACCACAAAGAATTAATTGCCAAGGAAAATAATCTTTTGTTAAAAGACAGAAGAAACTAATCACTTGGGCATAGCATTTATGGGCTTTTTGCAAAAAGATACCTGATTAATCCTTTCAGACATAAAATTGAATAAAACACTAGCAGTAACTAACCATAATGAAATAAAACTCAACAAATACTATACACACATTGTCATATATATATATATCTATATCTATCTTCAACTCATTGCAGTTCCTCTGTAAGGAAACTGAAATTAAAAATACCAAGTTACCTAGACTTAGAAACAGCTGGTGGTAAGTCACCACTGAGCCTATGTTTCTATGAAACTATCCTGGCTCTTCTCAAAGTCACTTTCCTTTACAATTAAGGCCTTGAGAAACAAACCTGGTAAGCAAATGATCTCCCACATTATCAGGTACACTGCTGACCTGTCTCCTACAGCTCATGACCATGGACAACCACATGCAACATGGAACAGTTCAGAACAGTGTCCAGATCCTGTAGTAATGTTGGGACTGCTGTAACCAGCAGATGGAAACATGATCCCTCACACAACACTCTGTTCCCCAAGGACTAGACAATGCAAAATGCTGGAAGCTGCTGGAAGGAGAAAAGCTCAATGAATGCATTAAAGCAGCTTTCATGTTAGCTCTGCAATCAAGGGACAAAGGTTTTGAGGTGGAAAACAGAATCTTAAAGCACAGGGTTATCATAAAGCCCACTATACAGGGAGGCCCCCATTGCCAACCTCTTGTTACATCAACTCTGGAGATGAAGCCCCAGCATTCAAAACCTTGATACCTGTCACTTGCTAATAGGCTCTTACCAGGCTCAAACGTGAGCTTCGTGCCAGGAAGAAACAACACCAAGAGAAGCAGAGACAAAAGAAAACTATTGCATTGGTACAACAACCTTGGGACCACTTTGTATATTTAGTTTGTTGCTATAAAACATACTTCACCTGGCTTTTTCATAACTCTCTTTTAGAAAATTAATTTAAAAACATGGTTTCAGCAGTGTAGCTGTGTGACAATAGCTGGTGAGAAATCTAGTTAAAGTTTTCTAACATAAATTATATTGTCATGCTGTTTGGAAATGCCACTAGATAGAGGCCAGATAATCAGGATTTTAATTAACAGCTAATTAGAGAGACAAGCCTTCTTTTGGAGACTTCCAATAATCTCTAGCTATCTCCAAAATGATTATCACATCCTTTACTACAACCATTTTGCACAATTTGGAGTGATCCTTCTCTTTTATTGCTTCACATTGGCTTTCCTGGGTACACCACTTGCATTAATTGCAAAGTAAAAAGTGGCCTAAAAAAACCAAGTTACTTACAATGAAAGTATGTGGAAAACATTGGGGGTTTTCCCTAAAATGTAAATAATAATATTTATGCTTCTACTTACTGAAAACAAGGTTTTGAAAGTTTGTTAAACTTCTATTTTTTTATATAAATAAAAATATTAGTACATTTGGAGGATGTTTCTTTGTCAACAGCACACCAAACTGAAACACCAATTTTCAGATATTTTGATGAAAGAATTTCCTATTACTGCCATTTACAAACATATTTTTTTTATATATATATATATATATATA
>NW_009953703.1:481694-497159 GCF_000747805.2 Chaetura pelagica | reverse complement strand
TATATATATATGTGTGTGTTCAACTTCTTTAAAAGGAAAGAATCGCTTGATTCAAAAATCGCCTTCTCCCTTGGGCAAACATTTTTTTTATTAGCCCCAGGCTACAGCTCTCAGTGCTGGGCAGCACAGGTAGAAACAAAATAAAAGCAATTTAGATGATCCTGGGACTCAAGGGAACACTACAACATCCTGAGATGGATCCCTGGGATTTTAAGTTGCACAGTAGCTGCACGGCTGCCACTCAGCCTCAGACACCAGAGAGTGCATCTCAATTCATACTAAGAAGGGAACATTCATCTGATGTTGATTAGACTGATATTTTGCTGACATTGCCAGAAACATTTATTTTAATATAACAGAGTACGTAGCTGAGGCAAATTTAAGTTCAACCTTGAGAAAAAATAAATGCACAACAGATGGATGTGGTATGCAGGGATATACACAGAAACACAGGGAAGTGAAAGCAGTTCATCTGTCAACCACAACATTCAACCATGGGAGTCAAAATGATTTACACTTATCTAACTTAATTCAGGATCAGGCCCCATAAATGTTCCAGATTGACTAAATTATGCTAATTCAACATCATCTTTGCCTCCCACCTTCCAGTCTACTCCAAAATAAAGGAAATACAAGCAAGATCTTTGTTGGAAATTTGTATAGCTATTATCTAGGTGTATGGATACAGCATATTGTGCCTGCAGCTAAGAAATACTCTATCTTTGCTTTGCAAAGTGGCTGCATAGAGCCTCAGGAAAGAGAATTGATACAACCCAGACACACAAATCACTTTCAAGTAGACAGTCAATCCCATTTCTCTATCCATTTATATCCAAGAACCTAAATGTTTCTCCTCCGCTTTGACCGGGGATAGAGGCTGGCTTGGTCAAAGCACTCTGACACAACAGAACAACATCCACGGAGTTTTTCAATCCAAGACACTCTAAAAATTATGTATGTTTTATATGACTTGTTCCAACAACAGAAAGACAGCTGCTTGCCTTTTTTTTTTTTTTTTCCCATAAGCAGCCTTATCAGCACATCAGTAAATTTCAGAGCTGGCTCTATGTCATAAAAAATCCACTGTGCTTTACCAGCTGACTTGAAAGAAACTATCAAGAAGCATTTCTGAGGTTGCAAACCCCATCAGCTCTGTAAGGCTTTCTAAGCCACTTACCTAAGCCAGGGTCAACACCAGCTCTAGCCCAAGTTTTGCTCATGACACCTGGGCAGGTTTTTTTTTCCTTTCCTTTTGTCATATTCAGGTATCTCCAGTTGTCACAGTGCTGTTGAGCAGTCACAGTTCAACTTTGGCTAATAACAGACAACAGGACTTGTTTCTCTGCTTTGTACTTAAACTTGCTCACACAGGTTTTCCATAAAAACATACTACCACTTTGTATCTTCACCATTTTCACTCCTCCAGAACTAAAGTGAGAAAACAGCAAGTTTTGCCTACCAACAGACTTTGCCTGAGCACTAGAAATAATTTTTGCTTTTCCCCCAAGCTCAACCTGAGATCTGCTCCCAAAAATAATACGTAAGGTGGGCAGTACTAAGGCATTACATTCTCAGCAGAACAGTTCCCACACCTGAGATCACTGCAGCCCCCTTGTTTTGTGGCCCTAGGGCATAAATTCTGCACACCTGCCCCAGAGACAAAATCCACTGCCTTACCTTTCTTATCTTCACCAAACTGTTCTTTTTGTATTACCTGAAAAACCAGTAAAAAAATTAAGCAGTTCTGTAAAGCAGTGTCCTTCCCATTTCCCTCCACCAGACTGCTGCCAGTTTTGCCCTCAATAAAGAAACAACACTTTTTTCCAGACCTTAAACTACCTGCAGTTAAGATAGATGTCTTTTTTCAACCTCATAACTTTCTCTAAATAGTATGAAGTTACTACCACTTACCCTGTACATTCTGCAGAGCTCTGTATGTCTGATTATTCCTTCTTCCCATATTAAAACCCAGAAGCTGCTTCTACTTACATCACCTTAAAGGTACTGCCTTTGTTTTTACATCCTTGCCTCCTCAGTCTTTACAAGGTCCAGGTGTTTTCCATCAAGTCCAACAAGGAGGCAAGAGATTAATCACAGCTGACCTGAAATCTGATTGTCTTAATAACCCCTGGGCTAAACTTTTACCATGTGAAAAAAAATTGAAGGCCTGCAGGATGCCATGTAACTTTATACAAAAACTGTGTAAAAGAACATAAATACACATGCAATTAAATATATATATATAAATTTAACTAGCTTGTTCTACTGTAATTGCACCTGTTTCTAGATTATAGTACTGTTAGCAGAAATCAATACTTTTTTTGCAGTGTTTTGTTCCAAATAAACAGTGTCTGTTGGCCCTCCTCTTTCACCCAAGCCAGGAGCAGTCTGTGGGGTATCCTGGCAAGAGAAAGGGCAAATAATCCAGTTGCTGATGTGATCCCAGTACTCGGGTCGTTTAGAATGGAGTGATCCCAGCACCTGTATATTATATAATGCTGGTAGAGGTTTACATCCACTTTGAGTCAGGTACCTCTTCAGAGAAGCACAAGGAGCTTCTACAGATCTTTAGATATCTGGACAACCTTCAGCCAAAAAATCAGCAGATGAAGGGTGGCTGTTGGATCTCAGTTGTAGGCTGAGTACTTCAATACTTCATAAATCTCACATTAGTGTCTAGGTCTTGCAGGGAGGATCTAGTGATAAAAAGTTACAATCACTGCCATCAGATGAGGCTTAGAAAATGATAGCTATGCTCAGGCTCACCTGCCAGTGGGGCTATTAAAGAACAAAACAACCAGAACAGGCAATGGTATTAATATATGGTTTTAAAATAGAATTGATTCTAAGTTCACACAACTTTCATTTAATGCTACCTAATGTACTGCTTTTCTTGCATTGTTCTTCTAACTCCAAGTAACATCTGAAAGTTACACATCACCAGGATGGGGTGTCAGCATTCTGAACGTTTAAAAAGCAGAAGGTTGCAAGAACCCCAGGTTAAAGACTGGTTTTCCAGGACTGTTTTTTACATCACTTTTTCTTACTGTCTATTGATATTTCCAACAAATTATTTTTACACTATAGTCTGTGTATTCATAGAGACCTGGGATGGACATCTCAAATTCCCAGTTGGAAGCACTGTTTTCATCTTTTTCTATTTTCTGGGGTTTTTTATACATGCTACTTCTGTGCCGGCTGCACCCACTCAGTGCATCTCCTGGACCACTTTCTTGAAACTTCTTTTAACTTATTAAAGAGGGATACTGAATTAGCATTTACCTGAACACTTTAAAAGTTTCATACATCATAGAATCACAGAATTGTCATGGTTGGAAAGGACCTCTGCCATCACTGAGTCCAACCATCAACACAAAATACCCCAACCACACACAACCAACCACACACACTCCACCAAAAAACACCCCTTCAAAAAAACCCACAAGCTTGGCTACTGGAGCATGCCCTGAAGTGCCATATCTACTCATTTCTTGAACACCTCCAAGGATGGCGACTCCACCACCTCCCTGGGCAGCCTGTTCCAGTGCCTGACCACTCTTTAAGTATAGAAATTCTTCCTAATATCCAGTCTAAACCTCCCCTGCTGCAACTTCAGACCACTTCCTCTAGTCCTGTCATTATTCCCTTGGCAGAAGAGGCCAACACCCACCTCCCCACAACCTCCTTTCAGGTAGTTGTAGAGAGCAATGAGGTCTCCCTTCAGCCTCCTCTTCTTCAAACTAATCATCCCCAGTTCCCTCAGCTGCTCCTTGTATGACTTGTTCTCTAGACCCTTCACCAGCTTGGTAGCTCTTCTCTGGACACAATCCAGGCACTTCAATGTGCTTCTTGTAGTGAGGGGCCCAGAACTGGACACAGTGCTCAAGGTGCAGCCTCAGCAGAGCCCAGCACAGGGGCACGATCACCTCTCTACTCTTGCTGGCCCCTTATTCCTGATACAGACCAGGATGCTGTTGGCCTGAACAGTTAAAAGTTTGCAAATAAATACAAATATCCTAATAGCCTATTTATGGATGATTGCAGCAGCCAAACAGGAATGTTTGGGTTTTTTTATTAATTTAATGTAAAGACGTTGAAAAATGGCAAGCAGCAGAGCAAACTGGACTATACCACAAATCTGAGTGTCAATATGATCTTCTAACTCATGTAATAGGAAACCCATAAATAATAAATTAATGTTTTCCAGGGACATTATTGATACATTTCAGTTGTCTAGAAGGGACGCCTGCCAGTGGCTGACCTGGAGGTCTCATTCTATTTTCCAATATTGATTTTTTCCTTGAACAGTGATTAGGGTCACCATTATTTTCCCCATATACTTCTTGTTTTTCCAGAAGAAGAGCAAATATCATATACATCACAGAATACAGTGAAAAAATCTATAACGTGACATCATCATCTTCTATTTGCATATTAGAGGTGCTGATGAGAAGAACAAATTGAAAGTGGTTATTGGAACATGTAAGCTGAATTTTCTTGCATAAGCCATTTTCATATCATGTCACCATAAAAGAAATTGTGATGAATGTTCCCCCTGAAGCTGACAAGTTACAAGGGCTTGTACTAAGGGAATAATAACTCCAAGATTCATAAAAATAGTAATTACTTTATCAACCTTCTAGTCACATTGCAGACACATATACTGAATCACTCCAAAATAACACTGACATAAAAATTAGACTTTATTGCAATTACACTTCTTACCCTAGGTTTCCTTTTTCAAAAAAATAATAATAGGTCCAATATATTACTGATCACCCTGAAACCAAAAAATCAGGTTTATGTCATGCATCTTTGAACCCCAGGGTGAGGCTGGATGGGATAAGGAGAAAAAGGAGAAGACATCAGAAGGAAAGAAATATTCAAGTTTAAGGATGACATTGCCAAGGAGGAAGTTACTATATATTTTGTCCAAGAATAGCAAAGGTTAAGAAGTTGACAGCTCTTTATAAGACACCATCTTCTTGGACAGCCTCCCAGGAAGGACAGCAGAGACAAACGTACACCATAAAACCAATCAGCTTGAAGTGGTGTCTGATTAATTAATAAAAAAGGTTATGTGGTCATGCCACGATCCAGGAAGATCACCCCTGTCCCACATCCCCTTTGGCTTCATCCATCACCACGCCAGCTGTGAATGAGGTTCACAAAGAGGTCCAGACAAATCCCAGAATGATGATTCATTTCTCAAATGAAACTACCCAAAGTATCTACAATGTGCAGATACAGAAACGATCAGAAATCACTATGTGCATTACAAAAATAGATATTCTTGTCTCCAGAGGTAGACCTGATGCCTTTCCAAAGCACAGCTGGAAGCACCAGAGAAGACAGCTGAGAAAAGCAGTGCAATCTGCAGTAAAGAAGACAAAATGCTAATTGTGATGGTAGAGTTTATGCCTGGGCAAGGCGGAGATCCCCTCACTCAGCCCCTGGGCCCTGTGTAACTGTCTGACACCTGCAAAGGGACAGGGTCCTGCTGACATCTTTGCCTTCCCGTGCCAGCCTGTCCCTCGGCCACCAGAGCAGCACAGCCCCTCGCTGCAGGCAGAAGTGTCTGCCAGCTCCATTTCCAGCACTTAACTCTCCCCGGGCAGTGGGTAAGGATGGCAGGCACTTCCCTGGGATTGTGGACACTAAAAGAAGGTGGGCTGCTTTGCTACCACCGTGCTGAGCAATACAGCACTCGGGTCTTTTCCAAAGACCTAACAGTTAGACCTGTGCAGTGCTCAGTGTCCTCATCAGCATCCCTGTGAGATAAATAGTATTACCACTGAGGACAGGCAGTAGATGCATTTAATTTGCTTTTTGAAACTGAGTAGATAAGCAGTATTTGTTCTGTATTTCAGTATGAGGCTGCAGGTGGGGGGCAGAAAGGAGTTCCTCATTATTTCTTACACATTACTTACTACTTGCTGCTGGAGCAACCTGGAAAGGCTACAAATGTCACAGGACTGGAAATAAATGGAATGGTGTTGCCTCCATTTTTATTTTTTTTTTAATTTTTACAAGCACTTTGTGTCATCCAGCAAACCAGAGTTTAGCTTTTTCTAGATTATTAGGTTTGTGTTCAAGTAAATTAGAGCTTTAGAGACTGGAAGATTCAAGGTGGTTTTTTGATGTTCTCATTTTTAAAAGTGTCTGTCAGTTCTCCATCAGGGCAATGCAGGGCCCTGAGGCAGAGATTCTGTATGGGAAGGAGAGACAGAGATTAAACATATTTCAGTGCATAATGTCCATTGAAATGCATGGGATTAGAAATGTATAAAATTAGAAATGTAAATATGATCACAATTTTTTAAAGCTACTTACAAGACAGAGGCAGAAAACCACCCTCAATAAAATGTAACAATTTTTCTGTCTTAGGTAAAAAACTACCTTGCTTGCTCCTTCTGTGTCAGCTTGAACTCTTTCAAACTATTCATCTCTTTATTTTAATTTCTAATCAGTCCTTATGTCAGAGCATAAATATAGCTGGACATTTTAGCCCCTTCAAAAGGGTCTCTTGCAGATGGAAATCTCACTACAGAGTGATTGTATCTTCCCTGTGAGCTTCCAGGCTCAATCTAGCCTGAAAGGAGGCAATAGCTCAGCCTTTGTTCCAGTCGGGTCCTTGACCTCCTTGTTTACAGTGCTAATGGGGACAGCAGTTACTCAGAGTCAAGATGGCATTTCTGAGATGTGAATAATCACGCAAGAAAACAGACCAAAACAGTCAGTACATTGAGACCCTCTGCCTGACTCCGCTGTTAGCCAGTTATGATGTGCAGCCACCACTACTGATCTGTGTAGGAACAGAGACACTGACCTATACCAACTACTATCCATATCCCATTACCAACTCCCTGAGACATTTTTTCCTTCTAAAGTCCAAATTATTCAATTACATCCTTCTAAAAAGACTCTCATGTCACTTTCATCATTCTGACCCTGTTCTAGTGGGAATTTCAATTCTGTCCTTTGAGACATGCAAATGATGCACCATTTCACTCTCCTCTTGCTGCACAAAGATCCAAAGAATAAAACTCCAGCTCGTGATGTGGCTTGTGTGACCAACATGTGCTCCTGGTCATGAGGCACAGGCTGCCAGTTCACATGGCAGAGTCACAGCTGGCCTGGCCCTGCAGCACCAGCTCCACTGCCAAGGAAATGCAGTACAGGAAGATTTGATAGAGTAAATAGATATTATATACAAGCTGCATTTACAGAAGTGTAAATTATCCTCTTTGACAATATAATCTTTATAAGTGGAAAACTGCGACATTCAAGACATCAACTAACTGTCTCAATGGTATTTGCTTCTTGGCAATCAAAGTCACAGATTACAATCCTGGAGTTTTTAATACACCTCTTCAGCAATCCCCTGAAACAGTACTTGAGTGAGCATAAAACACTCCATGTTGAACCACTGTGGCCTGGATTTCCTTACTTATATTGGAATAAGATTACAATTTCCCCAAAGCAGGGCTGTGATTCAAATGCACTCAGGCTTGCCCAGCTAATGGGGTCAAAACCTCTGCAAACATCAGGTTCTCAAGCTCCATGGCTCAAGGGCTCCGGCCTTAAGCACAATGCACTCAATAGAGTTGTAATTAGAACACTTGAAACTATTGAGAAGACCAAAACCACTCATTAAGTAAAAAGAGCAAGTATAAAACACTGACAGAGAGTAGATTGTTTGCTAGAGCTTACGGTTTTAAGCTTCCCAATTCATAACATTCAGCTCATATCCCTGTACTTTGCATCTGACTTTTTATACAAAGACTGGTGTTTTTCTTATTTGTATTTGTGCTTGTGCCAGCTAAACACTGGAAGAGAGAGAAAAGTATCTGAGATGATAGAGGCTGTGTTAATCTGAATTTCTGATGCCACTCTCCTTACTATTCTTCATTATGGCTTTGAAAAGCAAGACTGAAGGATAAGAAAAATCATTTTAAGACAAGGAGTCACCACACTTGCAATAAAGAAGAGATTATTTTATTTTATCTTGGTTTTGGAGCTTTGATCAATAAGTAGGCATATTTCCTAAAAACTTCAGAAACCACTTCTCTGTGTCTTGGTGGACTCACCAGCCCTTCTAACTTGATTCACAGCTTTAATAAGTTCAGTCATCTGTTCTTCTGAATCTCACTTGAATGTGGATAAAAGCTTTATTGTGATTTATCAGTCTAGGAAATGCCAGAGTGGTAACATGTACAGCACATACAGTAATTGTTTCCTGACAACAACGCTAAGGTTACACAAATAAAAACTATCATTTATAGTTTCCTGAATTTCACAGATGAAGAGAGGAAAGCCATTCTGCCTTACTGTAGCTTTTAAGAGGCTTGTGAGAGGTACATAAAAATCTTCAATAATTTCCGTCAGATAAAAGAGATTCTGCTTCACCCTCAATTTCCCCATAATTTCAATGTATTTTATTTTCAGACTAAGTTGGTATAAAGAAAAGTTACATCACTGAAATGCTATGAGCCATCTGACTTTCCAAGCAGAGCTATAGTTATGAAAGATTACGGGAAATACTGTGGTTAAAGCACTGCAGCACATGTAGCAAATGCAGCTACTAAGGTCAAACGTTCAAGAAAATACACACGGAAAGGAAGAATTGCTTTGATGATTTTTAAAACATCATAGTCATACTACACTGGGTCATCCACACTAGCAAGAATCTTTTTTAAAGTTATAATAAATTGAAAAATCCAATTTCTTGGATGAAATATTTTCAAGTCAAATGCAAGCTTGATTGAAACGTATTAGCAGGATTTGCAGAGTAAAATCAAGTCTGTAAAGCAATCAAGAAATTTTGATGTAGGTAGGTGGAAAAGTGTCATCTGTAATCTCCAAGTTTCCAACACAAAGTTCCCCACCAATGTACAAGAGAGAGGAGCTCAGGGATTCAGCATATCTGGTAGATATACCCTGTTCTGGTAGATCTAATTTATTTAGTTGCTAAAACTAAATGGGAAAGATTTAAAGGTGTCTTTGAAAATGCATTTTAAATTCCCATAAAAGCTGTTTCTGATCAGATAAGGTTGAAATAAGATAATGTTTCAAACTCTCAAGTGTTTTTCAGTGATTCCCCTATTTTTCCTATCAATTAATAATATTAGTTAGCTGCTATGGAAACTCTCATTTAAGCAGATAACAGTGATTACACCTGTAATTTGGACGGGCCCAATCAAATAAAATTCTTGCATCTGTTTTGCTGTGTCAGATCCAGGAGTGACACACAACCTGGACCTCCTGCTCTCTTTACAACAAAAAAATAATACACATAATACAAATAATACAAACTAAAGGGTGATATAACTTTTTGTCCTTGAGTGGCTACTGACTGCTCTTTGAGGATTTCTGGATATCAGTGCAAAACCAGCATAATCAGACTGAGAAATTAAAGTATTTCTGCTCTGTCTCCTTCTGGTTGGAATGTGATTATCAGGCCAGGGATTCAGTGTTATTTTATTGTCTGGCAGCTTTAAAATAGAATCAAGATATTACATATCTGTTTCCTTGATAGCCTTTGCAAGTTTTTGTCTTTTGAGAGTATACAAAGCTGCACTTTCCTTGGATCTCTTGCCATGAAATCCTCTGACCTCTCTCTGCAGCATCCTCTGTGCCCTGTGCCTTGAAAGGAGGCTGTGGAACAGCATCCTGCAGCCGGGCTGGCATAGTGCTCAAGGCCAGACATGCAGGAAAAAAATACCTTGCAAGTTGAGGACCCTCCCACAGAATTCAGGGGGGAATGTTAAAATAGAGAGCAGAGAGCCAGGCAAGGAAGGAATTTAGACAGCAGGCTATTTCTGGGTGAAGTGAACTGGAAAGAGCCTTTGTTTCTGTGACAGTTGGTAGAGTCGCAGCTCACTGGCAGAGAAACCCCAGAGCAGTAAAAGAGATTTCAGATGGAGGCAAATCTCACACAGAACTGTTTTTCACAGTCTTCTTGAAGGAAGAGAAGTAAAGGGGATCATTTTCCAAAGAGACCTTAGCATATGTGTGCCCTAACTCTGAAATAACACTGTCCTGTTTTCTGTATTATTTTAGAAAATTGCAAAAAACATTGAAGCACTCGGAGTGCTTATTCCTGGGCTACACCCTGGTTGCCACCATCTCCTTGGTGTGAAGTCCAGCACAGACATCATGCTGCAGGAAACAATGCACTCACACTAAAGCTTCAAGCCCACTCTCTGCAATGGCACTTTAGGAGGAAAAAAAAACAGCTTCAAATGAAGTATTTCTCTACCAGCATCATTTTCTGTAGATGGGCTATCTAAGGACAAAGCAGTTTTAAACAAATCTTTCATGTTACCAAAGAAATCTTCATATCATTAGTCATTTGCTGGGGAAAAAAAAATATCTAAATATTGCTTGCGGGGAGCTTTTCTGCTCTTTTACCATATCTATAGCAACAATTGCTTCCAAAAGTTCAGAGAAATGAAAACATAAGTGGAGCTCATGGCAGGTATGACATATACAGCTTTTACAACAGGATCTTTGCTGCTTTTTACCCTTCAAATTATTTTAGATTGGCTTGTTGGGACCAAACTGATTTTCCCCAAACTGTGTCTCCAATTCTGCTGTAGCTCTGGAGATGAGCTACCTGGCAAACATCAGAAAATACCTGCCATGTCCACAAGCTCTCTGGAAGGCTCTAGGCTGACTTCACTGCTCAAAACCCCACCCCTCAAAGGTTTCCTCCGGTACAGTGTTTTGATCAATGCCAAAATCATTCCTGTGCTGTGCATGCATGGGCTGCAGTGGAACCTGCTGGTGCAGGAGGGTGGAGAGGGGGACAGAAAGGTCTGTACACCTCCCCCAGCCTCCCTCTGCTTAATTACTCCCGAGAAGGAGAGTGTTTCAGGGAAGGGGCAAGGCTATTTCTCACAAGGTACCCAGGAAAGGGAAGCTCACATACAAAGACCATCAATAAGTGGGCTTAGCCTTAAATTGCCTGTCACACCATATAGGTAATGTTACAATTACTGGCATCTGCTGCTGTTAAACTCTATTATATGCTGATGCACACTGCTGCAGAAGGATTTCCTTATGTTTTCCTCAAGGTAGGACATTGCAGAACATTTTCCTTTTAAATATCCTACTTCTAGATGTATCTGATCCAACTACTCTTACATTTTTAAAAACCTTTCTTTATATTTTGGCCATACAACTACTCCCAACCCCTGTCATTTTTTGCACTCAAGACACTTGCATCAAAAATGGGTGCACAGAAAGCTCTGGACTGATATGAATCTACTGTGAATCCACAAAGGCAGATTTTCTTATTGAACACCAGCTTTGTTTGATGACTTAGAGGGTACAGCAGCATGAAACTCATTTCCCCACCAACCACACCCTCTAGCACACAAGAAAAAGATGGCACTTCTAAAATATTCAGTAAGAGTAAAGAAAGTATGAGAAATACAATTGTATCAGAAGGAAGTGAAACTACTTCTACCATGCCCACCAACAACTTTAAAAATGAGCAAACTTGAATCAGTAACAAACTAATAACAGAAGAAAGAATAAGAGAACGATAATACAACAGCAGAGTGAAGATGATCACTGACAGCATCACAAATGATGGCAGAAAATGCAGAGCACATAACTAAGGAGCTACAGAACCAAAAAGCACGAGACCTCCTACTGCGGAAAAGGGAGATGATAAATAACATCTCTTTTTGCTGCTGTAAGACCAAAAAGTAAAGCTAAGCATTGAAAAGCCTACTAAATTCAACAAAGTGATAAACTAGGTATGAGATTCCACTGAGCCTTTATGCTGCCTTCAGATATTATGTGTAAGAAACAAAAGGCTTCTGAAAGTGGTGGCTGATGTCTGCAACCTTGGAACACCCAACTTATTAACAAGCAGATGTAAGTAATAAGGAATAATAAGAAGTAATAACTAAAGAAAAAAAAAAATCAGATCCTAAATCCATCTCTTAATTTTTTACTTCAGTTGTAAGACCTTAACTTTCCCATACATAAATAAATAGAAAGGTGAAAATGCTTTTACATAAAAGCTTTTAAAGATATTATTTCAATGTAGCTTTAATACACTGCCAGCAACTAATTACAATGTACAAGGTTCTTATAACATAATTCCCCAATCACCGGTATGGGAACTCTTAAGGAGAATTCTTGGTTCAGATATTATGTTTGATTTCCAAGCAACACCACAGAAACGCATCAGAAATGGACCCTTCTTTTGAAGCACAGGGCACCTGAACAAATCCTCCCTATTCAGAGACGGCTCCTGAAAAAAGTAACTCACTGTTTATATTTTTTTGGATTATCACCTTAAGAACCCATTTAGGATTAAGACATTTTGTAATGAGGGACCACTTACACTGAACAAGAGGTAACATGTTTAGATACATTTATGAAATTAGTTGGCAAAGCCAAACTACATTATCATCCGTAGTGAAAAGCTCCATCCTGTGATGGTATCACCCCTGTCCAGATATAGAAAACGTGAGCTATAACCTATCAGGGCAGTAAAAAGACACCTCAGCTGTTGATTCCTCAGGAAAACCCAGTAAAAATGGTGGCAAGACATTTCAAGCAGAAGGCCTTAATCTGAGAAAGCTGCTCTTGTATTTTGCTGGAACCAAATGTGACGGACTTTGGGATGCAGGGCAGGTACCTTTGTTCTGGCAGCCTTTTAATTGAATCTCTTCTCTGGCAGAGAGGCAGCTCTTGTGTGTGACAGTAATGTAGATTTATGGAAAATAATAAGGTAATCAGCTGCCCTGAACAGTTATTATTTTGTTTTATTAGACACCTCAGCTGTTGATTCCTCAGGAAAACCCAGTAAAAATGGTGGCAAGACATTTCAAGCAGAAGGCCTTAATCTGAGAAAGCTGCTCTTGTATTTTGCTGGAACCAAATGTGACGGACTTTGGGATGCAGGGCAGGTACCTTTGTTCTGGCAGCCTTTTAATTGAATCTCTTCTCTGGCAGAGAGGCAGCTCTTGTGTGTGACAGTAATGTAGATTTATGGAAAATAATAAGGTAATCAGCTGCCCTGAACAGTTATTATTTTGTTTTATTAAAAAAAAAAAAAAAAAAAAAAAAAAAAGACTAAACTGATGGGTTGATGTAGGCAATCACATGTGGTGTCTGAATCATAGTCCTGTGAAGTTAATGGGAAAACTCCCATTGCCTTCACTTACAAACCAGCAAGCAAGTTTAAAAACAAAGCAGAACCAAAGATTAGAAAGAAAAAAGTAGTGCTAAAAAATTACCAGAACCAGTAATTAACATTTCAGATATATGCCTGTTGCTAATAGAATATTAGCTATTTTGTTCCCTGGGTTTCTGTATTTTAGCAATTTTTTTTTTAAGGCAAGATCAATCACTGAAGCACTAATTTAAAATTAGTATTCTCGAATATTAATAGATTATCATGACTACATTAGTTTTAAATGTATATGTATGAAAAAATATATATTTTTTTTTCAGTCATCTACCTTGATAACAATCTCATCCTAATGACAAACTCTGTCAGATCAATAGAAATTCTTCCTTTGGCTTCCCTGGGCACAGGAGCAGACACCTAACCAGAAAATAAAACACACATATGATCTGGTGCTTCCAAGTAAAGCTGCTTCAAACATCAAGCTACCAAAAAGCTCAACATTTCTTACATATTAACTCTGCTCTGCCAAAAAATTCCAGGGAAAAGAACACAGAGCAATGAATACTAATGACTAAACTCACAGGGTAGAAATTCAAAACAATGCAGTTACCCATATATATTCTAATCTTTTTCTGTTAGTGCCCAAGGAAACAGCAAAGCCAGTAACGAATGACAGAACAGCTTTGAGACAAAGCCTGATGTTGAAATCACAAATAGACACAACACTTTTTGTGTCCTTTTTATGTTTTGGTTATCAGGCCACAGACATTTTCAGGAAACCTGACTTTTTCACTTCAAATAACATTTCCAAAGCTTGCTTTCATGGACACAAAATTGCTTATGCTGAAATAGCTGGAATTACTAGAACAATCCAGCTGGCTTCACAAATACAAAATTGTGGTCTGCACCTAACCAAGTATCAGCTAAAAAATATCCTTCATTTAAACACAAGCAAAATATTATGGTTGCAGGCAGGTCTAGTTGAAAAGAAAATACTTTTCCACCAGGATACAGACAAGCCAGAAAACAAGATGTATCAGGTATAACTATTACCACCAACCAAGCCCTCAGAGCTGAGCCCTTCTCCACTCCCAGCTCTTTTTGCAACCCAAGTACAGAGGAAGTGTTTCCATCACTCCTTTTTAAACACAGTAGCTCTGTCCTGAGCCTTTGCCACACTATGTGATCTAATAACCATTGTCATTAAGAGAAAATATGGTGATGTTTCAGATTTACCTCTAATGAGGCCCATGTGCATCCTCGACACTGTGCCTCACTGTAAGAGCTTCCAAGCAGAACCAGTGCAGAGGCTGCACATAAAAGAACCAGAGCAAAAATATCTTAAATATTCCTTGATGAAACAGATGTGATCCACTTTCTATACTGAATGGCAAAATCAAGTTCTTTTAAGCTACCAAGCCCATATTGTGTGGGTTTGTTGTTTTGTTTTGTGTTTTTTTTCCAGGAGATCAGTTAGTTTTTGTAGACTTATTTGGGTAGATAGAACAAAGTGAAGATAAGACAAAGTGAAGATAGCAAAGGAAACAAAAGGGCACTGGGATAGCTAATGGTGCTCATGATTCTAATGGTAAAGTTGTACCATGGTACCTTTTTTGTCCCAGATCTGATCCTAGTTCAATGAGCAGAGAGGGTGACACCAGGCAAAGGGCATAAATGAAGGACTGTGAGTCTTCAGGAGTGCTTGCTAAACTGGGATTGAAGAGTTGTCCTTTCTTGGCTTGCACTTGCCCTCAACTACTGTGGCACAGCTTCTTCCCAGGGAAAAAATCCACATGAGAACATCGAACAGGGCTGAGCAGTTTCTTTGAGTGCACTCTGGCATGAAACACTTTACCTCTTGCTTTGCAAAGGTAAATGGCAGTAAATTAATTTCTGTAACTTTCATACATTCTTCAGCACCAGCAAAGCTCTGCTGTTCATACTTAAATACTCTGCCTCGTGCAACAAGTCATACGACACAATTTCTCATATTCCTCGTGGCAACGATACTCGAGCAGCAGAGTATTTTTTCTCCCTCTTCATTAGGCTTTTGAGTCCAACCTTGACATTGATCAGCTTCCCAAACTCCAAGTGACTTGAACATGAGTTCATATCCAGCTCAGTGGAAAAGTGGGATTTACAACCAGGGTGCCGGAGCGCACAGACTGCTGCTGCTCCCTTCCTGACTGGAGCCTGTGAAATGGCACCTCTGCCCAGGGAGATTAGGGACAGAACCAAGCAAGGGGCAGCAGAGTGACTTGTATTTTTACAAATTTCATATGGCTTGTTATTTTCCTGCTGCTGCATGT
>NW_009953703.1:459229-481521 GCF_000747805.2 Chaetura pelagica | reverse complement strand
AGGGAAACAGAGGTACTAACAACACAGGAGGGAAATAATCTCTAAAAAGTGAATATAAAATGAACTTAGAAAAACTAAGTGGCCTTTACCCCAGCAAAGAAAAGATTTTATCTTGGTCTTATCAACAGTGGTTTTCAAGGCATTAAGTCCTCTTAACAGACCTTGGATTTGGGTTTGTTGTTTCATTGTTTTTTTTCACTGAGTTTTAACCTTTCCAGCCAATCTATCCCTATATATTATTTATTTTTTTCTGATAAGAAGCCCCAGCTAACAATGGCCTGGGGTCTACCTAACCCTTCTAGGATTTGGAAACAAGAGTTTGCTTTCCCATTCGACATGCCTGGGCTCACGGAGTTAGATGGACTTTAATCAAATACACGTTGCCCTCTGCTTGATCTGAACAATCAGCTCAGAAAATTTCTCATTATGTTTTTTGTAAGAAGAAATAATAGCCTGTCTTCCTGAGAGCAAACACAGTCTGAATGAACAAAATTAATGGCTGTTTCTCTTAATTTTTTCCTCCTACCGATGTGATAGGTTCTATATGAGGTGTAATTACAATATTGTAAAAGTGACTATTGAAAAAGTTCATCCACCAGGAAAAATTCACACCACTTAAAAAAATGATCTGTGGTATGCAGATGAACTGTTTACTTGGTGGCTCTTCTGTGATCAAAATGAAACTCAGCTGAACTGCTGAAACACTAAAAGTAAATTGTTACTTGGGGTTTGCAAACCTCAGTTAAATAAGTATTTTGTAGTAAACAACATTCTGGATTTTAATTAGGATAAAACAACTGAAGAAGGAGTTACCAACCATTTGTTTTATCTCAGGGAAACCTTCAAACACTTCTTGTAGAAGTGCATATAACAAAGAGATTTAGCTTAAAAAATAATACAAATAAAACTCTTGTTTTACTTTCATCAGCATCAAAAAGTCATCTTAATATATATTTCCCCCTGTGAAAAGTTTGTATAAAACTTTAAATTAGACAAATATGGGTATTGATGGTGGTTTTCTGGTCTCAGCTTCTCAATTACTTTTAAGAAAGCAAAGCACTTCAAAAATAATGTGATCCACTTCTTCACACTTGCTCTAACAAGATGAAATATTCATCTAATTATTGAGCCAAAAAAAAAAAGAAATGCTAACTGGGAGGTAACTAATTTTAAATGCCAGGTACCAGGATGGAAAATCACGCCTCATTTTGCATGTTTTTCAGGTAGATATAATGCAATGCAATACAGTATTTTCATAATGCAATTGCTTTTCATAATGCTGCACACTTTGTAACAGTCGAACTCCTTGCTGAGTTACCCTCTTCCAGTTTGTCTTTTGCAATAAAGGAGATTTCTGCAGAAACTGAAGACACAATCCATGCTCTCATCCCTCACCAGTTCTCATCCCTCACCAGTTCTTGTCCTCGCCAGTTCCAGCTCCCCAGCTGGGTTCCTACAGCAAGGCAAAGCTGACCTTTTCATCCCAGAGTGCAGTATCTAGCAGAGAAGCACCAAGTGCAACGTGCATTACTATGGCTGAAAGGAGATCAAGAGGACTTGTTACTTCTTCACGTGGTGCAGCCAGCACACCAAGTGACGTGTCCTTTGGATGATGTAATTATTTCCCCAGGAGCAGCAGGAACAGCAGCACATCCATCACGTCTGCCCATGGGGCCCTATGAGCAAGTGCTGCTTGACTGCTTGACTGGCAGCACAGGGGTGCTGGGAGCACTGGCTGCTGCATCACTCATGGATGCTCCTGCATCCCCATCCTTAGTTTTTAAAGGGGCTGTCTGAGAATGGCTAAGGGAAAAAGGACCCTTGTCACCTCAGGGAACAAGCCATGTGCAATCTCTCTGCAAAGGCCATGGCTGCAAGCTGCCAGCCCTTGATGCAGCCCCAGATGTGGCTGATGCTCAGTTGTGGGTCTCTGGGTGCTTCAGATCCTGAGGGTGGCTGAAGCATCATAACCTCCAGGATCTTCTGTTTCCTCTGGGAGCTGTGGCAGTAGGAGATGGCATACAAAACTCTCCCCTGCCTCCAGCAGGCAGAAGAACATCATCTTGAAAAAAAGATAGTATTTATGTATGTGAAGTGTCAATTAATGCCAATTAAGCTGTCTTCAAAATGCTGAAATTCTAGCCTTCTTATAAACATTGTTCCATTATTCAGCAGCCAGACAGCACATTCTCAGTGGAGACAAAATTATTGGTCTAAAAAAGAAAAGTTAAGCTAGTAAAGAAATAGCAATGACATTTTTAGGGGCTGACATTTCTGCACAACATAGTGAGCTATTAATTTGCTAATTACTCACGCAACACTATTTTGGTGGATAGTTTAAGCAAGAATTTAAATTGAACCTGAAGGTTAAAAAAAACTGGCCTAAAGGCTTGGATTTCTACCTTCATTTTATACAACAATCTCTAAAGTAAATTGACAGGATCCATTTTTTATGTGGCTTACTCAGCAGGAGAGGTGAGAACCTCGATGCTCAGACACTGTACTGCCTTGAAGCAAGTCACAAATGTCATATAGTCTCCTGTTTACCAACAGAATTGGTATATTTTGACTTAATTTTGTATTCTTGAAAATATCACCTGTGTCCAGAAACACAGTAAGTTTTTGTCATTTCTCTCTCCACTTTCCAGTGTGCTGCTGAAAGACCTGCATTTACACCTGGAGTAAGCTTATTGCTGGGCTGCTCACAAACCTCCTCTACACAAGGAGCTGGGAAGTGATCATTTTACATCCCAAGTGTCAATACCTTCTGCTGCTGCTTCTTTAGGTGATGATTCCCTGAATCAGCCTCTAATTCCACTTTATTAGGAAGCAAATGCCTTACAAAACGTCTTTACACCAGACCTCTGCTGCCAGGCAATTTTTACCAACACAACATCCTGATAGGGAGGGCAGTCCTCTTGGCTCTCCTTTCATTTCTTGGCTCTTATCTGCTCACCTTAACCTCCCAGTCTCCTTGCTAGATTTTTCACCTGCTTAGAGAAAGATGGGTGTCTAAAATAGGGTCTTTACCCTATTTTAGAGATCCCAGCAGAGACAGACCTTGGACATTCTCAAGATCTCAGTAGTTTTGCTCTGTGTTACCCAGAGAACCACTGTTGAAATTCAAAAGGAAAAATTGCCACCATCTTTACATACATATGGCCTTCACTTCCACGTGACCAACAGCTTCCAGGTCCACTGAAGAAAGATTGACAGTTCTGAGATGTAGGACATCAAGCTAAATCTAACCTAACTCATTTAAAAGAAAATCCATCATTTGAGACCTCGGTTGGTTGATTTTTTTATCAGCATAACACCAAGAACATAGTACGGCCAATTTCAGATGTGACACCGGGGCTATTTCTTTCTCTCCTCGGTCCCAGATTCTCAATTATTTGTTTAGATAATGTGTGTAAAAAAAAGAAATTAATAAAACAGCAAGGGGAAATGAGGCAGCTCCAAGTCACCCAGCAGTTCATACATTGCGTGCTCTCTGGAAATCATCGCTTACTAATTTCTCCAATGGTACTGAGCATTAGAAAAAAGAAAATCCATGTTTGGATTATCTAGAGCTCTTTAGTTATTATTTTTAATTTCTGTATGTCTCCTGAGGAATGCCATTTCCTGTGCAAATGAGTTTTCTCTACTAGCAGCCACCTCTCACATCTCAGGGAGCCCCACAGCAGCTCCTCCAAGCGCCCCCCGAACGGACGCACAGGCAGGCAGAAAGCAGTGCCTTGTCTTCAAATGGAGGGTTTAAAGGGCCCTATCTGACCAATCTCCCCATATTTCTTCATGGAGAGCTTACCTAGAGGTATACACACACATATATGTGTGAGTGTACACTCTAATTACATAATGTCCACACAAATAGGTTTAAGAAGCTTTCTCACACTCATCCCCCATCTCACTGCCTACATTTTCGTCCTGTAGATCCATATTCAGGGTTACAGACATGTCATGGGATGCATATGAATAAAACCTCCCCTGTTCAAGCTTTATTCAGTTGGTCTAGGATTCCTCCACAGATGCAAATTCTAGTCTAAACAGAATTCTTTCCTAAAGTACCAGAAAGCTGAGATGTAGGGAGCTGCTATTAGCTGCCTAATGTCTTTTCCCCAGACTTCTTTGCTCACAAAAAGACATCAGCCAAAAACTCCCTGCTCAGAGTCCTGGAAGGCTGAGACTGTCTGAGCAGAGCACACAAGCCTTGTTTATGGAGTTGAAAAAGAAAGTAGGCAACTCTCACATCAAATGCATATGAACAGACTAGTACATAAAACAAAGTAATTACAAAATCTAAACTACGAAAAATTAATGTTAAAGACAAACACTGTGTTCTCATGTGTGAAAAAGGATGGGTGCCTATGGGTGCAGAGAACCAGGAAAGATGAGAGTGTGAAATCTGGGAGAGTGCTAGCACAAATTTATAGGAAATCACTGAAAGCTCACAAGGCTGCATTTAAAAATTGACTTTCCCCCTCAGTCCCTCAGTAGATCTTGCAGTGACATCTTATTGCTGCTAAGTGAACAAAGAAGCCCTGAATACATGGTTAAATCACACACAATAGCAAACATTAATTAGCTGATATTTGAATAGCACACTGAGAGTGTAGCAGTTGTACAAGTGGGATTTGGGGAGTATTCACTCAAATTTGACATCTTTGGTTTTCTCAGTTCTCTTTTCAGCTCCCCGGTGTGGCAAGAGCTGTGATTTTAGCCTGATGTTGTAGTTCCCATGACTGGGAGGTTAAGGTGGGGATCACAGCAGCTTGTTTTCCTTTTCACTGCTAGAAGTACTCATGTGCTTTGAGCACAATGAGAGGATGCAAGTGATCTTTACTTTTTAAAGTCTCAAGGCATGTATATTTTTATTCAATTTTCATGAAAGGTCAGCACCATTCAGATCACTTATCAATGATACTTCCTTGCCTATCATTTTTATACCGTGGCATCAGTTTTCCTGGTTCAACAGTCAGCCCCTAATAAAAGAGGATGACATGTATTAGAAGTAAAGAAAAATAGCTGTAATAATAGCACTCCAGTTCTACTTACTTGTCTCTTAACCTCTTTCTTTCAAAGGCTCCCACACTGCAGTGCTCAGAGGAAAGTCACCATTGAATTATCTGCTGGAAATCTACTGGCATCTATTGCTGCTTTGGTCCAGCAGCATGTGGGACAACAATAACAGGTAACTCCTCTCAGATCCTTGCTCCTCCTGTGTCTCAAAGTATGGGTCTAGAAATAAAACCTGTTGCAGATACTAAATACTTTTTAAATGTTCCAGACAGATACCAGCTCTGACTGACAGCTCAGCCCCCCAGGACCATGATGTTCACCCACTACCCCCCTGCTCCTTACAGGCATTGTTCTGGGGAAGCAGTTCTACAAAATTCTCACTGATCGTGAAAGGCAAATAAACTAAATCCCAGAAGGAAAGGCAAAAGCATCAATACAGTTTTCTCTAGCAGCCCACTGCTATTTATACAGGTGACTGTGAACATTCACACATCAAAAAAAGTGGTATTTTGGCATATCTTCCAGAGGCAGTTGTCTCCCTAATGGATAGCACAGTAAATATGCTGTCCCTGATGAAGCAAAGATGTCTGAATCATTACAGCAAAACTCTGTAATGAAAAGGATGCAGATTCTGTTCCCTGTCAGATTTCCCGATATGGGATTTTTTTAGAAATCTCACAGGTACGTTTGAATTTCAGTACAAGGATCTAGGTGGCTTTTAAAGCCACAATTAAAATTTCTGTGCTTTTCTTAACTTCACAGAGGAATTATCAAGACTGATACATTAAAGAACGAGGGATTCATTAGGAAGCTGGCAGTGCACAGCTTTGGTATCTAAAGTGGATGGGAATTCAGACTAGGGGAACAAAGGCTCCAATCTAAAACTGAGCTTGTTCCACAAAGGAGGAGTTCAACAGGGTAGAAGAAGAGCTGTGGTCTGCTCCCTTCGTAAGGCACAGGAGCTGTGTCTTTACTGAGTTATACCTCTGTCCCCCAGATCCTCACTGATAAGGGCCCAGAGGATTTCCCAGAGGAGGACAGCTGGTTTCCCTGCCTGGCACAATGGCAGGACTTCCCTCATTCTTGCTGCCTTCCCAGCAAAGGCAGGACAAATACACTCATCCAGTGTTTTTAATGGACAGGTAAGGTAATTTCATATATATATTTTTTTTAAAAGGCACATCTTGTGCTGATTTTTCACACTAGGTATTTGCACTGCAATCTGTGCTATCTCATTTCTAAGATTAAGTAGTTAAATAGTCTTGGCCTGGTTCTTCTTAATCACACTAACACCACTTTTACAATGATGTGGGCTGAAAGGTTTAGTATTAAGGACCATCATCCTCTTCCTTTATTATCAGCCAATGCTGAGCTAGTGCATTTAATAAGAAAATCATTGTGGGCTTCGGAAAGAATAAGATCTGGTTTAGACTCCTGTTGACATGGAAATACTCAGAAATTACTATTAACACGTTCCAAGAACTGAAGTTATCCTAATTCCACGCTCACGTCTTAATAAAGATGCTGCCACAAATCAGAATTTGGAGCTTGTCTTTCTTTTGAATGTTAGTCCAAAGAATAAATAAGAATTAAGATCGATTAGAGTCATTTTGGCACTAAAAAAGCTAGTGTACTACATGTCCTTGCAAGTGCTCCCCTGTGTATATGACAGGAATAGCTGCAAGGACTGGAGAAGCAGTAACTTCTGGAAAGTACCATATCTGCTACAGAAGCATCACATTAAGTAGACCATTTCCAATGAATCCCAAAAGTTCACATTCATTAGCTTTTTGTGAAAGCAGAATAGCATGTAAAATGTACATTGCACAGCATGACTTGTACCAGTTCCCTAAATGGTGAGTGAAGTCAAACATTCACAGGAAGAAAAACTATCTGAGCAAAAGAAAAATTATTCTGTAGAATTGCAGTCAAACAGAACTGGGAACTGTGAGTTCTTTACACAAGAGCATGAAGTACATGTATTTTAAAATCAGCTAATATCTGTTTTACAGACCTCTAAAACAGAAAATTATCTATCTTGCTATTACTTTAGATAAACAATGCATGATGAGCCAGGACTTTGTTCAGTGTAGATTAGGATATTAAACAGCAAATGTGTCAGTTATGTTATTAAATCAAAATCACAACATTTCTATATTAGCACTTTTTTTTTTTTTCCCCAATCTGAGAGGCAGCACCTTATTTAAGCAATGTTCTGAGCTGATGCTGAAAGAAGCAGACATAATCTCTATGGCTTTGCTTAGATGCAGGAATCTGGGAGCAGTTCCCAGTTCCTGGGATAGATGTGGCAGGATGAAGCCAAATGCAGCCTCCCCTCCCTCCATGTGTCCTCTGGATGGCGGCTAAAGAAACTCACACTATGTGGCCCAGAAGGACCTCCAGCTTGGACACCTGCTGGAAAACTTTGTTCCTCAGTAAATGTTAAGTATTTCTGCTTTTTACACGTTCAAGTCAGTGTTTCAGACATCAAGGGCACCCCAAACAACACTTTGAACCAGTAAAGAGATTGAGCTCACTAAATGGGATATGACAAATGTCATCATTGACTGGAACAATAGCTGGTTTTCCTTGTGTCTTTTTTTAAAAGTGACATCTATCTCATAGCTCAGAGAAGTATTTTTTGCCATGTACACAAGCCAAACCAAAGTAAAGAGTGGATATAAACTGGAATATTCTCTTGTTTTTATTCCAGCAATCATCATATAAATTTTGCATGTGGTGAGCATCAGGATGATCTTAAAGGTCTTTTCCAACCAAAACAATTCTATGATTCTATGGCTACTGTGTGCTAGTCCTTTTTGTTCATTTATATAAAAGTTTTTAAAAAAAAGATAAAAAATATTATCTAACTCAGCAGTGAGTTATGAACTGTCACTGTTACTGATAACAACAGGAAACGAAATCTGCACCCACTTCTCTTGCTCAGCACTGATGTGGAAAAGTCATAAAGCAAATGCAGAGTCTTTGTTTCTAAGGGCAAGGCAGGTGACCAGTTTCAGTGCTGAGCCACCCCAGTGTGACATCTCCGTGGCTCCAGTTACTTCAAGGAGGCATAGAGGAGTCATCATGCCCCTGCGGCAACTCCCCCGTCTTCATTTTCCAGTTCACCAAAGAACTTTGTCTGCAACAGTTCAGCAGTAATTTTTTACATGTCTCTGACTTCAAAAAAACACTTCAGTGCACTGAGCTTTGATCCAGATGTATCACTGTGTAGTAAAGAAGATGTAACTATCTTACTTAATCAAAACTGATGTCACAGCCAAGATGCTAGATTGGATGGAACGTGGCCAAGGAAAAATGCTTCTTAAAAAGATAAGACTTTGCAAAGCCACATTTAAATGTGATTTTACATTAGAAGTCATGCTTTTATTGTGGAAATCCATGGCAAAATGGCCTACAAAGATTTTTTACTAGTATTTTTTAATGAGTTATGAATCTCAGAAGTCCAGCAGCAGGATTCTCTGTGAAGGAGAGATGGTTCTGACTACCAGCATGGTCCAGCATGGCTCAGCATGGCCCAACATGGCCCATTGGCTTCTCTCACTTGGACACCTCAAGGTGACAGGACAGCCCTTCTCTTCCCAGCAGCCACCAGGATGACAGGCCTGGAGCACATCCTGTACATTCACAGAATCACAGAATCACTCTGTTTGGAAAAGACCTTTAAGATCATCAAGTCCAACCATTCCTGCTATGATTCTCCAGACATGTGAGAGCAACATGTCCTTGGCCCCTGGAGAGCACTGCAGGCCCAACCTGGATTCCATAAGGCACACTCCAGGGACAGAGCAAGAAGAGAAATACAGGAATGGATGGTCAGCAAAACAGGTATGATTCTGGGGAAGAGGAAGGCAGATTAGATGGAGAGAACAATGTTGAATAATCAGGCGACCCAGATTACCAACACGAAGAGCAAAAATCAGTGACTGGTGCCTAGGACTAAAAGCTCCGCTCACACAGGTTGTTGGACTAATAACAGTCCTCAAAACAACCTTCCTAACACGCAAACCCTTTCCCTCATTATTTCTTTTAACCCATTTGCCTCTTGACCCTCCATGAACTTCAAGCCCACCATGAGAAAGGGAGGGTCTGCTTCCAGGCAGAGCTACAATTCCTTCTAACCCGTATGTCTCGATTATGAAAAATCACATTTATTCCCCAATCCTGCCAAAGGACTCCATCCTTCATCTTCCATTCAACTGATCTCAAGCCCACCATCTGGACACCTGTACAGGGATGATGTAGCAATGTCATGATCTCAGGTATGTGCAGGTGCTGTAATCCTGCTACAGAGGCAACAATTCTACACAGCAGAAAAGCAAGTAATTTGATTCAAGTAACAATACTGGAAAAAAAAACAAACTTGGGAAGCTGTGCTGTCAGACCACTCTAGGAACACAGCTTTTACCTTTTGTGTAAGTACAGAAACTTCTGAAGCTGAAGAAATTAATCAAGAATTATGAATAAAATGGAACAAGCACTAGAGCTTGAAGATGTTCTTGAGTGCTGTCTGGTTCTTAAGCACAGCCACTCCGGTGAGGTACTGCATTGAGCTGTTTTCCATTAGCAGGGTCCTCACATCACAACTACCAGCACCATCTCAAACTAAATGCTGGAAATGGTGTAACATTGCAGAGCTCTCTCCCTCTAGTAAACCATCCAGCACCCACTAATGACTTTGGACTCACACAAGTGAGGGGAAAGCAGTGGATTCACAAGTCCTCAACCCGATGCTGGAGCTGCAGCATCCGTGACAGCCCCTGCCTCCCCCTGCCTTGCACCAGCAGGTTTTGCAGCCAAGATGTTGTGTCCTCTGACAACTTGCCCATGCAGGGGAGTTGGAACTAGATGATCTTCAAGGCCTTCAAACCCAGACCATTCCATGATTCTAACTTCAGTAGAGGCTCTTGGGGGACAATGTGCTAGAACTTTATAGCATGTTGTTCTACAAACTGTTTGGCCACATCATTGGCATGAAAGAAAAACATTTGTGTTGCTTCTATCTGTACTTCAGCCTTTTGAAATAAAATACTACCTTTCTTCTTTCAAATCCAAGTCCCCTCAATGAGTCCTCAGGTTTTCATTTCCCATCAAAGCCACAACGTGCACAGTGACTCATGCAGAAAAGTTCGGTAGCAAACTCATGCAGTGCCTGTGTAGGTATCTTTGATGACTGAGGCTAGAGATTCCCAACTTGTAAACTTATTATTCCATATGCCCAGTTTGCCATGCAGCAACTGTGACATTCCAAAATGTTTATTCAGATAAGATCTAATACTGATCATCATCGCATTTCCAGTTTGACAGAGGTTTTTAAGGACCTTACCAGTTCTCTCCTCCCAATCACAGTACCAGAGCTCCACCTGCAACGAAGCAAATCCCCACTATCATCTCAAAAGCACTGTGAATCTGACTCCACATTCATCCTTGAAAAAATGGATACAGTCTATGCAGTGTTAATAAGGCAATTATCACACAAGTGGCACTTTTTTTTTCTGTGATTTCCTAATTAACATAACTATCAACTGCTTATTAATAAAGCAGTTTCCTATGCTTTGACTTGCAGCATATTGTAAACAAATTTAAGATGCCATTTCCTGCTCCGCCATTTACATCACACTTAATTCACACTTGCATTTTTTTCCCCCCATTTGTTAGTGCGTTTCAGAGAAAACTGAACATCATGATAGGGAAGAAAAGCAATATTTGAAACGAACCCACAGGAAGCAGATTGGTGGATTATGTTATATTAAATTATGCACCCAAGGAATTTTTTCACAGTATGTAAAGCTACTTGCTGGTAATTGGGACAAACTACCTCCCCCTGTATGAGTATTTTATTTGCCTTTCTGCAACAGCTGCTACTGACAGTTTACTAAATGGTGCACTTCCTAATAAATGTATACAGGAAAAATAACATTTATCTTCATACAAATTAGAGCATGCATGAACCCACGTTAATCACAGTGTGGGGGTGGGGGGGGGGGGGAGGGGAAGGCTTCAGTCCAGTAATTGAGTGGGGAAAACAGGATTCCTGCTCTTTCTGATGTTAACACCAAGCAGCTTCCAACACGACACATTCTTCTGATTTGCTGTTTCCTGTAAATGTCATCCCATGGCAAAATTTTCCAGAGCCAGCAATTTAAATATCCAGCCCTTTCAAATTACATCTCTTTGGCTGTGCAGCTGTTTGTGACTGAGTACAATATGACTTTGATACAAACTGTGTTATACTAAGTGATGGGTTTTTTAAAAGAAAAATAACACACCTTTGCACATTCCTTTCTGACTGATGGTTTAATTTGAGAAAACATTTCCAACTGAACTTCTGTTGTAGGTTGTGGAAGCATTCAAAGGCTGGGGAAATTGTTTCTTGTAGTATATAACCTGCACCACCACGGGCTGACTAATGAGTCAGAGAGTGCTGAAACCCTCAGGTCCCATAAACATCCACTAATGAGATGAAACAAGATCTAAAGTGCTCAAACGTTGATAAGTACAGAATGTAGCTCACGATGTACTCTTCACAAATTGGTGAAGGGTTGCTATGGCTCCTTAATGAAATGTTATTATGTTTTAAAACTGAAACCAGACATCTGGGGGGTGGAGGAAATGAGAGCGAGTGTTTGAACACCGTTGTCTAGGCTTCCTTTCATCAGCCAGCTGAATTTGCTTACTTGTCCTGAATGAGTGGATCCATTTCTTCAGCTGGTGCAGTGCCTTGCAATAAAGCCGAGCAGTGTGTTCTGTCTTCCGCTCCCTGGGAAGTAGAAATCTCTGGTATGGGAGAGGAGGCTTCTGTAGGAAAGACTGCATGAGCTGCTCTTTCCTGGCTCTAAGTCTCCTGTCCTCCCGCAGTGACAAAGAGCATTTAAAGGATTGGATGAACACCCCAATATATTCAGCACATTCTCAAAATGACCAGTGTGGTCTTTAAGCCCCAAAGGGTTGGAAATCACTTGTTTCAAGCTAAATTCAGATGTGAAAATATTTATGTAAAATAGTTATTTATATGAGACCATATCAATTTATTTCCTTACCAACCTTGATACACATGGAGAGAGACAGAGAAAGATGCTGACATACATATATACATTCATGCACACATACATATATATACACCATTTGAGTGACAGATAACAACAGCTCCAACTACATCAAGCCCTAGGATTTGCTACCTGCTGGTCAACATTGACTTTTTAAACAGTGCCCAACATAAACACAGCTATTTCCCTCCCAAGATACAGAGCCAGAACTGGATTATGAGTTGCAATAAGAACTACTCCAGCTCTGGCATTGAAGGCGGCTCTGAAATCACTTGCCTGGAGAGTAACAGGTTAAACTAAAACCAGGAGATACTGAGAAGCAGGCTTCCTAGAGAGAATGTAGAAAACATGTCTTTAAATGCATCCTTTAAACTCCCTTGTCAGAGGATGAAGTGAGGGAGGATCACGCTGACAAAGACTTAACAGGCTGACATTCCCTGCCCAGCGCCCTGGGACCAGCGCCCTGCTGCTGCCCCCACACATCCACACTGCGGGTGGGCGGCCAGCCCGGCCCCCAGGGGAGCTTCCAGAGCCCATTCCATATTCCCTAATAAACAACCACACAAATATATATCCCTTTTAAATTTGATCCAACTTAAATCCATTCCACTACATCAATTTAGTTGCCCTGCTGGTCTCTACCACGTTACCTGTGGCAGCACCTCCGCCCTGAGCTCCCTCTCCCTCACAGGGATCTGACTTGAGATCCTGCCTTGCTGTCGTTTTTTCCAGGGTCCCTATTTTCCAAGCCAAGGATAGATTTAATATTTCACACTACCTTCTGCTGGCAACTCTGGTAATAGTTCTCCAGGGGAAAATTTTCAAAATGGAGAATAGAGCCATACAGATGAGATGCTGGACTGCTACTCTGGGGCTTGGCAGGGCTGCAAATGACAGGCCTGGGCCCCCGTGCCCAGCTAATGACAATCAGCCCAAATTGCAGGGCTGGGTTCGAACACCTTCCTATCAATCATCCTGGCTGCTGAATCAATGGAGCTGATACATCAGAGCCAAGGCCTGACCCACTTCTTATTACAGTCAATGGGCTATTTCATACATTAATTACTGAACTTCCCAACAAATACTTGATATGGATTCAAAACAAGGAGATGACCTCTGCAGCCCACAACTTCCTGAATGTTGTTTTAGAGTACTCTGGTGATTTCTTCTGACCTGCAAAACTTGAACATGAGTTGCTCATTCAAACATAAATCATAGAATCATTAAGGTTGGAAAAGACCTTAAGATCCTGGAGTCCAACTGCTAAACTAGTGCTGCCACATCCACCACTAAACCATGTCCCTCAGCACCATCTTTTAAATAACTCCAGGGATGGTTACTCATCTACTTCCCTGGCAGCCTGTTACAATGCTTTACAACCCTTTTGGTGAATAAATTTTTCCTAATGCAAAATTGTAAAACCTATCATCCACCCTACTCAACATATCAACATCTCAATGGCAGTGCATCCAATGAGACTTGAACATATAGCTTCCTGGGGGAAAAGTTCTGCATGAAAACAAGCACTTCAGTATGAAGAGCCAGGAATTTATCTTGCCACTCAAACTAATCATCATGGTGAAAATAATATATCGGATTAAAATCAGCTTTACTCTTTATTAATTACACTGTTTTCTTCCTCTAATTACAGTGTTCAAATCACACAGTGCTATGCATACATTTGCAACATTTTAAAAGGATACAGAAGAGTAAAGGAAAGAAAGTTGATGTGTGTGTGTGTGTGTGTGTGTGTGTGTTTATGTGTGTGTGTGTGTGTATGCGTGCACACATACACAAACACATGCACACACACATACACACACGAGATCTAATTACCTTTAAGTCATTCAAATATTGGTCTCAATAACCCAATACTGGAAAACCCAGGTTGATACTACAATTCTGTAATCAATATTCCCAAAGACATTGCACTTCATGGAGGAAAAAAAACCAACAAAAAATTAAAAAAAAAGACAAAAACCAAACAGACAAACAAACAAAAAAACCCCAACAAAACAAAACCCCACTAAAAGCAATTTCAATGTAAATTAGTCAGATGATCCAGATAATACATTATGTGATTTCTGTTTATTGCTAGCTACTCTTTCTTATTTTCAATACCAACATAGAGGTTTGGGACAAGGAATGACTGTGATTTACCTATTTAACTTCCTATGCTGAGAAAAAACGCAAGTGATTAACAGTCACTATAAATGACAAAGCAGTAAATGTTGTTACCACCTCACTTGGAATCTGACATCGTCTCGGAAATCCCTGTCTCACTAGATTAGGAGTGCATGTAACTTAATTAAAGAGACTTCTTCAACTCTTATTGAGTGTTTCATTCAGTCAAATAAATGCACTTACGGATATGTTTAAGTTTGTCTTCTTCTTAAGGGTACTTGATCTTTTCCAGCATCTCAGAATCTGCTTGGACAATCTAATCTTCTCAGAGTGATGAGCAGTAACACAAACCATGTTTTGAAATGTTTAAGAAACACTCGATAGCCACAATTGGACTTTTTCTTGTCCATTTGGGAAATTACATTTGTATTTAAATTGGCAATTACTCATGCTAAGCACTTAATAGATTAGTCTTCATCCAGACTTTCAGCTTTTATCTCAAAAGTAACAGTAATATCTGCATAAATGTACCAGCTACAGCTACAAATGATATTTCAATTGATGTACAGTCTGGCAATAGGAAAAGTATTTTGCTATTTTTTTCCATTTGTTTATTCTGTGCCATCTGTTAATTCTGCTTGAATACTTCGTTCCACTGTTTCCTACATTACAAATGTCTCCCCCTTTTCCAGTACACCCATGGTTTAGTGTTGCAAAAGGGGCTGAGTTTTGCCGGAGCCATCCCTCATGGAAAACATTCAAAGTCACTGAACTGACCAGCTGTGCTGTTTCAAACCATACAAATCTGCTGTAGGGCAGTGACAGATTGACATTGTCCAACATTTATGCTCTATTTTCCAAACATGTCCAGGGAGATCATGACCTTGTTGTAGATTTTCTTGGAGAAAAAGCTTAGAATTATTAACCTCACATGATGTGCAAATATATAGATCAATCCTTCTCTTGGCAGATGATTGCCAGACTCTTCAATAACTTTTTAAAAAAAAAAATATATATATATATATACTGTAAACTCTTTCTTTCCCTGAAAATCTCCTCATAAATGTCTCTGGTGGCAGATCGTTAAATGCTGGGCTGTGGCATTTCCCTGAAGATATAATTATAAAGCTGTGGGAGGAAAGAGACAACACTTTAGACCACACTCTTCTTTCTTTTATGGCTATGTAGTTCAGTGGCTAATGTGTATATTGAATTTAATTTAATCACTTCTGTTATTTCAACTAGAGAGAAGTCATTTCATTCAGACATATTATTAAATTATTTATATGGGACCTTATACTAGCTCAACTTCATTAAGATGGAGTCACAAAGATTCTAGGCTCAGAAGCAGCATGACTGACTGAAGTCATGGCAAGAGAGCCACGGTACAAGAAAATTAAATTCCCATGCCAGTAAACATATGCCTGCATATAAGCCAGATGCCTAAACAGAGTACGGGCAGGGGGAGCCAGAGCCCAGCCGCTCCCCAGGGCTCATTGGTTTTATCGACCAGGTCTCTGCTGGCACAGCAGATGAGACACGTTGGCTGCATGTAGGTACTGACATTTAACTTAGTCTTGTATTGAATCCCACTGAAACAGCCTGGAGTTGAGTGTAATTTTTGAAAAGTTTCTTTCTGGAAAAGAGTCTACTCCTTTCCCTGAATCTTTCTGAACTTGTTTTTCCTCGGTATTAATTTGGACAGTGTTTGAATCCAGGAAGAGTGTTTGGGCAATACCACTGTGTTCAGTTTTGCTCGGAGCATCACAGTCTTGTTTTAGAAGCTCAAAAAGAAGACAGGGATACCAAGACAGGGGTGCCAAGACAGGGTTGCTAACCCATCCCACTCACTACTACCACACAAAGAATGTAATGTGGGATTACTGGCCTTATCTATTCAGCCTTCCAAGACATTTTTTCCAGACTTTCCCTTTTTTTAACCAATGCTGTTGCCTACTTTCTCACACATTGTACAGTACATATCTCAATAATTATATGTAGCACAGCCACATTCTGCCCATCACACATGCACTAACTTGATAAACATGTGCAAATATCCCCAGAAATGTGAACTTTGTATATCAAGTTCCCATCCACAGATCATGGAGCTGTGCCACAATATTATTATGGAGCCAACATATTTTAATTCCCAAATGTGGCATTACTAAAGTCAATTCAGCTACACTAAGTTACCAAAACAAGAACAAAAATTTGGAGTGCTGTGCTTTGAGTTTCAAAGACTAAGATGTTTCCTGGCCATTTAGCTGACTGGGCATGTGGTTAGTTTCCTTGATCTTTAAGTACTATAATAAGTACTCTTTTTACCATAGCAAGCTGCAAATATCTTCTTTCAAAAACCTGGTCATCTCCTGCAGCTGCCAGGGAAATTTATCTTGTTGATAAATTATACCAAAATGTGTCCTGTAATATACACAGTAATAAGAGATTATAAGAATAAGGGACATGTGAATAAGAAAGATAGCAAAGAATAAGGACTCATCTACTCCAAGTTGTTATTTGACTTAGCGCAATTTTAAATTATTCTAGCTAAACTAGTGAAAAGATTTTGTAAACCTCATAAACCATTTTTACTATGGTTTAAATCAATTTTGTAAAACGTATTAAAGCCTTGGACACAGGAACTCGTTACCATGAGTAACAGATTCCTGCACCCCAGGCAATCTGGGGTAAAGTCGGATATGTCATAGAAACTGAAATAATACTGTCTGTACAGACACTTGTTTTTATTTATCTGAATCACCTAAGCTTGTATGAAATAGAGACCTGGAGAGGCAAAGCCACAAGCAATGATGTGCAAAAAAAGAGCATGGATAGTGTTTCAAATTACAAACTGTGTGCGGAGAGGTCGTCAGAGAAACATTAATGTTACATAAATTTATAGCTCTATTGAGGGTTTTTCATAACATCATGACACCAGAACAAAGTTGGAGTGTTTTCTTGCTGTTTTCCTTTGACGATTGCTTGTTTTTATAGAACAATCAGTTTATTTGACTAGTTTCAGTCTTTCTGCATTGTGACTTCTGAACCTAACCTGAAGGAACAGCAGCCAACCACAGCAAAGATCACTGCAGCCAGCTGAAAAATCACTATTGACCTCAGTGATCTTTGTGTCTGTGCTTACTGCAACCCAATGTCCAACACATAAAGATGGCACTTCATAAAACACTTTGGAAGATTAGAAGAGGTTTGAGAACTGAGCTGCTCTCCTTCCCAAAGACAGCATCTTCACATTAATCATATTTACTGTTAGAGGTGGAAAAAAGCAATCAGAATGAGTTCCGTGTTTACTGGTCAGAAGTCTTGTGTAATTCCTTATAAAGCCTCATGAAGATTGTATTAAAATCATGCTACTAATAGGGTTAAAAACAATTGAGCAACTCACTTTAGAAGCAACAACATACACTGCATGAACAAATACCTTGGACTTCTGAATATTTGCTGCTCATTTCCTCTGCTACTTGTATTTTTAATTTATAAATAATATTTGCAAAATTTATCAGCTCAGGTGCCTGCCACTCTTTCTGGTTTCTAATTGCAAGGCAAGTTTGAAAAATTAGAAACCATTTTCATGACACAACAGGACAGTGCCAACGTCTGGCACTGCAAGTTTTTCTAAGCACTATCTTTCCCCCCTTTGCCATAAAACTGTATAAAAAAAGTTAATTACCAGGAATCCAATCAGAGCATGTTATGTCATTTAACAAAAGTGCATAAGTACTTTTTCTACTATTCGCTTAACTACACTTCTAGCCTTGGCCCCAATCCTCCAGGGAGCTCAACTGGACTCCTTTGAAAAAAAGAATCGCATATAATTTTTTAAAAAGCAAGTGGAATGTTATGGTCTGGCTCCCTGCCACAAAAGCAGGGACATTGAAAATTAAAAATGACATTCCTGGCTTTTATTCACAGTAGCTGTTTCTTTCTCGATCTTATGCAGCAGACTTGTTTTGTCACTGACCTTTGTGGTGCTGTAAAAAGAAGGGAAGGTTTGACACAATACATCATAGTGTCACTTTTGGTGTAATTGTATAATACCAGACTTCTTTTTTCCTTTAATCAAGGTGAAATATAGGGCTACGCTCTCTTTAGTGGGTTCAAATAAGCCCTAAATCCCAGTAAAAATTAATTTTCTTGTCCTAATCGAATCCCCAGTTGCTCTGGGCTTGTTCATGGCCAAACATAGTTTGATACAATACCACACAGAAAATTGGGTGCATGGTACATTAGAAAATGAGTTAAAACTTTGCATTGCTTGAGCCCAGCTTATTATGGTTACCTGCAGTAAAATGTGTTTTTAAATAAACTCCTTCAGTACATTACAAGCAACTTCATACTCAGCATGATTCCTCCAACCCATTTTTAAGCTCATTACCCTATTTCAGAGTCACAGGGTTATGTTAACTCCCAGGAGATTTTCACCTTCATGGGGTTAAATGAAGTGGTGAAAGGGCTGGGACCAGGACTAATATTTGTCCTTTAATATCTTCCTAATTTTATTCTGTGAATATCTCATGCTGAAGAAAAGCCTGATTTGTGCATGCCAGAGAGTAAAAGTCTCAAGGACCTGCCATCTAGCCAAGAAAAGAAGAAAATCTTCTCAGAGCTCCTTACCAGGGAGGAAAGAGGAAAATACAGCCCCAGGAGCAAGAGTCTGATACTTGAAACTGTTTCATCCTCCAAAACTTGCATGCTCAGCTGGCAGAAGAGCATGTTGTTGCTGCACCACCACCACATCTAGAGAAGATCAATAGCAGGTGTCCAACATAGTCCTGTTTAAGGGACTTTAGTTGCATGTTCATATACTTGGTTTTGAAATTGGGTCTCTGACGTCACATATCGTTTGTTTGTTCAGTTATAAAAAGGTGAGCAGTAAAAGGTAAACTTCCTGTGCCAGCTGCCCACAGGATTCCTGTAGATACTGGAATCAGAGTCTTTGAAAAAAAGGGCAAGGAGACATTCCTAAAAAGAGTAAAAAAACCAGGAGCAGCTGGAGAAGAGGGGCAGCACTGACAATTGACTTAAACCACAGCCACACGGAGTTTTTTACAAATTCTCTCAAAGGGATTATAACCCATTTTGCACAGATTATTTCTGGGTTTACTTTCTCAAATGTATTGAGGTGAGTTGCTTTATTTTCCAGCCTGTGAACAGACAGAAGATTGCACTGAAATGCAAACTCTGCCTCATATGGCTTTAATTGAAATCCATCCTTGGGTGGCGTGTTTGAAACAGGCCCATGCTGAGGATTTGCACTTCACTGTCATTCAAAAGATTCAAAACCCCCAGCACATTTTTACCTGATTAACTTTCAGTTTAAAGACTGTTTCTAATGGCTCCAAAGACAAACAAGCTTTATCTCAAGGACGATGGAGGGACTTTCTGCCAGGGAGAAGTAAATAATATTGAAAGGGTAAAGACATCACACTGCCTGGATCTTAGGTTAGAAATTCTATGCTAATGCCCATTTCTCACACACCTCCTTCTGGACCGAAATTAGAGACATGCATGGGAAAGGGTGTTTAGTACTGAGCTTCCAGGTCTCATTAACTTGATCCTGCTGCACTATTTAAATACTACTACACCATTCTCACATCTTCTTCATAATAAATGTAAGATAAATATATTTATACTTATTAGAAAGGGGTTGTGAACATTTTTTACACATTTTTGAAACCTATTTTTATACTTGCAAAACCTGCAACCCCCATATATATTTTTTTAATTAATAATGTGTTGTTGCCTTTATGTTTTTAAGTACTTTTTTTTTCACAAGAAAATGTTAATTATATTCACCAGCCATGAGTGGAATATATAAGAAGCAATTTATAAATTAAACACAGTAGTTTGTGGTTCAAGGAAACAAGGAATAAACTGAAATTATGTTTAGATTTACAGATCAGAAATAGGCACTGATTCACAATAGTATATTAAAACACAATCAACAGATGGCAGAATGTGACTGGGGCTTGGGGGTTTTTGTGGGTTTTTTTCTCAGCACACATTTTTTTCTACACTAGATTTACAAGACAACACTGTCAGAGCTTAACAAGGAACCGGGAATTAATGTGCTCTTTAAAAATGTGGCAATTAGACCACAGAAGGAGCTTAACCCATGCACCTCATGACTGCAGGAAGCTTTTAACTTAGATATTGGCATAACTCAGTCCTAGAATCATAGAATTATGAAATAATTGAATGATTTGGATTGGAAGGCACCTTAAAGATCATCTAGAACCAGCCCTCTTGCATGGCCCACCAGTGGGACACTTCCCACTAGGTAGGTTGCTCCAAGCTCCATCCAACCTGGCCTTGAACACTTCCAGGGATGGGGAATTGACAACCTCCATGGGCAACATGTTCCAGTGCCTCACCATCCTCACACTGAAGGAAAAGCAGAGAGATTCAGAAGAGGGCAAGTTGCAATACAAGACTGACTTTTTAATTAAAAACCCTGGCAAATTAGCGGAGTTGAAACTTGAAGCTGAGCCTAATTGCAGTCCACATTGCCCTAATTCAGGGAAAAGTAGCAGAACTGTACAGGGAAAAGACCTTTGGAAGAAAACTCTCTATGCTGAGGCTACAGCTTTCATTTCTCCCAAGTGTGAGATCTTCTTCAGTCCAGACTGCAGAACTACACCTGTAGGTGCTGGCAGCCATGGTACTGGTGGATCAGCACTTAGATTTTCTGCTTTCAACCCTGGCATATTAAACTGCAGCTAAAATCTCACATGAAGATATTATCTACACATGCACACACCCATACACATACACATATGTATCTGTGTCCTCAATTGCTCACATGAAAACTACCACTGCAGTCAATTCATTAAAGCATCAGGCAAAGCACAGGCTTGGATTTGGTGGCTGAGGTGTTCCATATTTAGGAATAACCACCTGTGAAATTCATAGCAAATATGTGGTGCTATAAAACAGACATGAGACAACAGCTGAAGTCAGGCACTGATTTACTGCACAGCATTTCTGCAGCTCCCATGGGCTGAAAGGCTCCCCTCTCTCAAGAAGAGATGTGCTTTGGGCCCTGGGGTTTGCAAAGAAAACTACCTGCTGTTAGCAAGACAGACAGTCACACACTTGGAGTTTGGTGAGTGCCTCTCTGAGGCTAAAAAAATTGGGAGCAAACCTGAATCCAAAACTTGAAAAGCTGTTCCAAAGCATCATGAACTCAGGGAAAACAAACTCTGGGACTTGAGAAAGCACTCAGCAGAGCTAAATCCCTTAAACTGATAATATTTATTACGGAGAAAAAAGGAAAAAAATGAAAAAAATGAAAAAAAGAAAAAAAGAAAAAAGAAAAAATGAAATTAAACTACTTTGAAAAAATTCACTACTAGCGAGGAAACTGCAGGTAAATTCCTGCTCAGTAGAAATGAACAGAAAAGGTTAATGACGAAAAACACTTTCTGTCTCCACCTATTGGTCAAAAGTCAATGTAGCTGCTGTTTGGGTCTGTATTTTGCAATACTATTCCAGAAATGACATCTGTGTAGCGAATACCCCAATATCTCCATCTTTTCTATCTTGTGATGACCCTTTTTGATGCCTTGGAGAACATTCTCCATCTGCCTGATAAAAGCCTTTTTGTACAGAACGCAGGTGTCCAACTTCATTATTTGCTCATCAGGCTGCAATAATGCAGCAGCCTCTGACAAACCGCTTTCCTCCCTGAGAAATAAAGTATGTACCTTTACAAAAGGAGAGTATTACAGACAGTATCATAAACTGAAGGGGTAATTCAGGTTTTTAACTAAGCAATGGGGTTAGAATAGCATATTGACAGGCTCATTTTTATTTATGGTGACCTGGAAACAAGAATCAGGTTGGGGTTTTTTTGGTATAATAAACATAAGTGTAAAGGTCTGAACTGCAAAGAACTAATGTTTCAGGAATTCTTCAGTCAGGAAAGAGCATTAACACCTCAGGAAAGAAGGTGCAAAGGGAATAAATAACTATTTAAATGTAAGCAGCATCCTTTTCCTTTTTTTTTTTTTTTTTTTTCCCCTTTTTTTGCTAACCTTACCATCCACACAAAAACAACCTATA
>NW_009953703.1:456698-459194 GCF_000747805.2 Chaetura pelagica | reverse complement strand
TTCCTGCTGCATTACAGAAGGCAGCTGGGTGGCACAGTAAATGTGTCATTTGCTATTTAACATCTCTGTGACCTGGATTTAAATTCACAGTTGCACAAAATGAGACTTCAGTTCCCTTGGAAGGCTATTAAGGCACACACAGAAGGACTTGTGAGGCATCCAAAGGCAGCGGGAACGCGCTCCCCACGCTCGCCCCTGCGGACACACACCCTCAGAGGCAGCAGGGGAAGAGGGAACTGGACAGTTTTTATTAAAAGGATGCCTTCAGTTTGGAAGAAAGGCACCCAACTACTGTGAATAAATCTTCTGTTTATTTAAAAATTTACCCAGAATGCCTCAACCTCCCCAGGAGAAAAGGCATTTGATACGTCGCTGCCCATCCTGGTGCTAATCAGAGAGCTTTATAAGTCTAATTGTTTTCCTAGGCACAGAGAACAAAAAGGAGAGCTGTGAAAAATTCAAAAATGTTACATTCTTATCCTTAGAGCATCATTACCCACCATCTACTGCATAATACTCCCAGCCTTCCTGGTGGATCTGCATATCAGAATGAATTGCCTGCCTTACCTTTATGAAGCAAGACAAGTGCTTATAATGAGGCTTATCTTTAAATTAAGCTCACAACTCTCCCTTTTTATTATTTTTACATCCACTACCTCAAAAAGACTAAAACCTCAGCTTTGGCATGAATTTTTTATTATTATTATTATTATTTTTCTCTCTTCTGGGCTCATTTATTACCTTTTTGAGAACTGGCTCAGCAAGAGCTGGGCATCAACACACAGATGAGTTGGTATCTCTTAAGCATCACACACCACCAGGGATGTGAGCCCAGCATCTCTGATCAAACTCCCATGCCCTCCATCCCATTCCCAGCCTGAGGATACAGTTTAACCTTCATCCCACACCAAGCTGGATCCCTGCAGCAGTGATCCTGTCCTGCTCCTGCCTTCAGCTTCAGACTCTCATCCTCTGCAACCAGCCACATGCAGCAATTGTCCCAGATGAAACCTTCTTTCTTTTTTAGTAGTTTTTGCTGTTGTTGTTGTTTTGTGTTGGTTTTTTTTTAATAGATTCAACCAGATCAATCCTTTGGTTCCCTGACTACCATGCAGGAACCCATAGTGGTGCTGGAACAGAGGAGGTGCAAAGGTATCATCTATATACGGGCTTAGATTAATCCTGAACAAAGCCTAGAGGTGAACCCCAGAAACTCAGCTGAATATAGAGGAATTTGTGAAGTTTCCAGGCAAATAAATTTACATAAAGTTTTATTTTTGCCATCGTTTTCTTGAAAAATAATTTTCTAGCTGAAGTTTACATAAAGCACCTCAATTTGTCAATCTAAATCAAATCATTCCGTATCAGTGCATACCCATCTAAACTTCCAAGCTGGCCTGTTTATTTTTGTTAAAAAATAAAAAGTTGTGAAGCATTTTTAAATGTAATGAAGAGAATGAATTGAGTTGTGAGTAATGCTGAGAGGTTCTTGAGAAGGGAACAACCAACTACACATCTATATTTTTCAGCATAGGTTTATTGGTCCTTTTACTCTTCTATCTGGAAGGCAGACTCAAAAAGGAATTTAAGCAGGATTGGGATACCTGTCTGACATGTGCTGGATCAAGCCTAACTCTTTAAAACCCCCTTGGACTCTCTGATGTCTGTATCTCACAAAGTACCAATGGCCCTGCCAGCTTTCACTCCCTGCCTCATTGCTGCCCTGCCCTGCTGCAGGGCCAGTACATTGTCCATATTTAGCATGAACTTCTTTCCCCAAAGAACCTTATAATTATTTTTCTTATTACATGAAGTGTCTCCTGCAGCTCAGGCAGGTCTCAGTGCAATCTGACGTCTGGGAGCCCAAGATTGCCCCAGCTGTCCTTGCTCCCAATATCCAGGTAAAAAACCCTGTGGGCCTCAACCAAGCCTCCTGCATCTCTCCAAAGTTTGAGTCTATACACAGATGGTGTTAAACCCACATACTTGTCTATTTACATCCTCAGTTTTACCTGTGTTTTGTCACTGTCACCAGGAGTTACATGTGCTAAAACACGTATGAGTATCAAGGATGTCTTTCTGGTGGAGTTTCCTTTATTTATTTTATTTCTCTGCAGAAAACTCTCATTGGGATGTTATCCACTGCTTTATTCAATTCCAAGAGGACTCTTCAGGACTAGGGAGAATCGAATGCTTCAAAATAAATGAAAGCATAAAATTACATTGTCTCTGGCAAGAAAAAGATTTGATTATCCGTATTTCCGTACAAAGAAATTACAGGAGAACTTGGCTTTTGATTTTCAAGGCTTGACTTGCTCTCAATTGACATGTAGCAAGCAAACAGATATGCCTCTCCAATCTTATCCTGACAGGAATCAGTTTGAACTGATTTGTCCCCTCCCTGGTGACAGGGAGTGAATGCAGAGCACTTGCTATTGCAGATGTCGGCTATTTCGGTCCGTGCGGCAAATCGTCGGGAGTTTTGTGTGCAGCAGG
>NW_009953703.1:443284-456494 GCF_000747805.2 Chaetura pelagica | reverse complement strand
TCTGCATCTCTCCCATAGGATGGGAAAATCAGGCCCCATGAAGGTGAGGCTGTAGAAGGAATCAACGTACAGTACAAAGCACGCTAGAACTAAAGGTCAGCCTCTCTCTGTTATTTTCTCCAGAGAAAGACTTAACTTGGAGCCATGTTGAAAACAGGTAATTGCATTGTCTGATGCATTTCTGCAGCCTGTAAAATCTTGTATTGCAAAAATATCATCAAAGCTAAAAATGGGCTCTATAAGGATTAGCTATAAAAGTCAGTAGTTAATGATTCATCATAATACATGATTTAGCTGTAAGCTAGAAAAACATAAAAATAGCTCAAGAAACTAATTTCTTATGCTGTTTCAGGCATATGGATGATTTAAACTCAAGCATTTCCATATTTTTCAGATCCCTGAGCAATGGCATCTGATGACAAGCTGATCTGTTTAGACATTCTCTTTCTAGGGTAAATAACGACACTTTGTGGTATCCCAGAAAAGATTGTATAGTTCCATAATTGGTAATTTTGTACAGCTTGCATGAGGCCTGTGTCATCTCACAAATTTCACAAAGAAACTGCTCTGACTGGGGTGCTGTAATTGATTACACAAAATTGCTGGGATAGAGAAATGAGCAGACTACTAATTCCATTGGTAGGAAATTGGTGGGACCAAAGAGCATGTACAGCCACTCCAACTAACTTCCTAATGGCAGGGACAGGAACAACACTCACATCTTGGGCTCACTGTTAAGTCACATGTTAATTAAGAAGTGATTCTGGATAGAAATTGCCAGCAGATCAGCCTGGGGTAATTACCACTGGGAATGCAAACCTTTTCACAGCGTATCGCCGGGAAAAGCCAGGGCTGGGTGTTGAAACACCTGCATTTCATCCCATGAAGCCGAATCCCGACTTGTTTCCCTGGCTCTCTGCAAGTGAGCTTTGCTATTGGCATCTTCTCTCTCCTGTTCACTCATTCAGGAGGTGCAGCCCTCAGTCATCCAACACACTTCTGCAAACACCAGATCTGCTTTACAATTCCCTAACGTTTCTCTCTGTGAGCGAATGAGATTTTTAGCCATTGAGTTGAGCTCTTGTCAGATTTATCTCTAACTGAGCAGAGTGCTTGTGGTTTCATGGGCTCAGCTGAGGAGGCTCAAATCAGCTCAAATGATTTTCCATATGCAACAGTGAGAGAGGGTGTATCCTGCCCTTATTATTTCCCCAGAGAAGATTAAGTCCTGCAAGAATTCTTCGCAGCCACAGGAAAGAGAAGACTGGATGGATGATGTAGTACAAGCTTTTAGTTCTCATGTATTTTAGATGAAGTTTGCACCTAGATCCAGTATTTTCCTGGCAGTGGCATGGAAAAGAATGAGCTTTTTACAAGGTCTTCTGAATATTCACCAATTGTTTACATGAGTGGTGCAAGAATAAAAGCTTTCTTACACAAATAAAAATATACAGCATATATAATATGCTATATAATATCTATTCCATATCTAATATATATAATATAGACAGTTCATATCTAGCCTTTCAGACAGAAACACTAGTAGGTGTGTCACACCTTGGCCTGAGATTCCTTCCCTTGCCATTGCTAGGAGCCCTATGTGCTAATTAAAGCCCTGCTACCGCAGAAGCTATAAGATAACTAATGAGAAGAACTCCGCTGATAAACTAGTGAAGAAAAATCCCAGTGAAGAAAAATACCTCTAAAAAGTGTATATACATTTTATATATATATAAATATGTATATATGCACTTTTTAATACATCTACGTTTACTTTATACTGGTGCATCTGAGACTCATGTCAGCAGGAGTCGCGTCAGCTCTTGAACTCAGACCCCAGTGTTTTTGTAAACACCACAAAATAACTGAAAGTGCTTGTAATAACAAATTCCTACACCCAAATCTTTTATGTAGCTTCAGAGCTTCCCATAAAGACATTAAGCACAGTTATAAAAAACAACAGTCTTCCAGGAACTACACTACAATGACTTTTTTCTGACAACAGTCATCAGAAAATCTCTTTAAAGATGCTCGATGTGGTAAAATATGTAAATGACATACAGTTGCTAGGAGATAAAAAACTACATGAACTTGTGAAATCACTGCAATCTGCTGCCTTTGAATCTGCAAGGTCAGCTGTATTTTTCAATATGATAACTTATTTATATTGTCTCCATGCAAAAAAATGAGTGTCTATGCAGGTTACCTCTTTACTTAATACTAGCTGACCTACTGTACCTATAAGTTAGTATTTATTACAGGGCTGGTTAACTTCCTCACAGAGTTTACAGCCCTTTAATTATGTCTTGCCAGACTAATTAATAAATACTACTATACACGACTCCTTTCTGCTGAAATAAGCAAACATTCTGTATTCAACACTCCTGGCCCCATTTATTTATCTAAGCATGTCATTAAATGTTAGATATATCTCTTTGAAATGAAAAACGCTGTAACCTGAGAATGAAAGTGAGGTTTACTCTCCAATTAACAAATCTAGTAGCCTTACTCTGTCACTCAATGAACGATAATGTATTGCTCATAAATCAAGAAGAAATCTACTTAGGCATGGACCTTGTATTCAGTGCTACAAGTGTTGGCTGCTCTCCACATAATCCAGCACTAAATGTGCAGCATGATTTTATTCCAGTAACACATTAACAGGACGTACAGCCATTCTGACTTTTGTAAATGTTCTAACGGCATCGCAGCAAAAAGCACTTGTCCATTTTTTTAAATAAATGTTCCCCGGTGACTAATGTGTTTAGTAATTTTAGTGATGAACCAGCAACACAAACTAACTATGGCCTTTGAGTGCTTTTTCATCCCTACATTGCAGATGGGCTCCCTCAGCCGAGGCGCGCTGGCTCTGATTCAGTTTTCACGTGGACCCTAATTGTTCAGTGTTTCCATGGATATTCTTGGGATTCCTGTACTTCTGCATCTGCAGAGGAAGATACTATGTCTACAAGCAGCGCCAGCTGAATTGTTCAAACAGAAAGTGAGTGCCAAAATGCTGTAGGTTGTTGGGGCAATGGTCAGAGACTTTATAATATCATTGTGCTAGAAAGCTCGCAATAAAAGCAGTAGTTTTCCCACTTCCATCCCCACTAATAACTTCCAAGTATTGCCCTGGTTGAAGGATTTGCCAGTCCTCTGTGGAAAGATGGCAACATTTCACTTCTTGGACTTAGATATAAACCTTTTCTGATATCAAGTTGTTGTGTTATGAAGGCTCAGAGGGTATTAAACAGGGTACGTGCTAAAAGCATCTCGTGAGAAATAAAACAGAAACGTGCTAAAAGACTTCACAAATACATTGGTAGAAAGCAAAGGGCAAGTTCCATAACTTCTGTTATTTTTTGGTTGACAAACCCTTTTTGCTGATGTAGATGCTACAAGGAAGTGAAGGAATTAGAGACTCCAGTAAAACACCACTTGGTCTGATATGTCAAACACAAAAATCTGGTGAATCCAGCAAATTTTTTTTCTCAAATGAGCTCGCTTATTTGCTAAGCAGCTTTGTCTCAGCTTTCAGTGCTAGAGCTGAGGAGGAACAGTAACTGAATTATGTCAGATCCCCCTGGGATATTTGAAAGGGTGAGAAGGTTCCAGAGAAGTGGAAGAATAAATCCTAATTCTCATCCATAAGAGAGAGAATGGGACAATGATGAAAATATTAGCAGGATAAGTCTGTTGAGTAACAACCAGAGGATCTTCACCAAAGTAATCCTAAGTAGGATTGAGGAAACAATGAAATTAATAAGTGGATTAGTACAGTTTCAGAATGAAATGGTGTTTATGTATAAAATCTTCCTGACCACACAAAATGGAGAAGCAGAGGGACTTTGTGTGACGTTTTTTGCAGAAGTTTCTTTACTTGAAGAAATGATCAAGATGTGCAGTAATGGAAAATCTCTGAAACAAGAGAAAACAGGTTTGGTTCTGACTGTCCTGTTGCACTGCCCACACATGTAGTGAAGCAGATAATTTAGATTGTTTCAGAAATATAATGGAAATACAGTAATTTTTTTTCCTACTTTCCTCTCTTCCAGGAAGAAGCAATGCATTTCCTAAGGGAAATAGCTGATGTACTGCCAGGGTGATCTTGGCACTACCAGTAAAGAACAATCAATGCACGGCATTGTGAGAACTAATGGGAAATGGGAAGGCAGAGGAAGAGACATACCCGAGGTATATGTGAGAGATAAGAAATATTACAAAAAAAAAATATATATATAAGTTCTTTAAAAAAAAAAAAATCCAATTATTTTTTTTGAGGTTATGTGACTTCCAGTCAGAGAAATTTCCTAACAAAGTCTCTGCAGCAGTGATGAAGGACTGAACCTTCCTGCGCAGCACTGGAGCTCTCACTCAGACATACAATCTTACCAGACCACAGACAAACCAGAGCTCTTACCTCTGTACCAGCTGTACCTAAAGAAGACTTTAGTTATTCGTGAAGGCACAATTTCACTGAGGTTTAGTAAAATATTGTTATCACTCTAGATCTTGCCTTTCAAAATTATCATTTCTCCCTAGCAGCAGTAAGTATAGTAAGCCAACATAAATGTAAAAGAAGAATTATTATTATGCAAAGACAGACAGTTCAGTGAAGCAGGAGCATGATTACTTTCATCAGTGGCCAAACATCTATAAGATGAAATGCAATCTGTTTGAAATGTTTTAACAGCTCCAATGTTGTTTGAGTGTTGGGGAATTATCATATGCAGGTATCTGACCTCATCTAATCTCAGGCTCCATTACAAGCCCTGATTGAGAGGACATCATCATGAATTGCAATGGAAAAGCCCAACCAGCACATTCTTTCAGAAGACTATTGGGAATGAAATGAGCCTCCATTTCTCTCCACACTGGCTCTGCCACTCTCCCTTCTCTTATCCCTGTGAAGATGTCCTCTCACTTCCTTGGAAAGTGGCTTTGCTCTCCAGTTGCCATATCTGATGGACATTGATGAAGGTACCCTTCTGCCTTAGGCTGTTTTTTTTATTAATCAGGGCATGTAAACAATGTAGCCCCAGCATGAGTGGTTGATTCAGGCATTGATGTTAACTGCCTGCAGTCTTCAGTCTTATGACTGTCTCCCTGTGAGAGGAATATGCTGGAACTGAACGAGTTTGGAAATAGTCTTCTTGTTTCAATGGGATAAATAAGATAAAAAAGAAAAAAAAAAAAAAACTAGGAAGAATGGTAAAATCAGAACAAACAAAAGCTACCAGATATATTTTAATGCTTCCCACTGCAAATATTATGAACCTCAAAACCAGTGGTATAACATCTGTGTCAATGGCTTTCAGCAAGTTCATGGTAGAAGGGTGTTCACCAGAGCACCATTTAAGAAACCCAGTTCACAGATGCCATCGTGTGCAACATGCATAACTGATCACACTAAGGCATCTGGGCATGGATGCAAATTAAAAGAAGAGAGCTTTCTTAGACTTCCAGGACTTGTCCACCTTAAGGACAACTAAAGTCACCTGATGATCCAAGACGTCATCTGATTTCACAAAGCCATATTTTGCCTTAGTCTGCAAAAGTCTGAAAAATATAGGGATGCAATTTTTCTTCCCCATCCTTTTTTCCACTTAATAATTTAACTTATGAGACTGGAAGAGTCATGATGTTTAGATATACAAAGCCTTGCAAAGTTTTAGACAATTATTGTACTTTTCTAATTGGGTCATTCACACCAGTGAAGTTTCTTCCTCACTGCACCTGCCTGCCAGAGCAGGTCTGTTTTTCTTTTTCCTATTTTTAAACAAAAGGCAGATTTAATACTTTACCTAAATGGACTAATTAGTTGCTAAGATGCTTGTGGGCTGGCTGCTGAAGAAATAAGTAGATTGCATTTCATTAATCAAAAGCAGCTTTAAAACCCTATTACTCATAAAACATTAACATTTTACAAATCAGTTGATACATTTGCAAACTATCCATTAGAGGTTTGCTTGTGCTTACCTAGGATTCAACTTCTTATTGAGGTTGCTGTGTATCTAATGAGTGCAATGGGTTCCAGTGACCTCCACAAAGCAAAAAGCTGCCCTTGTTTAGACACAAATTGCTTTTCTCCATTTAACTTGGTGAACATGAAAGTGGTTAACACACCACTGGGCCATGCATAATTTAATGTTATATTTATTATTCCCCTGTTCTCTTAGATGGACTTGGGGTGGAAAACTTAAAAATGTATGTACTGAACTCCAAGATAACACTAGAACAAAAGCCATAAAACAGGCATATTAAGTAAGACAAAGCTGCCTTTGAACAGTGGTTATGGACTAATACATATGAAATAACAACAACAACAACAACAACAATAACAATAATAATAATAATAATAATAATAATAATAATAATAATAATACATAATAATACATAATAATAAATATGAAACTTTGAAACCATGAGAAAAAAATTGTCCACAGCTTTAAACAGAAGTCTTAAATTAGTTGAGTTGTAGCACCAAGTCTTTCCGAAAGGCAAAAGCAGAAAATACATAGGGTTAAAAAGCACAATAGTTAAATTGCAGCCACTAAAATATTGACTGGATTTCTTCTTTGCTTACTAACAGCTGTGCAGTGCTGTGCCTTAGATTTCCTGGAAGCCATTTCCCAAATTGCTCAATCTCTCTCAATCTCTAAAATGAGAATAACAACAATTCTTATCTCCTACTCTAAAATGCTGTGAAGGTCTCTTAGCAGGTGTTTCTGCAAAGACTTCCACGGTGGCTCTGAGCTCAACTGAAGTCTCTGGACACTGTTGAAATTTAAATAAAATTATTACTAGCACCTATTACCCAGTGATCACCATCTCAGAAAACTTAACCATCAGCTGCCATTTGAATGGTTGGTTTGAACATGGCAATTGTAATTCACCCTATTCCAGAAGTGATTTCTACCTATAATTTATATGGCTATAAAATTCAAATGGCTCAGCCTTTCCTCCTCTGAGCATGTGATTCACCTGAATGAAAAGACACAATATGCCTGACATTGAAAGGATGTTGTTTCACCTATGCAATGGACTTCCTTCCTTCTTGCCTTCCTTCCAGGGCACAGATTTCATCCCACCCCCGAGGAGCCATGCCACAGCATTCAAAGAGGGAAGAAGGAAGCACCACAGGATTTACCCACAACAGCAGAGGCCAGAATAACTGGTTGAACATTATATCCTACTGCTACCTGATATATGTGTAATTTCTCCCTCAAAGCCAAGCAAACCCTGAATGCATTACAATATCATGAGCTTTAAATAAATTAACACCCAGCTTGTGTCAGGACTCACTGCATGCTGAGCGATTTGCATTCTGTACTTCCATGAACGTTTCCTCTCCTTTGCAACCCTCCTGTTGGCAGAAATCAAATCAGGACACAAAGGATTTTACCTTACTCTATTTTTTTTTTTCATCTTTTACTTGAACGGTTCTTAAAAAACTGATCTAAAAATTGTAAATTGAAGTTTTAATAAAAATTTACATTGATCAAGGCAAAAATTCAATAAATCACATGTGACAGAACACCCACCAAACTGGACTGAATTTGGCCATCCAAAATGCCTGGGTTAATTATCAGCCCTCTTTCCCCAGTCAGGCTGGCACAGGCACTGGGAAATACAAAGAGTCTGTGACTTGCCAACAGCATGGAAATCACAAATATTCTATGCAGTTCTGAATGTTGGAGTATCAACGTAATTGTGGACCCTTGGACCATTTCTGCAGCATACTTTGGGGCAGTCTCAATGTGTGAAGCATATTATTCTCTTTATATTATTTTATCACAAAGTAGCCCTGGCATACTCCAGATGTAGTTTAGAACTGAACATGTCTGACTTTACTTGCTGCAGAGTTTTTGTATTTATTATACTCAGGTTTTCCCCACTTCAAATGCTTTTTACTTGCCTCACTGCTGGCTGCATTAACTTGGTGCAGCTTTGCAGACTGGAAGGAAAAATGCAGGAAGGGTTTTTCTCCTGCAGCTGCCCTATATGTACCCTCACCATGCTGATCTTGTCTGCTCTCTGTGTTCCTTAAACAGAGAAATCTACAGTTCCTATGAACTTATTGAAATATGTATGAAGAAAATTATTTCCTAACTATGAGCAACAACAACAAAAAGACCATGAAATAATATAAATACAATAAATTGCTATTCTTTGTCATTTTAGGGCCTAGCTTGCCTTTTTAGTAACAAAATCTCAAAATAAGTAATTCTTAACTTTAACAATAAATACAATTCTCCTAGTAATCAACCAAATGACCAAAGTACTAAATCATTCACGTAAGCCTAAAGTGTTATTTGGATACCTCATCTGGGTGTCTGTGCTTTATCACTTTACTGATAAAAGAATCATAAGTTTCCAAAAAGAAACACGTGTCGTCAATCATTACTAATTTTAGGGATAAAAACTGTGCAAATCTTCCCAGAACATTAAAATAACAAAGGTATTTGGTGTGATGACTCGTTTCACAGCCAGATCTAAGCCTCTTATTTCACAACAATCCCCTCGTGCTGTGTGCTCCTCCTGCCCCTCCAATTTCCATCTGTCAGAGGTAAATTAGGAAAGGAGGACATATTTTTATCCCCCCTTACCCCCCACCAAAACCTCAACAGTCAATGAAAAGAAGAACTGCCAGGTGTTGGTAATGTGCTGCTACTCTCAACAATGTCTCCCCATGGCACTAAGATGTCTCCATGACCATTAAGGCTTGAGGTTTTTGAGGAATATTTTCTGATTTATCTTGGTTTGAATTTAATTGAATTCAGTTATTTATAAACTTCGTTGGCCTCCATCCACCCTACTCACACTATTGTACCACAGGTGTCTTGGTTAAAGATCCATCTATTCCACAGCAAGGTCATCTCACCCATGAAAGCTGTTTATGTATGGGATGCAAGCTCAGGACATATTGATCCATAGGATGAAGAGAGATCATAGGGCAAAATGCCCTGACTATTTTTAGTTGGGTTGATTATTTTTTTCCCCCCTTTATCAGATAAAAGGAAATGACTACTTCAATGCATTGTGCTGGCTCCATTACTTTTCAAAGAAAAAGACATATATGTCTGTATGTGCTGCAGTTTCACAGTCAGTTTTATTACACTACAGGCTTTACATTTAACAACGTCGAGACAGGATCTGAGTGCTGGCCAGTGGGTGAGATGGATGGTCCATGCTCTGCGTACTCACAGAGACTCTGAACTCACCAGGGTGACAATGTGACTTCAGGACAGCAAATGCCAACATGCAAAATACCTCATCCATCCAGTGCTGCTCTTCTTGTGACCTGCTGGGCTGGGTTTCATGGCTACAAAGCCCAGTGCTGTGGTAAAACGGAGGGGAGCATCTGTAGCCCCCACCACTTTCAGTCCTGGATGTTCAGTTATGGCTTGGCTCATGATGTTTGAATGGTATTTAAAAACTATTTCCAAAAGCTACCCAACCATAGGGTGAAGTTATCTAATAGAAAAAAAATATATTTAGCAAAGAGCTTCAGTTCTCCCATTTACCTTCTGTTTGCAAATAAAAAAACACTTCAATTTATTTGCTGAAGCATTTCCATAAAATATTAAAACAACCACCAGCATAAATTTTTTCTTCTATTGCATAAAAAAAAATTTGCAACTCCATACAACTCCAGTTAGAAAGCTTTTATTGCATTTATTTCCATAAGATAAAATCAGAATCTGCTCTCTTTTACAAATCTGATTGCTTTTGCCTTCTGGTCTGCTTTATCTCTTTAATGTTTATTCTTCCAGTCAGCACTTTGCAGCACTGATTGCTTCAGCTTTTTTCCCCATTAGACAAAACTTTTTCACAAGTCAGGAGCTCTGAGCTGGGCCTGGCACTAGTATCAGTCCTTATCTGCATCATACAGGGCTGCACTGACGTCCACTTGCAAGTAGTGCATTTCTTACACATCTCCTCATACTTGCCATTCATATTTATAATAGCTTTTCATTCTGATGTGCTTAAATATCACTTATTTTGGATAGAAAACAGAGGCTGGTGCCAGAGCCACCCCACAGCAGGGGTGGGAGCAGAGGGCTCTGTGTTGCCTGTGTGCCAGGACAATAGGCACTGGCTTTGGGATGGGGCAGTTTAGGAAAAGGACTGTTAGATGTAGTGTGATTGAATGCTTTGGGTGAGGAATATAATCTCGTGCCACCTACTGTTTTTCTGCCTTCTTAACTGCCTGTTTGGAGTTAAGCCTTCACTATCTAAACAACTGAGCTGTTTCTTATGAAGCTGCCAGCTGACACGAGCTAAAAAGTAACCTGAAAAAGCAATCCTTGAGAGCAGCTCTGTCATGGACCAGTCAGAAGGATAGGGAGAAATTTTAAGGCAGGAGGAACAGTGAGAGATTGTATTGTTAGCCCCAGGGTCGACTTGTTTCCAGGCTTTCAGGCAGGTAATGCTGAAGAAGTTTGTTGAGGATATTGTGTTATGCTCTGCAGAAAACATAGCAGAGGTTTAGATTTCCTGCAAGCAGTGTTTTAGAAAATCAGTAAAGACTGTTTGAACCTGCAAAAAGAAAGGAATAAAAGAGGAATGACTATCAATAATGCGGCTCTTCAGAATTCTGGCCCAGGAATGGGTGATATGTAACTCAAGATGGTATCACCTGCTTACTAGAGGCTGCATACAGATGCTCTGTGCTTTGCAATAATAAAAACTCCAACACATTCCCTCAACTTACTTCAATCTAGAAGCCTGGGCACAAGAAAAAATATTGCAATTGCATTCAGCACAAGTATGCACATTTTCAGCCTGAAAGAGGTGAGGCAGATTTCCTCTTCCTATTTGTCCTTAACTTGAACTGTACTGCAGCTCTTTAGGGAAACTCTTCTCATGGTAAAAGGTTAATTGTCTTTTCTGCCATTAGCCCAAATGAAATTAAAAATAAAAGTTCTCTAGATGTTAAGAACTAAACCATCTGTGCTCTTTATGCTTATGGCAACCCATTGCTCTCTCAGCTGCTGCCAGATCTCTGTAGAGCTGGTAGGAAGAAGGATAGAGATGGATGGAGCGGCTGGTGCCCACTCTGCAGAAGCAGCAGGGACTGATGGTACTTGATGCAGATCAGAGTGGTCCCCAAGTTGTGATAATTACAGTTCATCTAGAAACAGGCTAAGACAAAAGTAAGAAACATGAAACCTTCTGTGATGCTGCATGTCTCTTATACAGGAAGGCAACAGGCACTACAGAAGAGCTCACTTTGTTTTTTGAGTATAAAAATGCCTGACAAAGCGGAAGCCAAAGAGCATTTCAAGTGCTCTGCTCAGTTACATAGAGCAGAGCTTTCTACATTCATTTCAGGACACCTTTTCCCACACATCTGTTTTGCTTCTTAGTGTAATGAATCCTTAATTCTAAAAAACACAGAATAATCCAAGTACATGGCTTCCTCTGTACTTGCTGTATGAAAACCACTGTAGATCAAGTACGTTCAGAATCAAAGCTCTCACTGTTCTCTGTGAACGTATCTCAGAAATCATCCCTTGCATCACACAGCCAGTGATCCTGATGCAGAAGAAACTCTGCCTTAGAAGGATGTTTTCATTTGTTTTTGTTTTCTCCTTTGTGTGTGAAAGAGCTGCAGCTTCTAGATGGATTCCACCAAGTAATGTTTCACTTTCTGTCCTGGTGACTTTGAAGATCCCGTTCATACATCAGAGGGGAACAAAACTCAACACTTTGAAACGATCAAGCATAAAGAAATTAAATCAAATAGTGAATTGTCCCTCACAGCCCTCAACACTTTGCCAGAATCCAACTTAGGTATAACCTGTTGTTGAAAAGTTTCATTAATGTTTGCCTTTTTATTTATGTCTTCCAGCCCAATTCTAAACCAGAAGCTTTGAGTCTCACTGCACAGTATTTCAGTCTGCGGCTTGATGAGGCTGCAGCACGTGTGGAAGAAGGCTGGAGATGGCAGAAGAGCAGAGTCCAGGAACTTGGGATGAGCCATGGAAACACTCTGAGCTACACTTTGGTGGTCCTTCTTGGTGGGGAAGGTAATTCTGTCACTCTGGATCTGGAAGCAGTTTCTCACTGAGCAAAGGGCCACCATGAATCAGTGCATCCATGTGCACATGATTTATAAAAACACTTAGGGACTAGCTTCTGTACAACTTCACCAAATCCCCCCATCAAAATCTACAAAAATTGGAAACCCCTGATCTTTCTGATAACTGCAAAATGAAAAATAGATAAATTTTCTGCTACTGATTGTGCCAGAACCTGAAATATGCTCATAGGAAGCATGAAGACATACAATGGAAAGTTCTTCTGTCACTGTATCTGCATTGCCCTCCTTCTGTCATAACATTTCCAAATGACTATGAATTTACTAAACTCTCAATTCTTGCTCCACTATTACCAGCCATAAAGAGCTTAGCTTCATTATGTAACTGTAATTTTGCTTAATTTTTTGAAGCTTCAATACAATTTTCTTCATGCAGATTAAGAAAAGTTATTGAAAATGACAACATTTTAGTTGGGTTCAATGAGCCCATCTCCATCGCTCTGCTCGTTGCAATTTTTGCTGCCTTACATAGAAACCTACCTGGTTTCTGTCTAAACACAAAAGGAGGGAACATTTACTCTTAGATTTGTCTATGTATTTTAGGTAAATTCATATTTTAGGAATGCTCAGACCTGTTCAAAGGTGATTTGTATAGATGCTTATTTACTGTTAGTATAAGCAAAAAACCTTCATGTACATATTCCAGCAACTTTTAAGAAAAACTTTATATGTTTTTGGAGAAAAAACAAATCTCCAATGTTTAAAAAATAATTGTTGAGATAAGCTTCTGTTTCATGGGGACACTTAAATTTCAGGTAGTCCCGGGGCCCACCCAGCTCATTTAAGGGTGATGGTTTGGGTACACAGAGCATGGTGAAAAGCACAAAACTGTCTCAATCCATCTTTTGGCAAGTTCTGCAGGAGCCACAATTCAGTCTGCCTTGGTCTGCAGGATGCTTTTAAGGTCTTTTATGAATGCTCTGTGCCCCAGGTAGAGACAGCTCCTCTGTCACCACACAGGCTGCAGATCTGGCCACAAAAATGACTGGTCTGTCTTTTGATCGAAACCTTGCCTTGAATTTTGAAACTGCAACTTTGTCAAGTTTGTTCATAAAGATGAGCATAAGCTGATTAACACAGACACCTTTTTTTTTTTTTTTTGTG
>NW_009953703.1:425532-443156 GCF_000747805.2 Chaetura pelagica | reverse complement strand
GGGGGGGGGGTGGGGAGGGTAAAAGTCTGCCACAAACAGTGCTGCACAAGCACCCTCCAAGCTTGTCCATCTTCCCAAAGCCTTGGTGCAGTGCTATTAAACACTCGCATTGCACAGGAGCAGTTTGGCAGCAGAGGGTGTTTGTCAAAGGGGGATGGGCTTCAGCCAAACCAGTCACCCATCCAACAGGAAAACTTTCACTGAGCTGTGCTGGGGACACAGTAGATCCCCCTACAACTCACACAGGGACTGTGGTGACCATCTCAGCCCCCCACTGCTGGCACCCCAAAACTGCAGCGAGTCATTTTAGTAACTAACCCACCCAGTTACAGGGAGCTCATACCTAAGATGTTCATATCATGTATTGAAATTATTAATTTCTCTTTAATTTTCCATTGCTAACTACACATGCAGGAAAATTCAGTTTTGTTTCTTAAAACCTCATTGTTCCTGATACTTTTCCCCATGTCTTTTAATTAGAAGCTATGATTGCTCATTTGTTATCATTTCCACCTCAAAGGGCTACAGGTAAATATCAGCTTTTTGGAACACACACATGCATGATGTTCTAACACTTCCAAGTGAATAAAAGGAAATGCTGAAAACATGTTTCATAAAGAGAATACTCCCTAAAGGTCTTAATGGTTACTGTTTTAATTTTAACTTGTCCATTAGCAGCTCTTAAAAACTCCTGAGGCTTTATATGCAAAATCACTGCAAATATATCTCTGCAGGTAAAACATTAAAACATTTTGAGCTGGGAAAAAGGAAGGCAAAAGAAATGTTCTCATGTGCCATCTTACCCTGTCCTTTCCATTGCTGCATAATCATGTTGTTTATGTAGTTAGGAGAACATGCATTTCAGGATAAAAGAGCAGGTACAAATAAAGGCAGGGTGTGACATACAAAGCAAGATAAAACACTTCAGTTTAATGAAAACCACAGAAAAAGTTGGGAAGTGTTTTACAAAAAGGAGTTAAATGGAGCCAAACTGTTGCTTCACCGACCCCCTGTGCCAGGCTAAGCCTTTCCCCATCTCATATCCCAACGTTCTTACACTATCTGAATAGATAAGGAATGCTTCCCTGTCTTTAATATCTCTTTTATTTTATCTTCTGAAAAAGACAGACATTAGATGATCTTTCAAGGTCCCTTCCAACCCTTAGGATTCTGTGATTCTATGATTATATTTTCAGGAGGTAAAGTTTAGAATTGTAATTCTATTCCTGTTCTGGTTTTTAATCTAATATATTTTGTGTGAGTATCATCTATGACTACGCTGGTAAATTGAGACAAATTACTTTAACAGCCACCAGAAGGGCTGGGATATTGGACCAGCTTTTTCTGTATCCTTCATCTCTGCAGAGTTCTTCTGAAAATGTGGTAAGAGCCAATTTAAGTGTATATAACACACTAGGTAAGTTGTATTCACATTTTATACAATTGTTTTATTGTTACTATTAAATCAAATTAATTAGTTTACTGTTTTTTAGATCTCATAATGTATTATTTGGATGATCCTGAGTTTGTATAAATATAACACAGCTTTTAACTGTAATGGTAAACAGTGTTCTTAATATGAACCCTCTAACATCCCCCCAAAAATGTCAAACACAGACTATATTTGTTTTACCCACTTGAACTATTTTAAGTCTTCACATAAGTGCTCAGTTTTTAGTCCCAAAATAGCAAGCCAATCCTGCAACATCTGGACCTCATTTTCCTGAAGTCTATCTGTCTGGTAAAAAGCATCAGTCTGTCTTCTCCACCTGAATTCTGGAAGAACAGGATTTCAAATAGTAAAACTTCCCCACAAATGCAACACTTTTTCACCCTACCATGTGACAGGGGAATTCACACTCTCAAAACCTGCAAGCGTAGGTGTTGATGACTGCCAGGTACCAAACAAGAGACACATCTGTTGTGGTGCTGTCATGCCCTTGCATGGGTCTGAAAAATACCTGCTGCAAGGGGAGGACTAGGAGAAAACCAAGCCTTTGACCTCCTGCAGAGCCAGGCCTTTCTCCACTTGCCAACCAACCAATGTTGTTGGTCTTCAAGACCACCAAAGGACACAGAGGAACTGCTACACCTCCCCTGCTCCTCCTCTCTTGCCCTTGAATGAAGGCTGCTCTTCTTGCAGACCCCCCAGACCAGTGGGCAGACATAGATGCTTCAATGTCCCCTGCAATTATAGGGGCTGCATTGTAATAAATTGCTACATTGCAGGAATGCAAGTTTGGCCTCTCAAGTCCATTAAGCTTTGACTGTGGAACAGTTGCCAGTAGTCAGCATTTGCAAGCAATTAATAAAAAGCACTATGAGATTCGAGATACCATTACTCTTTCCTCATTAGCCTTATACACTTGCCTTTGACAAGTGTGTGGTTGGCAAAATCTGACTTTTAAGAACTTCTATGGAATGCAATTTTACCTTCTAGAGCCTTGAAACTTCCAAAGTGCATACTGAAAAAACAATACATCAATAAGAAGGAGCATCAAAGCTATCCTGAAAGGATTACTGAGTGGGCTCACAGGCAGCATGGCAAAACCTGATGCACACAATTAGGACAGTGCTGAAATATTATGCTGGTAGGAAATATAAAAATGCCACCTGTCACAGAGATGGATGGTTCTGAAGTGGGCAGATGAAACCTTTAAAGGTAAAAACTCAAATAAAGATGCTCCTAGTAGTATTTTTCATATATATTTCCTACCTTTCTAATTTTATTTATTTATTTGTATATGGGTTCCAGCACCTCTCCTATGAAGACAGGTTGAGAGTTGGAGTTGTTCAGCCTGGAGAAGAGAAGGCTCCAGGGAGACCTTATAGGGGCCTTCCAGTACCTGAAGGCTATAGGAAAGCTGGGGAGTGGATTTTTACAAGGACTTGTAGCAAGAGGTCAAGGAGTAATGGATTAAAACTGCAAGAGAGGAGATTTAGGTTAGACAGTAGGTAGAAATATTTGCTGTGAGGGTGGTGAGACACTGGCCCAGGCTGCCCAGGGAAGCTGTGGCTGCCCCATCCCTGGAAGTGTTGCAGGGCAGGTTGGATGGGGCTTGGAGCAACCTGGGCTGGTGGGAGGTGTCCCTGCCCATGCACGGGGGATGGAGCTAGATGATCTTTAAGGTCCCTTTCAACTCTAGCCATGAAAGAGACACACAGCAGGAAAGGGAAAAAGAGCAAAACACTTGTCTATTATTCATCTCCATCCCAAGGAGCTGCCACAGATGATAAAAGCAGCAAAAGATGCCAACATATTGTGCCATATTCATCCAAAGCTTGTAATTCTGGGAGCATTATACTTGTTATGTTATTAACCTTCTAGAACTAGTATGTCATGATTAATTATTAATGAAAATTGGTTGAAATATGTCCTTTGGGGAGTACAAATAGTCTAAAAACTCTATTCCAATCAGAACAATCATTCTTTGAAGTACATGATTATTTAAGATAAGAATTTATGGTACAATTTATAGGTGACCCTGCAAATGGAAATAATAGATTCTATTAGTTTATTTTTATTAAGTAATGAAGACATTGGTTCCAACATATAACACAAGTGGCACTGTAGCCATGGCCAGTCATTAATTCCATGACAATATTCATCAAGTGTCATATCTCACAGACAGGTGCTGCAGATCCACAAGGAAAACAGAGGAATGACAGCTGGTTTAGGAATCTGCATTTATTCCCCAGTCTTTGACTTACAGGAAACTCTAAAACAGGAAGCATAATACTCAAAGATTTGCAAATCAGAAGGATTCGAAGTCTGATTTGTTTTTTGAACCACCATCTCCTTCAAGTAAAAGACATCCTTAAAGTAAAAGGCACAAAGGGTGACCCTGTGCATGGGGATGCAGAGTGGAACACCAGGCAGACAGAGTGAGGAGGAGTGAGATGCTGCTTATCTGATTGACAACAGGGGGGGACAGTGATGTGTAACCTTGAAATAATGTCGAGAAATCTCAAATTGCTGAAAGAGCAAAGCATAACCTCTGAATGTTAACAGTGTGTCTCTGGGATGCTTCATACCAAAGTTATTGACAGATCAGAGCAATTTTACATACAGAATTCCTCCCTCCTGTTTGTCTTCAAAGACTCCAAGAGAATCAAGTGTTACTGTTTAAAACTCCCCTCCATCCATCCTCCTGCCATCTGCCCCCTCATCTGCTTCTGTCCCAGCTTTTCCTCTGCAATAAGATTTTGCCTGAAAACACGACTTTTTTTTTTTCTCTTTTTTTTTTTTTTTTCTTTTTTTTTTTTTTTTCTTTTTTTTTTTTTTTTCTTTTTTTTTTTTTTTTCTTTTTTTTTTTTTTTTCTTTTTTTTTTTTTTTTCTTTTTTTTTTTTTTTTCTTTTTTTTTTAAATAACCTAGAGATGGCCTAGTGGGTGTTCATCATTACTGGATGACAGTTATCATAATTCTTCATTCCCTTTTTTTGAAAGATGCCTAAGTGCTTTACAAATTTTGCACACAGGGATCACACAGCTGGAATACGGCCATTGCAGTCAGGTACTTGGCAGCCTCTTAACCTGCACCATACAAGGCTGACAACAACAACTGTCTGTGCACATCCTGCTTTTTGCAGGCAGAACAACAGTAGGAGCTATTTTTGGCTTACTCCCACAAATATGTTTGTATTATTATCTTCTCCTTTGAGGCACAGATAGATGATGATCAAAGACAGCGCCAGGTGGTTTCTCCCTTCGCACAGCTTTACATTTCATCCCTTACAACAGAGACGTCCGTTTGTCCACAGCTGAACAGGGTTTTGTTGAACCACACTAAGGCTGATCAAACTTAGGTCTGAAGAGAAGTTTTACAGATAATAGATCACTGCTTCCTTCCCCATCCCTGAAGAACCTGATGTTTGAGATAAGAGATTCTCCTCATCTCATCGTAATAATACTTAGCACTTTACAAGCTCAGCTTCAAAGTATTATGCAGACATGAACTGTCACACAAAGCCCCAGTGAGATAGCAAGGTATTATCTGCATGTAAAAGATTTTAAAAAAACCTGAAAACCCAAACCCAGTGAGCTTTAGTGACATCTCATGATGGACAGAAACTCTGGGTCAGAGCTGGAATTAGATCGCAGAGGTTCTTTGCTGCCAGTTAAATCTCTAAATATATTTTTACCCCAGCTGCCTCCTCTGGATATTAACTATTTATAGAAGTATTGTCTCCTCCTCCCTCTACCCAGATTCTTCATTTTCAATGTTACTAGCACGATAATTACACAAAATTGAACTATTAGCACCAATTTCTATACAAACCTATAAACTGCGAAGCATAGCCTCAGTGTCACACTGTCTAGAAGAGAAAAAAGGCAGGATTTAATTGAATATGACTTTTCTTCTTTATCTAATTCGTTTCATAACAACTTTGTGGCACTGGTAATATTTCTCCTCTTTAACAGGTGGATAAAGTGCCAGCTCCTCTCATCCCATCCCTGCTGTGCTCTGCTTTTGCTGCAGTAACTTGGTATAAGGGTGGGACCATCCAGCCAAACCCCAGTGGCCATCCCCAGGGACCTGCAGCAGGTCCAGGCTCTTACTCCCATAGCCGGCCCAGTTGTCAGCATCTTGCATCTGGTGACCTGCCTTGGCCACCAAATTTATTGGCAGTAGGAAAGAGAGCAAGAGGATTACACAATTCCCCAGCCATCTGGCTATGGTGCTGATTTTCTTAACCTTGTATATGCTAAATAGGATAATAAATTTTGAAATAAGACTTCGATATGGCTCAAGGGATCCTTTATTATGACAGGATGAGTCTGCTATGAACAAACATTACCAGCTATATCTCATGTATCTCCCAGTGTAGCTGCACCTTGTTATTTTAGCTTTAGGTCTTCTAAATAAGTCTCTTTTTTGTAAATTTGTTGTTGTGTAAACCTGCCCTATGCAAGGCTGTAAAATAAATACATCAGTTTGGGAGCTGCAGCCACATCTTACACAGGGAGCAGCCCTCTTAGGGAGTTGGAAACTTGAAAGTAATTTTTGCTTTCCCCACTGATCTGACCCCATTAGTTCAGCAGATGAGAAAGCAAGTGAAATTAATTCCCCTGCACGGTGAGACTCTTGTTTCAGGCCGAGCTAAGCAGGGAGGCTGTGCTGTGAATTCCTCCAACTCATCACCACAGGCTCTGCAGTATCCCTGGAGGTGTGACACCCACACAGTGCTCCTGGACATGGGTTTTCAAGCCACCAAGCAAGGGCTTTCAGCCAAACCCCAACTCAAAAATTGTGATCATGTTACGTAAAAGGTAAGAAAGATAAGAAAGGGAACAGCACACCAGTATGAAGAGAGTGGGTTCTGGGTTTGTTTTTAATTCTGCCTCTGGCTTCGGCCTTGAAGAAACAAATCATCTTCTGACTCCATCCCCAGCCTTGTATACTGGTGAGCTGTCTAGGTTAGAAACTCCCTCTTAACATCTGAACAAAAAAGATTTGGTAGGAGCTTCTTGGTGCTACCTTGATGCTATTAAACAATAGTGTCTTCAAAGCATTGACCTGGAAAGAGAAAGGGAAGATGGAAAGAGTGATCCCAGTCCCTATCCTAGGCCTGTTTGTGTACTCCATACCCTTTGGGGGAACAACCCAACCCAGCCAGCTCATTTTCCAAGAAGACTCTTCAAGAGCAAAGGCAAGGAAAAGAAAAGTATTTTGTTCTTTTTAGTACTGATTCAATATTCATTTTTTCTAAATGGATATTAACCCAAACCAGGGGACAAACTCATTTAAAGTCACCCTATTTTTGTGAAACTCGTAAGTAGAGCCTTGCTCACTGAGTGCTTTACAAAATTGTCAGTCTCAGCTTCCCTAATGAAAACATCTTGTTCTTTCCACCGTGCTGCACAACCCTAAATTAATTCTCTGTAATTATTTGTAAATTGTCTGAGTTAAGTTTGCAAACCGAACCTACTGAGAAGGCAGGAAAAAAACACATCTGCAAGCTCAGGCTTGTTCCATATGGGTTTTCCCTTGTTTCTTTTGTTTTCCTTCTTTTTTTTTCTTTTTTTTTTTTCTTTTTTGGTTTCCATTATCAGCTTCAAGGCCACATTGTTCATTGCTACAGTACTTCACAATTAATTGCAATTCATTAACCTCTGAGAAAACTTGTGAACTGCTGTTCTAAGCTCCTTTTTCCTGGTCTGCTTTTCTCATAGGCTAAGGAAGGATTAAAAAATCCCTGATACCAAGACCAAACAGTAATTCATTTCAGGTTTCATTTGAATTTCCCAGCTTAAGCTGCTATCCCTCCTCTTTCCAAAAGCACCTTACCTCCAGAAAGCACAATCATGAAGAAAAATAAAGGAAATTATTTATTTTGGTTGATTTCTTTACCTTTCCATAACTAATATATGCTATGGGTTCACTGTATTTCCATAAACGCTTTTTTCTAGAGAAAGACCCTAATGAACAAATACAGACTTGATGGAAACATAGCCAGGAGCAGAGATTGGAGTGAATTTGTGCCATTGACACGTTAGAGCCCACGGGGAGAAATCCTGCTCAGCACAGAGCCCAACAAGAGCCTCTGTGAAAGTGGGACATGACAACCTTCCATCACATCCACAGTGCTGTGTGCTAACCTGCTCTTCAGCAGAACTGTCTGCAGATCCTCCAAGTCAATGCTTTTCTAAAAGCCAACTTATTCTGCCCACTGGACGTTTAATGAGCTCCCCCAGAGCTGACCTGTGTGCACAGTCCTGGTGTCATGCCCCTTCCCTGGGCACATTCTCTCTTTTTTCAGAAAAAAAAAAACACAGAATCATTGAACTGTGGAATCATTAAGGTTGAAAAAGACCTCTAAGATCAAGCCCAGCCATCAACCCAACACCGTCATGCCCACTAAACCATAACCCACAGTGCCACAACTACACATTTTTTTTAACACCTCTAGGGATGGTGACTTCACCACTTCCCTGGGCAGCCTGTTCTGATGCCTGACTACTCTTTCAGTAAAGAAATTGATCCTAATACCCAATCTAAACCTCCCCTAGTACAACCTGAGGCCATTTCCTCTCATCCTAACATTGAGTTTAAGGCAGGCTGAGTCCTTCACAGCAGAGAGGACAATCATGAGTGATCCCATAATGGGTGTTCTTTTACAAACCCCAGCTGGTATCATCAGTTACTTCTGCTGGGAAAAAAAGTCTCTCCTTTTCTCTACAGTCTCGAACATGCACAGGATTTCTGATGGCACTGGGGGGATGTACACAGCTCACCCAGACCCTAACACCCAAGCTCCCCCTGCATTGATCTGTCAACAGACTAAGCTTAGGAAAACTACTTCATCACAACAGGAGACATAGGAAAATCATCATTTTTTATGCTAAGACTGCAAGAGGGGACACCTCTTGTTTGTTTTTCCTGAGAGAGATCCTGGCTGGCCATGGAACAATGAGAGCTGAAAGGCTCCCTGACATGTTTTTATGCAAACCAGACTTCAGGCATTATTTGAAGATACATTTCAGAATGTAATGTATTAGTCGGTCATTTTTTTCCTTAAAGGTGAGATTCTGTTTCATGGAAGACTGGCTTTTGTCAAAGCCTTTCTATGTATCTCCACTTCCACTACTCTTTTACTCCCCTAATATAAACAGAAGGTGATGAAGGCTCATTAACAAGCATAAAGAAATTACATGAGACAAGGGTATCAGTTTTAAATCCACCAGCTATTTCACCTAACCTTTTAAATTAGGGTAGCCTTGCAAAGTATGCTTCAAAACCCAGGGGAGAACAGTTGCTAGGTACTCACAAATGCAGAAAAGGAAATGAATCCTTTTCCCATGGCCTCTGCTATGAGGACTATCCATCAGCACTGCTGTGCCTGTCCACCACATCTCCAAGATGCTTGACAAAAGTGAGCAAGAGTTAGGACCAAGACCCCAGAGCAGTACCCAGGGAGTCTCCTGAGCCATGCAGGAACCACCCTGCACCTCAGCCATGCTCCATGGCTTGGAGACATCATTGCAAAATGTACAGTACCAGAGAGAAACTGCAGGAACATCCTACATGGGAGAGAGAAGTGGGTAAAAGCCTAGAGTGCCAGAGCACCAGAGATTCATGCAGGGCAACCGAGGGCACAGAAATAGTGTTTCTCTAAGTGAAGGACACTGGCACAGAGTGAAGACAGTCAAAAGGTAGCTTTAACTTATATAATGGCTGACTTGACCTTGTCAAAGTATTTGTAGTGCAGCCACAATTAACAGCTCTGGTTGGGAGTAGGTCTGGAGTACACTAAGTGCTGTACAAATAGCAAGCCCAGACAGACAAGCCCCACAACAACAATTTCGTAACCGAAGAATGAGGTGAGGCAGAGACAACAGATGGGTACCACAAAAGGTTAAAGCTTCACTCCATGACAGCAAAATGATGATGATCAGTGCCACAGTCAGCATCTACAGGACACAAATGCATGGCTGTAATTGAGGATGCTGCAAAAACCACACCAGAGGCAAGCGTGATGAAAGGACCCGAGCTCTCATTGTGGCAGGAGCTCTACAGAGCAGGCCAGGAAAAAGCTTTAAGAAAAATTGAGTAAGCCTTGCGGGCAATGATATATGACTAAAGACATAGGTGGTGGCAAAAGAGAGACAATAACAGCATAAGGGTAGTAGGAGAACTCCTTAAAGAGGAATAGTTGGTATCTGGTGACCCCATTTTCCTCTGCTGTCAGGATGTGCTCTTCCTGACACACCAGCCCCTGCTATCTGATGTCTTTTATCCATGAGGTTTTTTCAGTGGAAAATTCACACTTCTTTCAATATTCAGGAGAACATTGCCACTAATAGTAGAAAAGAAAATCTAACTGCTCCAGTATATTGGTTGTCATTCTTTGAGACTCACATAACACCTCACTAAAAATCCATCTAATAGCAGCACTTTTTAGTCCAAAGGAGACTATAATTCTGTATAATCAGTGTAAGGGTGCTTAGAACTGAGCCTGTCAATATGGTCTTTCAAAAAAGTATTTCTAAAGACTGCTTTCAGACTGAAGGCTTTGGCACTAAACATATATATGCTTTTCTGTTGATTTTTTCCAATCATAGTTCCACAATGCATCCTTCAGACATATAAATCAGGCAATCATCTACACGGGTCTGAGGGGAGTTGATTCCAGTTTGCCTTTTGCAAGGGACTGCAATTGTGATCTGGAGGGGAAAATCTACATTTTACTGCTATTAGATAAATGGCATAATCTTTGCCTATGATAGCCATTCGCTTACCCTGCACACATAAAAATGTCACATAAACTGCAGAAAACAGAACCACCCATCAAGTGAATCGAGTTGAGCAGCCTCTGGGGCTAGCTTGGAAAAAGGTGATTTTCATCCCTTATCTCACCTTCATATATGTGTTCTTACAGGGCACTTCCTAACAGCCTTTGCTCTACCAGCACCTAATCAATCCCCTGCATGTATCTCTAACAACCTTCTAACCTGCAGTTACAGCAAGTGGGATGACATCTTATGTCTTTAAATGTCAAGTTTTCTGCGTATGGTGGAAAAGCTGGTACCCCAGCACAGGTAACTTCTCACAGATCCTGAGGAAGAAGTCCAACATACAGCTTGATGAGAGGTGGGAAAACCATATTGACAACCACGGACATTCCCAGCCTCTTTGGCAGCACATCACTAGGAGCATAAGGAGCATCCCAAGAGCAGAAATGCTCTATCAAAACTTGGGTGATGGCAGAGGAAGTACTATTTCTAGTCTTAAAATTCCACCAGCTCTTTCAAATGTGATTCCACTGAGGTGTGCATTTCCAAAACCAGTTTGATTACCCTACATGAAATTCTCACTTCTTAAATGTCTGGTTTGGGGATTTTTGAGGAATGTGCTGCATGATTAACTTTATAAAAATAGAAATCCACTGTTTTAGAAAGCACTCTCACTTGCATCTTCTTTTCAGCTAGTAAATTATGAATAAGGGAGGAATTTCAAAATCAAGAGAGGATTTCATTTCTTCTTAACATCAACTGCAAAAGAATTAGTCAAGTGGCTGCTTTCAGATCAATTAAGACAAGAGCTGAAGCCTACTGAAATTAGTGAGCATCCTTCCACCAATGCCAAGCACAGCAGAAAGGATGGGAGAAGACACCAAACCAGGCAGAGAGGGAACCCTACTTTGAAAACATCCCTACTCTCAACAGAGGACATCTGGGGAGCACAGTCTTCTGTGGCCTCTCTCTACTACTATACTGTAATGATAGAGATGTACTGGTCTGATATGAAATGGTAAGGACTTAGATTTTCTTTATAAAGCAGCTTTGGAAAACCTGGATATAATTTCACAAGTCTTTTCTATCTGTAAGAGTATGAATTCGAAGGAAAAAGAAGTATCATCTTGCTCATGCAGCAGGATAATGCCATGTTTCTCTACCACCTCTTTACTCAGCCACCTACTGTCCCTATCCTGTGGGTGACTTATGGTGGTCCACAGCCAGGTTCCCTCCAACTCCATGGTGCCACATGCCCTCAGCCCAGCACACAGGGCCTTGCAGGCTGTCTCACCTCTCCACCACCCAGTCTGAGGAGCTACTCTTCCTCTCTCAGAGGTCACTCGTTCAAACCCTCATCTTGGCCAGAATGGAGCTCCAAGAAGATTCATGGCCAGAGGTTAAAGCACAGGGCTGGAAGTCTGAAGACCCTTATATATAGACTCGCCACTTGTCCTGGGGGAGTGTCATGAATTTTGTAGCTCTGCAACATGCTTCTGCAGAAATTGATAAAATGCCACGTTTGCTTCAAGAGTCTCTCACCACAATATTCTCTTTCAGCACAAAGAGCACCGAGGTCCAGGCAAAGAGACCATGAGTTATCATCTCAGCTCTTCTACTGACTGCCTGTAACATTTCTCTGCTCTTTGTAATTCTTAATAACCAAGGTCCCCAGTCCCTGCCAGAGGACAGATCACTGTAATTTACGGAGAGGCTGGGCAGGTGATGGCAGGCAGACCTGGGAATGGAGTCTTCACTGCTGCTAGACAAGCCTCTTACCCATTCCCTTTCAGGAGCAAACAGAAAATTGAAAGGTCACTGAACGGCTACTCAGCTGGCTGGCAGGTCACCTAATGATCACAAAATGAGATCACAGGACATGAAGACTTTTTTTTTTTTATTATTATTTCTAAAATTATGCACTGTACTTAACATCCAAGATTTTAATACTTATTCACAAATATTTATACGAACTGGAACATAAACAATGAGTTTCCTTGCACTGGGTGAAAATCCCAGAGGACAAAAGAAGGGCTACAATGAATGTTGGTTCATCACCCAATTAGCAAAAAAATGTATTTAAATTAATTTGATGAACCAGGCAAGGTGTCAAAAGGATCTTGAGCTGCAAAATGAGCAATATGTAGGTTACACTGCAAGTTTATGGATCTTAGCACATGGTAAAGAACTTGTTCTGTGTGACTGTTGATGAAATTAGGGAGGACAGCTCATGAGTTTCTATTCTGTTTATAGCAAGTGGAAGCCTGCTTAGGATGGCTTTAGAGCAGTTAGGATTCAACCTAAAAATTCCATCCCTACACTGAAGATGCCTCTTTCTTCAACAGACAACAAGGAAACTACTTGAAGAAATCAGGGTTCTACGAAGCTGCTTCAAATTTAAATGCAAAGGCTTGAGCCCAAACCAAGCAACTAGGCAGTAACAGGCACTGCCATCAAACAGGTAATTCCTGACTCCTGTATGAAATGAGATTTTTCAAATTAACTTGTGAGTACAGTGTCTTATTGGCAGAATTTAGTAAGAGAGAACTCATGAATTTAAGTTTTAAGCGGAGACAAGACCACCACATGAAGCATTAGCACAATGTAATGCAGGATACTGTGAACCATGCTACATAACTTGGTTTGAAAAAGTACAGCTAGGTCCTGGGAGGATGATTAAGGAGGAGGAAATTAAAAAGAGCTTAGTCTGTTTAGTTTAGCAAAGTGAAGTCTGAGAGGGAATACAATTATTCTTTATAGGTACATTTGGAAGTAAACAGCAGGGAGGAAGAAGAATTATTTAACTTTAAAGGCTGATGCTCATACAAGACTGAGGGGCTATAAATTGTTCATGAATAAATTTAGACTGGAATTTAGGAGATTTCTGACAATTTGCAGACCTCCCAAAAAAGCCAGTAGAGGCAAATTGATTTGAAAGGAAGCTTGGAAAAAATAAGATGAGAGTACACGTGATTTTGGAGGCAGGAATTAAAAGTTTTTGATAGAGGAGGCAAGAGTTTTACTGGCTGTGATTGTTCAGATTTGGCTAAAGCAGACTTGATAGCCTTGTGTGACCTTTTACATGGAAGTCCCTGATAGTTTCATCTTGCTGACCACAGAAGACAGCTGGACTGACTGTCAAACACTCAAGATCAAGAAGTAGTTTTTTTTCAGGTGAAATGCTGTTTCTCAGATGAAAGTGGCAGTTAGTTTTGGGAGTGATATTTGCTGGGATTTAGTGTCTGTGCCTTCTATCTTTGCAAAGACAAGATTTTCTCAACTGTCTAAGAAACTCCCCTGCTTTTACAGTGATACTAAAGATAAACTTGACAACTGTGCAGTGGTCATTTGTGGATCAAATGTAGAGATTTTTTTATGGTCATTTTTTTTAATATATGGAGCCAAATAATATTGGCAAATGTTACATTTGCCACCAACTTACTGCATGACCTAAAAGCTTGATTACTTTGATCCTGTGCTTTGTTGCTTTCTCATTTTTAGACACAAATCATATTTGAAAACTGATTTTCCTTCTACAAAAACATCTGCATGTATCATGTTCACTGTAAGTACATCTGAACAACCCCTTAATTTTACTGACAAGCCCTTTAACTCCTTTAAAGGCTTTTGTGTGCTAGAAAACCACTAAGGCTTTCTCAAACACTGCCCACAACACACTACTTTTTTTATTAAAAATTATAAAAATTAAACCATAAAGGGGGTGCACTTGCATTATTATGCAATATTTTTTTAAGTTCAGTGACAAGTTTTGATTTCATGATTTACACATTTGTTTAAATTTATGCTTCTTCATAATATTCCTATATCCCTTATAAATCCAGTACATTTCACCAAAACACCTTCAAATATTCTTGCACACCTCTGCACTAAAGCTGTTTTCTCTTCTGACACATTTCAAAATAGGCCATTGTCACAGTGAGGATTTTTGTGCAATACATCAATATTGCTACATTATGAACATAGATAATGACAGAAAAACCTTCCTGGAATTTTTCTTGCTTATTTGGTGAGGTGAACTGATGAACATCATGGTATGTTTGAGCACAGAGTCCAGGAACTAATTCAGGCAACCAGAGAAGGCTGACGCAGGTACCCAATATCCCCTGCTAACCTCTGGAAGGGCTTGAGGACTGATCCTCAGCTGGTGGAAAGCCTGGTAGCAGCACTGAAGTTGATGGATAACTCTAATTGATACAACACAAGATCCCTCCATGATTAACCTTGAGTGGGGAAAAAAAACAACCAAAAAAAAACCGTAGGGAGACTGACATTGACTTGTGCCATTCTCCTCTCCTCCAGCAAGAATATGGGTCACACTGGTCTGAAGGAGCCCCCTATGTGAGCTACAACACCCATCCATCTTCCCAGGTTTACACAGTCAGCCTCTAAAAAACTCGTCCTTGAATTTCTTCCCTCTTTTATTCCTTCAGCTTATTTTAAACATGCGGAGGCACCTAATGATAGAGATGACTCTGCTGTAACCTCTGCAGCACATTTGGCAGGTATCAATGTCAGCCTCTGTGTGTTCAAGGTCTGAGGTGCAGTGATGGAGTAATGAGTCTGGTAACATGATCTAAATACAAAATTATCTATCTACCTACCTAAAAAGGTAGGTGTTAACATGTCAATAGCAGAATCTGACTTTTGCACCTATTTAATATAAGACAACATTATATACTGTGGCTTAAAAATGTAGGCATGTCTGCATGTTTTATTTACAGACTTTGGAAGATGCACAGACTTTAGTATTTTTAGTACTGTAAACCAGATACTATAACCTATGAATTTAAAACAGAGATGAAGAAAAGGGGAAAAAAAAAAAAATTCTGGTTCCAGCTTTTGCTTCAAATGAGGTGTAGCTGGATGTCAGTCTCTCATCTGGGATACAGAAGAGAAAATATATTCAACATCATTTACTACTATCCACTGTAGAAGGAGAAGCAAATTAAATGCAGCAGTAACAACATTAAAACTGCAACCATTTCCAAGAACTTATCATTCCAGAAAGTGCATCCCTATCAAGTGTCAGCCTTCCAGAACTTCAATCACCTTGTTATTGCTAACCTCTGATCCTCCTGGATTCAACTGCCCAATAAAATAACAATAGATCCACAGATTTTGTTTCCTGCCATCGTGTTAAGGACATGAGTGACATCATACTGGCACTGCTTAAATATGTGAAAAGAAGAGCCGCATCCCCTTGGTTCTGTATACTTGAAGCAGAGTGGACAGGTTCCTCCAAAGGCCCCTCACCTCAACTTCTCCAGGGAGGAAAATGAGGAGGTGTAAAACATGACCATTGCTCTGCCTGCCTTAGTCAGAGCAAACGTATCAGGTTTTCTTCTTCTACCCAATTCTATTTCACCTTTTTAGTATCATTAATATTAAATACTTATTAAGCCAAAAGTAGAAGTTGAGACTCATTTACGTTAAAATAACCACTTAGTTTTTAATTACTCTTACTGAGTTGCATTTGAAACTGCTGTGATTATCGCCCTTGCAAAAGGCCCTGGGCACGCAACAGGTCGTGTGGCCTTTCCAGTCCATCAGCTGAAGGCCTGTGTCACTGTCCCTGCTGTTGGGAGGCAGATAAACCCATACAGCCATGGCTAGGACAGTCATTGCCAAGGCATGGCTGTTCATCAGGGAAAGGACATTGATATGCAGGGTAGGAGGAGTACTGGAAGGCACCCAGCTATCCTCTTCAGCTGCAGGAAAAAGCAAAGTACAAGTGTGATAAACACCGATTTTCTAAATTGTCACCCTGTGTTTTGTAATTCACACCCTGGAAGGAAACGCACCCACAGTTTCCAAGGCTCAGTAACAAACCTCCAGCACCCAAATGCAAAGCCCTCCTCGTAGGACCTTACCCTGAAAGCACATCCCTACGAATCACATAGGGATCACATCTCTGTCATCAGTAGTAAACGCTAGTTGTGAAAAATCCTACTCAGAGTGAGCACATTCCACCACATTTTGAGGATAAAGAGGTAGAAAATTGAAGCTAAATTCTTAAAGCAGGATTCGTCATTAGCGAGAGCTACAGAGCTGACTGCTGCAAACCACTGATGGCATTTACCACTTGGTGTTCAGAGAAATACTTGGGGGGATAAGAATTAATTTATCAAGAAAACAACTGGTTAAATGCATAGGTACTGTACAGAAAAAGCATCCACCTTCATACAATGGGATCTTTTTTGCAGATATTAGAGCAGAGGCCTGAGGTGATGCTACCCAACAAAACTGAGAATTCATGGTCTTATTTTCTTGCTGAAAAAGAAAACATCTCTCAGGACTCCTTTGTTGTGGCACGTATAGAAATGTGATCAGAAAGGGAAGGAGCCCCCAGTTTAAAGAGAGTGCAGGAGGAAACCACGGGGACCTGCTGCAGTGGCACCCAACCCTGTGCCCCATTCCTCCCCAGCTCCCACCCAGCAGCTACAGGCACAGTGATGTCCAGGTTTGCTCTGCTCTATCAACACAACACAAAGCAAAAATCAGAGGAACACTGAAACACCATTTGCTGGTTCTTGCTGGCTTCCTATTTAAGGAAGCACTTTTGGAGTAATAAAAAATGAGGGGGTTTTGCCCCATGTTATCATCCAAGCCTAACTACTCAGCAGCAGGTGATCCATGATGAGAAGTCAGATCTGTTCACAGGACACTAAATCTAGGGAGATGGTCTTTTAAAAAAAACACTGGCTACCTAAATCAGAGCAATTAATCAGTTATTGCAATCTTGCAAACTCCCTTCCATCACTGCAATGTTACTGTGACACCACTAGAAACTGCATGCTTTTCAGTAGACTATTAACATCATATCACAGACAAAAAAGCATTAATCTAGAAATGGTTTTAAATGGGTAGGACTATAGGATCTGAACTAATGATTCATAAAATCATTTGCAGCTATTAGTCTACAAGGATAAGTGCTGCTAGTGCTTTTATTTCAGTGCTTGATGTGGTACCATCAATTTAAAATCTATCTTGTATGCTGTGATGGATTTATGTATGCTGTGGAACCCACAGTAGCCTTGTCAGGATTTTAAAATCTAGATTGCTATATACAATTACAGGTGTCACAATACGGAATTACAATCTAAGACACTAAGAGGGAAAACTCTGAAAATTCCTGTGCATACTATGCAGGAAGGCAGTTATTTAATATTCCTGTATCATCCTGTGATTATTTCACTTGATGGAAGTGATATATTTTTACATCACTTGATCTAAGGTTACACCTCTCATGAAAATGATTTGCAGCCTTGAAATCCCTGAGGACAAGGAAAAGTAAAAGGGATATTTTTAATGGGCAGATGTCACTTCCATGAACGTTTCACCAGCTGTCAATACAAAGTCTTTCAGCAG
>NW_009953703.1:419464-425521 GCF_000747805.2 Chaetura pelagica | reverse complement strand
TCAGCAGGACTCTATCTTGAAAATTAGGTTGGCAGGTATTTTCAGTATTAACCTTTTTCTTGAGTAGGAAAAAGGCAGAAATATGCAGTATGAAGTGCATCTAGACGTGCTTGTGTTATGTAGGTGAAAACAGCAACCAAGTTGGAAGGCATGAGTTGGTTTAAGGACAAGTTTCTTGGAGGTTGTGCTGTGCTCCCTCTGGATGGAGGCTGGGTCTCCAAGACCACACAGCACACAGGAGCTAATTTCCTCCCTCTTCCCCAGTGCAACCTGACAGCAGTACTTCATTTCTGTCCGTATAACAAATTAGATAAAATGGTTGAGGTGCTGAGAGACTCTTGAGCCCAAGGGATTGCTAACCTGATGAAGACTTTAAAAATAAAGTCACTAATTGACATCCAATCATGGGAAGAGTAATGAAGAAATCATAGTTGTCTGGAGGCCCCATGGGGCTGACAGACAAATTCAGTCCATTTTTTGTGTAGGACAGACATGCAGAACACAGTGCAGTATTACAATACACATTGTTACACAGGGCAAGGACAACCTTTCCAGGAGAGGGATGGAAGAGGCAAAGATATTAATAATTTCAGCCTTTGCAATGGCCATCCAACAGTCAAAAGGAATCACTTCTCTTAAAGTAAGAGCACTCAATCCTCTTCCAAGTGCTAGGGCCCCTATCTGGGGCTTAGGGTTTTTTTGGACTGTTTCTGTTCCCTGGCAATTCCTTGCCCAAGTACACTAGAAAAATAATCTCCTGTGAAGATGGAGAGTGTATGTCTGGCAGTATAAAAATGTGGCTTCTGAGGACTTTAATTTAGCTATGTTTAAACTTAATTAAATTATTTGTATTGTACAGTTAATTATGCTAAACTGCCTAAGCCTTGAATTAATGTACTTTGCCTTTTAATCTAAATAAAACACACACATAGCAAACCAGCAACAATGGAGAAACCCACGGTTGATGCCAAGATGAGCAGAACTGGAGACTCATGTGACCTTGCAGGCACAATGCTGAAAAAAACAAACTAACTAGAAAAAAAACAGCCCAAACTGCTAAGAAATGAGACAGCACATAAGACATTTTCTCAGAATACAGAGCACCTTGTTATTAAGTCACCAAGAGAAATAAATGGACTCTGGTGAATACTTGCAGTTACCCAAGAAGTTTTTTCCAATGCCAGTTAAAGAAGAAGTAAGGAAACCAAAGCTTCTTTTGAGCTTTAACATCTTTGTCCCCTACCACCTGCCCAGTGAAGGAAACCCAGAAGGACAGATGTATTGAGCTGCCTGTTTTAACTAGCTGTTTTGCTGGGAATCAGCCACCAGTGATTCAGAGTTTGGCTGGATTATAACGAAGGACTCAATGTTTACCTTGGAGCATATGAAAGATTTGGGAAGTCTCCTCTTTCTTTTGAGTGGGAGGAATGAATCAGTATGTGCAGGTCTGTACCCAATTTTAAATTAGAGAAGAGCTGTATACACATACAACCTCATAAGCCTTTTACAAGAGTAACTGTCATTTTTATTCTAATATTATGACTGTAATGCTGTGGCTGGTTAATGCTTCTGATATTTAATCACAGAGTACCAACCATAAATGTTCTACTTCTAATACGTCTCTGACCTCTATCCTCCAGATGATGAACTATAAAACTGGTTTTCAAAATACACAGATGTCTGTAGATTTTCACATACACTCACCTACAGTAGAGACTTGAAAATATTTTAAGAACTTACTTTAAATATTTATATTAGGACAAAAAATTGCAAGATTTTGAGCTACACATGAAGATATTACTTGAAAAAATTTCAGACTGTTCATAGCAAAACAGAAATGCCAGTAGTGTATCAAACTGTCCATTTCTATATAGGCAGTTAGGAGATGACATTAAAATGCACTCTGGTTGCTCTAAAACTGACATCAGCAGGTTTTATCTCAACAGTTAAGATGCAGTAAAATCTTGCATTTTCTTTGACACACTTGGATCTTGCAACCAGTATTGATTCAGTGTTTGTGTAAGAAAAACCTCTTAACATCTCATTCACTTGATAGGTCCTTTGGGGCATAATATTGTTCCTTCTGCTATTATGGGCCATTGCCTTCAAATACTGTAACATCTGTGGTACATGATTACCAAGTTCTCAGGCCAAATTACTCTCTGGTGAAGCTTCACCAAAACTGATCAGATTATGCCAGGGTGTGTCTGACTCTTTGCCTTTTCACCTTTCTGCTCAAAAGTTACAGTGTAAATGCTGCAATCCTTCACCCAACCTTTTTTTTTTTTTTATTTCCCTAAATAAATATGCCAAGAAAACTTAAGTGGATGGGAAATAACAACTTGAGTAAAATCCACAATAATATTAATAATCCCTTTGCATAGAATTCCCAGTTTTCTATATAGGAGCAGTCATTATAATTTTCCCTACCTCAGAACATAAAGCAGGAAAAAAATCAAGACATTTACGACTAATAGGAACTTGCTATTTCTTTAACTCTTTTGGAAAGAAGCCTAATATCCCAGCTGTGCTTTCAAGTGTAGATTCTTGGGGAGACAAAATGAAGCAAGGAAATCCAGGGAGGGAGGAAAAGGAGATGCTTCACGCATCCTAAGGGAGTCTTACACATCTCTTTAAAGAATTCTTTGGGGAAAAAAAAAGGCTGTATTTGGAACCACACAATAATTTAGGTTGGAAGGACCTCAGGAGGTCCAACCCCCTGCCTGTACAAGGGCTTATTTCAATGTTAGATCAGGTTGCAGACCATTGTCCCCACCGTTCCTTTCCACCCTGGGGTTAGCACCATAGATAGCCAATGTAAACAAGGAATCCTTAATGGAGTTGTAATTGTCATTAATTGCTACGGCTGGCTCATGAAGGGGGGTATTTTCCACAGCTGTAAAAGTGGTAGAAAATATGAGCTTTTGCAAAGTTAAAACTCATCATCTGTGCCACGGCTGCAATGGGAACAGACCCTAATGGAGAGTAGGACAGAAGAAATACAGCCCAGGGCTGAGCACAGCCTTGAGTGGTAGACAACTAGAGAAAATATGAGAGGCTGAAGAAGGCAGCGTTTATCCAAAGGAGAAAGGAAAAATGAGAGAAATAAAACACGGTGGAGTGGAGAAATTTGTCAGAAATGGCAAAGTAGGATCACACAGGAAGAAGGAAAACTTGGGTGAAACAGTAAGAAACTGATTGTCTGCTACAGAACATGCATCCAGACTGCAAGAGTCCTGTTTTCTGCAGTTTTACATCAAAGAGACAGAGGAAAACCGAGAACTCAACTAGTAAGATTTATCTAAATATATATATCTATGTATGTATGTATGCATGTATGTATACAGCAAAATATGCCAGACTAAAATGACATCATCATAAATCTACCCAACACAAAGAGCTCCAGCTGGATCTTTTTAAGAAGTCATTTGTGCAGACAACGAAACAGATACCAAAAGACTCAGGAAAATGTTTGCATAGGGATACAATGAAGGTGAGTCAATAGCAAGGAGAGAACTGCATTTGGATTGGCCAGGACTTTGCACAGAAACTATGGAGCTGCCACCAGAGCACTGAGCCTCATGGAGATTTCTGTCTGGAGATAAACTGCTTTCATTGCCACAGGCACTGAGAAACTGTCCTTTCCACTCCAACCAAATGGAGTTACAAATGAGCTGCACTAATGAAAAAATTAGACTGATAATCAATAAGATTCTTCCTCAGTAAGCACATGAGAAAGGCCTTCAAAATTCACTCATACCACAGTTTATTGTACCACAAATTATCATAATAATTTATTTTTTTTCAAAAAGACATAGTAAACATTGCAAAACAAGTAATATTTTAGGAAATACGCTTTTCCAGCAAATATCACCCACCTAATTTCCAGTAGATACAATTGATAATCTCTATCATTGTTGTAAGACTGAGGGTCCTCTCTTCTCGCTATCTTAATATTTTCAGTGTTATTTATATAAATGATGGTTGCTCACAGTCACTGATAAGACACCAGTTCCCTGTTGTTTCCACCTGTATTATATAATGCTGACAGATCCTTTCATAGAGGACTAACAATTACAGCATCCTCTTAATGACTGATAAAAGTAAACTATGATTGACTAGGAATCACAGTTCTTGATTAAATCAGGCTACTGATATGCCAGGGTGTGGTTTTTTTTCATAGCATGCAAAAAATATCAGTCACCCTATCTTGTCTTTTGAATAACTGTAGCATGATTTCACTGCCATTGTTAGCAGGAATCTTCAAGAGCAGATTACGACCTTGACAAGTTACACCTCCAAATAAAACTGCTTAATAGTTTGTTAGAATTTACATACTTATTCTAATAATAGAATGTATGCTGTAGAGTATGCAAATAACATATGCTAGAAAATATCAAGTAACTCTGTGGCTAAAAAAAAAAAGGTATTAGGGGAATTAAAAAAAAAAAAAGAGATTGGCCATGGAACAGGGATTCAAAAATTCCTCCTGACTTTTTGAACTGAAGCTTCCATTATTAAGGCATGTGAAAAGGAGTAAGGACACAGGGGAAATGAGACAAAATTGGTTTGCTGAAAATTCAAGTCTTCCAAAGAGCAACAGCACTTCCACTTGCTTTAGCAGATGCTCTTGATTATTTATTTACTTCTGCTACTCTGAAATGATCATGCCTTTTAATAAAGTTTTTTAAACATAATTTCATTGGTAACAAGTAAGAGTTAACAACATAAAAAACACAAAACTTTTTCATGACAAGCAGTTTTTCATACTTTTGGCAAGGTTGTACATGATTGCCTTTTTATTTTTGGCTGTTACAGAGGCTAATGGCATACTAAAAATCTCCTTTCACGTACAAATTAATTGTGTCCTTTTGCAATTCATATTAGCCTGCCTTACTTTCCATTCTGAGGCTTTTAAAAGGTTTATAAGGAACCAATGGATGTTCTCATTTATTGTGCACACCACTTCAATTACCCACTTTCCACCAGTTGAAAGCAGAAAGATTACAAATGCTGGACACAGCTCATTGTCAACATGCTGAAAAAAAGGAAGCACAAATATTTGTAAATTTCTCTTTAAAAAAAAAAAGTCTCAGAAAGCTTTTGAGATTGTTGGCAAATTATTTTTATGTTTAGCAACTACAAAGTAAGCATGCTCCTTCATGATGGAATTGTGTTATCAATTTGCCAAGCTCCAGGTTTTGCTCCTGCTTCTTAAAAAAAATATGATCTGCTCTTCCCTTGCCATTAATTGAAGGTCAGTGCTCTCCTTTCTGTGCATTACTTTTTTGCAAAAGGTAAAAATTCTTTTTTTTACATGTTAAAAAGTCCAGATGAAGCCAGAGCCTCGTTTGGCACAGCTGAACAGCCCTTGTTGAACACCCTAAGCCCAGCACAGCCACTCACGGTTCCCAAGCAGGAGATGTGATGGACATGTTGACCTTGTCTTGCAATTTCAGCCTGGTGTTTGGAGACATTTCTTGTGAGCTTGAAACTTCTGGGAGAGCTTATGGTATCTCAGCAAGCAGGCAGCATGCTGGGGGATGGCATGAAACAGGACAACTAACGAGATTTTGAAATCCTGAAATCTTGATAATACACCTCAGCTTGGCCCACCTAAACCAAGAACACATCATCATTAAACCTGTCCACAGACTTGGTGTCTCGGCAGGCTCAGCTTCAGCACTGATAACTCACTTGTTACCAAGGAGAGTGAAACCACCCCTTAATTAATGCTGGTCATTGAAATACTGCACCTTTGTAAACACAGCTAGAAAAGCTAACAAGAAAAAAATCTATACTTAAAAGGCATTTAGCCTCCTTGGATTCAAAACACAAATTCTTCAGGTATATACTGATTACAGTAAAAAGAAAATTCAGTTGTCTTTTTTTTTTTCTTTCTTTCCTTTTGTCCTCAATAATACCTTCTATGTTCTAAAGAACATTACTAATTTTTTTGCCTTTGGTTACAACTTCTTCATGTGTTCTGTAATATAGCTTAGGTTAAGTTGCAGAGATGAAGAATGTTGCATTCCACCCAGCCCCTGCAGATTCATC
>NW_009953703.1:407169-419320 GCF_000747805.2 Chaetura pelagica | reverse complement strand
AGCAGGAAATGTGGGAAACCTGATTCATGTGGGAAGATGGAGCCCCTGGCTGCCAACCCTGGTAATTAGTGTCAGGGTATGAGATGCTGAGTAAACTGATAAGTGTGACTTGTAGTACTGCTATATTCTTATCAGCTAGCACTGGGTTTTCTCATTTCCTATTCTCTGGCATTCTTTTTTTTAAATAATTATGCCATCAAAATGTATGCATATATTACCTCCTTTTCCCATTTTTACCTTCACCCAAACAAAATTAATTTTTTGTACTAGAATGTTGATGTTTTTAAGGAAGAAGAAAAAATATTTTCTGTTTCTTTCCCTCTTAGCATTTCATGCTTTGAGTCATTTGATAATATACATGACTAGGTTTAACACTCAATCGTTTCCCAAATCCAATTTGACTACCTAACAGGGTTTAATTTACATGATGATACAATTTCTCACACCAGAAAGCATAGTAACCCTTCTTCTTTGGAGGTTAATGGTGATCTAGCTTAAAGCCCAGAAGATAATTACAAGGAATGTGCTTCAGGTGACAAAGTGCTTTTGACAATCCCAGACTGTAGATAGCTTTTTAATTATACTTCTTCCCACCATAGGAAACAGTATGCTTTCTCCTAAACAGTTTGAAGGCATTTTGGGTTTGTTTTTTTAAATTTGTTTATTTTCCAGTAAATTGCTGTGCACTGTAATCAATATTTTAACTGACTGTTACCCCAGGCTCCACTCTCTTTTTTATTTAGAGATTACACTTTGGGTTAATTTTTTTTTCCATATAAAATGAAATACAAAAGAACATCAAAAGAAGAATACAAACATTTATTGACTTGCTCCTTGTCTTCTGCACCCATTTGATATTTTGTGACATTTAGAAATTGAAACTTTGCAGGTTTTTTAGGTGCGAGCTTTGCTAACTGAGAAGGTCAGGCTCTTAACCACCAAGGCAGTTTATGATTATTAAATATGACCAACTAAATTAAAAAAAAAGAAAAATTCTGTATCTGGCTTTGCTTATTTTTCTGCTTTCTGAATATTTTTCTGCCCCCTCTTTAGAAAAAACAAGGGCTGTTTTGGTCAAGGCAACAAAGTAATTGTCAATGAGCACGGCAAACAGCGGAAGCAATAAGAGGCAGCCGTACCCTTTTTCCATTTACTTTATATTCAAGAGTTGATTGTTTTTTATGCCACTGAAATGAGTTTCCCACTAGTATTTATGTGTCTTACAACAAATTGTTTGTTACTCTCCCTGATTAAATGCACTCTTAATAACAGCCAACTTTAAAAGTGTTTTCCATTTGGAGCCTACAGTTCAATCATGATGCCCCTCGTGGCGCCTCTTCCTTGTCCTTAAATAAACACCTCTATTATTTAAAGAGAACAGCAGAGAAGGGAAAAATGAGACATGGATGTAACCATTTCTAAAAAAGAGTGTCATAGAATAGAACCTAAAAAGCAGAAAAAGAGTAATTGCTGTAGAAATTAATTAAAAGATTAATGCTTCCTGCTCTCCCAAACATTCACTGCACCTATTAGTCTCCCTGCTTGATGTTATTAATCCTCTATCAGAGCACACAGGAAGTGAATGAAATTAAGCACAAAGTAAATCTCTGAATGGTCAAATATAGGCCAAGGATTTTGTTACTTTTGATTTATGATTTTCTCAGTCCCATCTCTTGTTTAGCTCACTCAGAATAATTTCCAAGCCTTTAAGAAAATACGTCATTTTAAGGTAATGGAAGGAATTCTTAAACCTGGAATAGTACAGCTGAATCTAGTTTTGTTCTATTCACTGTTGAACCATGTAATTAATCCCTGGGGTACCACTGAGCACCTGAGACCAGCAGGTGGCAGGGACTTGAGAGGGAAGTTTTCAGGGCTCTACCATGAAGCTGGGCAGCTCCTGTGTCCTTCCTTGCTCCTGTGCTGGGCCAGCTCTGTACTGCACACTGCTGTCACCACCAATTATAGTGGTGTAGCTCTGCTAGCAAAGCCTCTAAACATCATTTTAAGTTATCCTAGTTTTTCTGTTCCTTTCTTTTTCTTGTTTCCCTCCCCCCCACCCTCCCAAATATAGCTTATATTGGCTCCCTGAGTGTAATAAGTGCTCCTGAAAAAAACATTTTTTAAATTAAGACAACCCAAGCTCCCCTAAAAAAACCCCAACATCTAACTGGAGCAGCAGCCCTTGTGCTAGAGGATTGCAAAAGATCAGCTTAAAGAAGCCATAGAGTGTATTTTTGCAGACAAAGCAAACAGGGAAGAAAGACTTACCCATTGTATAAAATTCATGAGGAGTGATGTTTGTTGATAAACAGCCTAAGATACTCTATCCTTATGAAAGCTAGACTGGAATGAACTCCCTCAACAAAATTCAAGGAATATCTTTGCTACGGATTTACCATATATTTACATTCTTGTCATAAACGACCTTTTATTCTGTGCTGTTTGCTCTTACTAAAGCCTAGTGACAGTGGAGGGTAGTATTTTAAAAGCATGTCATAGTTAAAAATATTCAGCATTTCTCTTTCTAAAAAACAGGCAGCTTTACATGCAGCACTGTTCATACTTCAGAAGATACGTTATTGCCTAGAGTCTGGTTACAAGGGAGTATATTATCATTGATTCCACGTTTTAATCTGAAGATAATAATAAAAAAACCCTCTGTAAATACACTGCAGCTACACTGAGTTACTGCAGTGAGAACCCTGCTACCTCCTCCCTGTGAAACTCTACTACGTGTGGTGCTTGTAGAAATCAGAGTGGTCTTATTCTGTCTGATTTATTTGAAATTTCAAGGACAGACTGAAATAGTAAATGGCATCTTAGATTTGCACTCTTTTTCCCAGTATAGACGTATATAGGTTAATAGATAGATAGAGCAATTGGGACTGAAACACAGTATGTAAGTTAAAGTACTGAGTACTTTTTTTGCAGGCCCTCAACAAAAAGCACTGTACAGAAGGCTGAGACTGGAGTTCATGTTTCCCTCCTGACTCTGTAGATCAGAGTAGCACCTCTGCAGTAAGTGAAGCTTAAATTAGTTCCCACTAATTTGCAATAACTAGAATAAATGAGATCACATTTTTTTTCTTCTTCTCAGGTAGCCTTTGGGTCCTCTGGAAAGCTTTTTTATCACTACTGAAATACAAAGCAGACTTCACCATTATGTGCATTTCAGGGGTGATGAGTTTGGATTTGATTTAGTTTCTCCATAATCAGTCTAATCCAATAACATAAAATGAGAATTATAACTATTTTCTAAACTCCTCATTCTTCCTTTCCACTGACCTTCCTCTAGATATTCTTTCCTCGACATGTACCACACTGTCAGATACTCTGATGTGGTCATCACAGGCATTACATCTGATTTACTTCCCTTCGGTAGTTTATTTTCTACACAGGTTAACATTTTCATACTTATTTTTTTCTGTCACATTATCATCATGTTTTCAAACAACCCAATGACAGTATATTCAATGTATGATTTTGCTGTGTCAAAATCCCTCTCTGAAAAAGACTTCAAATATAAGGGCTTTCAATGTCACTTCTTATGAAAACAAGCAGTTGTGAAATCTGCATAGGATGTTTTTATTCTCTCTTAGACAGTTGTGCAGTTAATAATCTAAGATGCTACATAAACAGTCTTGTTAAAAGAGTCTCTGGATTCAGCTGATCACTCAAGGTCCTGCTGCATTCAGGTCCAGGACAGCCTTCCCCCTAGACACCACCTCTTCCTCTCACCATTACTAACTGAAACCTTCGTTTTCTAAGGGTTCAGAGAGGCAACAAGCTCCTCTTACAGTGCTTACTAGGTATTCCTACTTCAATTTATGAAAGTTCAGACAAGGAGCTGTATCTGTTGTTACAAACACTGTAAGACACAGCTATAGTCTTATTAAAAATAATGAAGCTTGTTTTGTTGGTGACCGAATGGTGAATGGCATCTGAAAGCAAGAGTTTTGTGCAGGGAAGTCTAAGAAACAGCAGCTCTCTCACCCAACACATCAGTAATAAGAGGCAGCTGTGCAAACTTTAATAAAGGCTGATGCGTATTTTCACTCCTATTTCAAACGTAGGGATCACGTCTGTTGAGCCACGATCCTTATGTCTGCACAAATCTATGTTTCAATCAAATTGCACCCTTTGGGGTTTTTTTCTCTGCCATATGCATAATGATATGGTGACAGCTGAAGAGAGGACAGGCTGACACCTTCATTGTAGTGAAGGATGGTCTCCTGTCATCTCAGCTGTGACAGAACGGTCGCAGCCTGAAAGGGTCTGATGAATAAGGAAGGATGTATTTTGTCCTTCCTTGGTGAAAACTTGCAATAATGTCCTTTATTCCACTCAATGCAGCAATGCAATAATACAACAAGCAATATTGCACAGTTCGGCTTCCTCAAGATGCTCTGCATCTATTGTTACAAAACTGAAGAGTTTAGTTAAACAAAAGCAGCATGAGAAATTTCAGGCTGCATATTAATACAAGAAAAACCTAGAGGATAACTATATGAAAAGTCAGTTTTCACCCACTACCCAAAGAGGCCAAAAAAGACATGCAAGGCTCCCCATTCAAATGGGAAAAGTAAACACTCACTTGTTTTCAAGGATACCCTTCCTGGAGCTATTAAAGGCAGGAAAAGGTCATTTGTCAAGGTACAATCCAGTAATATATCTTGTCCTTCTAATAAGAAGGATTTCTTTTCTCCTGTGACAGCGAAAGAGAAACAGGAGTACTGAGCTAAAATTTCTCAAATTGACAGTAACTATGACTTTTATGGGTGCTCAAAGAATATGATCTATACACTTGTAGTAGCTAGAAAAGATTTTGTAATTCATTTGGTACTGCAGAAGGTCATCCTTTTCCAGATGGGGAGAATTCAGTATGTCCTTACGTTTATATTATTATAAATGAATATTGGATAGACACATATCCATCTTGTTTTGTATATATAGTCTACACATACCATACATAATAGGATATATCATCTCTTTTTACATCTCATTTTGTGTAGCTTCACATATCAATCATGACTAATTTGTGATGGTACGGGTAGAAAGGATACTAGGACTTAAAACCCTGTCTCACCTGATAAAGCAGACAATTGATCCTTGCTTCAAATATAGGAAGGTCCTGAAATGTTGTGAGATGTGCAATCTCTTCCACTTCTGGATTTTTAGTTAAGCAGTATATCAGTCCTCTCTCTAAATGCTGCAGTGAGTGTAGATCTAAGTTAGACAGTACAAATTATTTTTCTTCTTCAGCAAAAAAAAAAACAAACAACAAACACAAACCAATTTACATAGCATATTCAGTACAGTATTACAAATATGTAACAATGAAAGTCTTCTATTAACTTGCTTGGTCTGGTATAATTGGAATTCAGCATAGTATAATTTTAGTCAAATTGGGTATGAAGCACATAACTAATAACCTATAAAACCTAGAACCTTGAAGTCTTTCTTGTTTCCAATTTGGACAATCTCTAATCTTTCAAAATGTGCATAAATGCACAATTTAAAAATAAATAAATAAATAGATTCAGTGGTTCCAAATAATGTATTTTAAATCAGGCCTGTCCTCATTGCATTGTACTATCCTGTATATGTAAAATAAACCACCTAACAAGAATAATTTTAAAATGAAATACAGGAACTTTTTTTAAATGATGAAATGGGATGTGAGAGCATTGCCTCATAGAAAACTTCCCAGGATTTCCCTCTGAAATAGTGTCCCAATGTGTGATACTTTCCCACAGCCCAGCTGACCCAGCAGAGATGGTGGTGACTGGATACAGTGTAGGTTATTTGGTGGCTTTTCTGCAAAGTCCCTGATGGATTGGGACGCAGGTGTCCATCCTTTGGCACTTCTGCTCCTCCCCACACAGTCTGACATCCCATGAACTTGAGCCCAGTTACATCCATGTAACTCGAGCCTCCCTGGACCTGCAGCCCCAGGTCTCAGCATAGATGCTCTCTTTATTTCTCCTTGGGCACTGCAAAACCAGTTCAAGTCCTACCTGCTGAAATGTGATTTCCAGGTGATTTTTCTAAAAGACTTTTTATGTGGAACACATGACACCTCCTCCAGGCTGCAAAACATCCTCCTAAAACTCTCCCTGTAGCTACTGGAGTGTTAACGATGTGCAAGCATTTCTCCTTGCTTTTTTTTTTTTCCTCATTTAGCATATTCCAGGACAATCACTGTAGATTCTAAATGTTTTACCATGTAAACAGTCCTATAAATGCACATTGTGCTTTAAAATACGAACCATTACCTGGTGCTTTGTAGATCTGAAAACCCAGGCCCCTTTTATTTTAGCTGTTTCCAGAGGCAGAGACCCTTTTATCTGCACCAAATACTAGGAATTTCAGTGGACCACTATGAAACAAGTCTCAAGCACTACAGTGTACATCACTGCTTTAAGAGCACTAAAAGGTGGTAACCAACTTAAGGGATGAAACAAAACACTTAAATTTTATTTTGCAACAAATCCTGGAAAACATGAAGATTTTGCCTATAAAGAAGTTACCTGAAGGTGACATTTTTAAGAAGGGAATTTAAAAAAAGAGAGGGTGAGAGCAAGGGTGAGAGCAATACACTTCTCAAGGTGTAAATTACATATGTATACTTTAGAAACCTGATATTTAAAAGAGTTAAACTGATTACAAGCTCATAGATAAAGTCTAATTACATGTCCACTCTGTCAAAAATTATGGTGATTGCACAAAATAGAGCATCTGCCTCCGTCCTGATAGTTCTCAGGGTCTGGTTTGCAAACCTCCAGCAAATCACAAGGAAGTTTTTAAGAAAACTCACCGACAGGTTGGCAAGTCATTATTTTTTGCTGGAAGACAAACTACGGTATTAAATCAACCTGTTGTCTAAGTCTGAAGAATTATTCCCTCCCCTAAGCACCAGGAGACAGCAGCCAGGGTGATGCTGGGGGACTGCCCGGGCTCCTGGTATCTGGCAGCTCTTCTGCTGATCCATGAGAAAAATCTATGAGCAAGCTGGCAGAAAACAATCAATTCTTTCTCAATTCCATCACCATTTTGTTCAAATCTAATTTTTGCTGCTACATGTTTCCATTCTGACAATTCAGTCATCTGCTGCAGTTACAAAACACCCAAAGTGAGAAAATTCCCAGCTGCATTTTGTCGGCAGTTGGAGATCTGGATGATTTCATAGTTATTTTTTGGGATGACGCTGATGTTGGGTTAGTCTGGTGATTAGTTTAAATTAACAAATGTGCTCAGCAAGAGGTGTTTGGCATTATGAGTAAGTCCTGCTGGCTGTCAGGCTTGTGACAGTAGAGATTTGTGGGTATTTCAAGAGTTAGTCCTTCCACATATATAACGCAATACGGCAGCTTCTCCATGGATATTAACGTTCTACGTCAGTAATTGAGTATTTATTGGAATACTAATCAACAAGTTGGACTGAATCTAGGACTCATGTTGGTTCATGAATTCTTTTTTTAAAGGAGAATGCAATTTTGTCTCTGTCGTTAATCTCTAGCTTCTTGATAGATCCTGCTTCATAGATGGAATGTTTTTTTCAGCATTATTTGCAAAATATTGGTAAGCAAATCATCTGTATAAAAAAAAAGTATCTCTTAACAGAACCTGTGAACTTTTAAAATAGAGTTACTTTGCTTAAAAAACCATGCTGTAAACATGGAATGAATCGGTATAGAAAGTCCACACACAGATGAAAGTTTGGAAAACTGCAAGTTAGGACATCCGTATGGGTATGCATTGGTGTGCACAAGAGAAATTAAAGTCATAATATTTCACCTGTCTTGTTATTTACACAGTTCTAAAAATCAAAGACAGGAACAGAATCCTTTGTGAACTTAAAATTTTAGGATATTTTTTAAAACTTTGTTTTTGTGAGATTACATCCCAAATTTTCATAATATATGTACCTGACTACAGTTTTGAGAGTCACAGGATTAACACCACCTAGAATTGGTGTTGCTTGGTACATATCTGTGGGTGCATGAAATGGTGAAGCAGATGAGATAAGGTCTTTTTAAAATTTGACTGAAGAGCAAAAATAGTGCAGAACTCAACAGCAAGATGGAATGGAGACTGGTAGGAAAGCAGCAATAACCATTATTATTCAGGCTTAGTAGGAACAAAATGAAATTCTCTTCTCACATTCCCTACGAAGACTTGCAAAGAACCTTTGGCACAGCACTGCCAATTAAGCCTGTTAACAAGTATGTATCTTAGCTTTTCCTTCTAATTAAATGGAAAAATATTTCCTGAGGAAGCAAAGAGCACAAAAATGCAAATGGAAAGAACTGACAAATAATGCTAATACCCTGTTTCCACAAACATCAAAGCATTTCCTAAGTGACATTTTGTACACAATTTAGATTTTGTGCCTGTTATATCAAGAGTTTTATTACTGTTTCTTCCTCTGTTTTAGGTACAAATCCAACACCACCTGTAACAAAGAGCAGAAAGTCAATAGACCTAACTTGTAACCAGCATGGTTCAGCCATTTATCAGATCTCTGATAAAGCAAGTTTTCAATTAGTAGAATAATCTCATACTTGGGGTTTTCCAGAGCCTTTTATTCCCTTTTTACAGCAATGCTCATTCATCCATGTATTTTTTGTTTGGAATTTTGGTGTGTTGGTTTTTTTTCCACCACTGGCATAATTTTGTCCACTGCAGATTTAAACTGTTAACTCTGCAACTTCTGCTTTGTATATGAAAAAAAAAACAACCTCCTAAAAGCTGACTACACATGTTACTGCTACTGAAGACTTTAGAAAGTACCCTTTTTTTACAGTTAAACATTAAATAATGGAATCTTAAAAGTCCAACTTCAAAGCACTATTTAAAATACATTATGCACTTTTTGAGATTTCTCATCATTTTGTTAACAGCCACTGTCATATTTGATCTCCATCCTGTGCACAAGCAGAAAATGGACTCAAGCATTTCAGCCTGCAATGAACCCTGCTCTACATGCAGCGTAACACAACCCCTGCATACTAATAACCAGCCTTGATTGACAGTTCTTTCAATTAATGGCATTTGGACAACAGTAGTAAAGATGATCAAGTTTAAAAACAACATAAAAATTAACTGGCAGAAAGTTCAGCCTGCTGTAAAAACCCCTAAGTGCCCCATAATGGCCAATATAAGCTTCTTTGCTCCTGCTGGTGTTTGAGTTAACTAGCATGTTAATTTATAGACCATTTTGCAGAATGGTATTTTGGCCAAGATCTCTTTCTTTACTGCTTTCCTTCCATATAATCTCTTTTTTACCATTTAAAAAGACATCTGCATTGTTTGATGATCAGAGGTTACTGGGAACTTTCCTGCTGCCACCAAAAATTTCCCCAGGAGCATCACCTTTGACAGAAAGGTAGAGAAGAAAGAGTGGAGCAAGACCTTTCTCACCCCAGCAGGATCACCACCACCCGAGATAGGACAACACCCCTACTGCTACTAACAGTGTAGGGGCTGCAACACCCCAACGAGGAGGTGTAACAAGACCTCAGGTCAGCCAAGTTTGCAAGACTTGGCATTCAGCATCCCTCCTTTCATCTAGACTTGAATTCTGCACAAGAAACAAGTGAACACCAACGAGCCCTAACACCAGCACCTCTCCAGCACTCAATGGCTCCACTGCTGTAATGTAGTTTCTACCTACAGTTTGCAAGAAATGCTTCTGTTGTGTAAGCGCTGGTTTACATCCATCCTTCCCACTGACACGTGCCAGCCCATCCTGCTGGCAGCATCAATCCCAGTGCCAGGAGATACTGATTTCATCACTGCAAGCTGAGCTACTGCACCAGTTGTTGGCTAAAGCTGTTGGCCTCTGATCATAACCACAGTAAGAACCACACTGGAAGGAACAGCATACTCTGAGAGTTCAGCAGGAAGTCAGGGCTTTTCTTCAAGCCCTTTGGACAGATTTATAGGAACTGCTTGTACTTTTTTTTTTTTTTTAACTAAGTTTTTATCTAGTTCATCACTATTCCTAACTAATTCAGCCTTCAGAATTTTTATAAGCAATTGAAGCTCTGCAAGGTCACTGTTTCCTAAAGGGATTTTAATTTTTAAAATTTTGCAGATGGTTATTCAGTTCAGACTTGTGAGTTCATAAACAATTTTTTAAATACATGGTTTACAGTTGTATTCTAATTGTAGCAAGATGAAAGAGGAACAGGCCTGATATTTTTTTTCCCTAGCTTCAAGCAGAATATTTTTCCTTTGAGCTATACATTTCAGCCTTTCTAAATTTATCTGAAAGGTAAGAGAGCTAATAAAATAGATTTTCTTCCCACAATTCAAGTAGCAAGTCTTTCCACCTGCTGCCAGCTGTGTCATAATAAAGTTTACAGATATTTTGAAAATACAACATCTCTTTCTCTTTTTCTTGACACCAACAGGCACCTGGAATCATTCTTTAATTGCAAGTGCTTTCAGCTGAATTGGCAGTGTGTAGGTGTGAGTGCTGATCAAGACCATTAGCACTCCACCACTCCTAGAGAAGTTTACAACCACGATTATTCCACTTACACTCCACATCTCATCCATTTTTACCGTATTTGAAATAACACTGACCAGGAGATAAATCAAAGGATGAATCCATTAAAATATGCTAATTGTATCTACATTTATTCCATTTTTAAAATATTTTCCTTATTTTTGCTGAACTGGTAATATTTTAATTAACTAGGAACAATTACAAAATTCTCCTTGGGTTCAGTCTGCCCTAACAGGAATGCAATTACTCAGCTATTGCTCACCAGGGATGACATCCAACCAGCTGAGGCACTATTCCCTGCTAAAGAGATCTGACCACAGTGATTTATGGCTTCTAATGATAAATAATCTTTTACTTCTTCTACTTTTCTTGGCCAACTGCACCCAAGTCCTTACATATGACATCATTTAATTTCCATTAAATGGAAATGTGGTTTCCTTTTGCCAGCGGGCCTCGTGGGTCTATCTTGTGTCTGACATAGATGCTGGTAACACAGAACTGAGCATCTTCACTGTGAAATATACTCATTTATGAGCATAACCTCTCTTCTGTAATAAATAGCACAAAGAAAGTATCTTCTTACAGAACACTTAAAAGGATTTTCCCAAAATTATTTTCCACTGCCCCAGCCCACCAGCTTCCCTTGGTCTTGTACTCAATATGATCAATCCATTCAAATTTGAGCACTTATTCCAATCTCCACCTTTTTTTTTTTTTAACCTTTTTGCAGCCATTTCCAATCCCATGATCTCCACAGCTTAAATAAGAAATAGTGATGTAACCTATTTAATTTCTCTTCTGGGACTTCTAAGAACCTGAATTTTTCCTAAAGAAATTCTGTGCTCCATAATGACAGCACTTTCTTCTAATGGTAATTCCATATTCTGTATTTTAACTGTATTTTATACAGCTGTTACTGTGTATGTTAAAACACACTTGCACAGTAAGATACTGTCAGCACTTTTTGCAGTTAGTCACCAGCTCCATAGTTGATATTTTGAAATAATATTGTTAAGCTACAGTTTTTCCAGCTGTGCCCAAGCAGACCACTGCTTCTGTGCTGAAATCCCTTCACTTGAAAGGATACCATGCACATATTCCCATCAGGGGTGGACTGCAGAATGAACTCTCAGTTTGGCTGCCTTTTGTACGTGTCAGGCTCTCATGGAGCCGCAAAGGTGAAAATTGAAAGAAGCGGAAAAAAGGACATTTTTGATACCCTGGGCACAGATACAACACCTGAAAGTATGTGTGAAGTCTTTTAAGAGTAGAATTAATTAACTGGATTTCAGGCTGATTATGTTTCCTAAAATAGTCAGAGCATCTCCTCTTCTACCAAGTACAAGTGGCCGTCATAATTTCCTGTCCAACAAACTCCCCTCCTTGCAATTAAGTGCAAGTTGAATGTTTGCCCCTCTGTCTTCTTCCTGCAGAGGATGAAATGCTTACCCAATAAAAGTCAATGAGCCTGCATAACACGAGGCCAATCCCAGAGCTACCTTGGAGGCGTTTATGATTGACTGAGGCAATTGGAGATGCTGATGGTATAAGCTTATACATCCACTAGGAATATTTACCCTCCATTTCATATCTGCCACAAAAGCCTTAAAACCTGTTTCCTGAATGTCACTG
>NW_009953703.1:399515-407055 GCF_000747805.2 Chaetura pelagica | reverse complement strand
TATGAATAATAAACTCTTTACCTTTTTTTTTAATTTAAAAATTGAGCACAATTATCTAAATAAATCAATATTCACTTGGAGGCCTAGTATTAAGCAGGTTAAAATATTCCTTATTTTCAGTTTCCTTTGAAGTTGCCAAACTAAAAACTATCTAAAGATCTCAAGTTTAAAAAAAAAAATGTTCTGTTTATGAAATTTTTCAAAATCCAAACATGTTCTTAAAAAAATAAAGTCTTGGTTTCTACAATTTAAAAAAATATTAAAGATTTAGACTCTAAATGAGCTAAACAAAACCATCAAAATAACTCCTGGTCTTCAAGAGGTTTTGTGACACCAATGACTAAGATAAAATAAGCTTTTAAAAGATCAGGTATTGCTGCATTATTTTGAGCTTCCTTTATTATTTGCATTGATTGTTTAGGGAAATTTGGAATTCAAAATCCTGTCTCACTCACCTTACCACTACCATTTGGTTTTAATTTGGGGTTCGGACACTGAAAATGTGTTCCTGTCAACAGCCCCATGCTCCAACACTCTCTTGGTGCACACTGGTGCCAATTTGATATCTGAACAAGTGAGGGGTTCACTTCCCATGGCCTGGACTGGAAGTGCTCCCATCAGTGATCACAGCCAGGCAGATAAATGAGAATGCAGTTGACTTTCCATGAAAAGAAGCCTGATTTATCTCAGTGTTTACAGACCCCTTTGCAGATCTGGGCCAATTTACCCACAGTCACCAGCACAAAAGGTGTTGGAGGGTTCAAGAGAGATGCTGGAGAGGATGATGTCTGCCTTCAAAGAAGGGACAGAAAGGCCCAGCAAACAGTTTAAAAGCACTGTCTCTTGGCTGCTGCTGCTCCGAGGAGACCCACACCTAGAACCATCACAGACCAGAATCAGCTGAACTGGCAGCAAATGAGAGACATGCCCAGCACCTCTCTCCTCGATCCCCATGTGAATTATGGTGCTATTCCATACATACACGACTTCTTGTCCTAAAGGAATGCCACCTCTCAGCAAAAGGAGAAAAATACTTTTAAAAATATAAAAAAAAAACCTATGGCAAGTGTTCACACAGCACAAGATGGAACCCAGCCTTTTTGAGCCACCATTTTTTAAAACAAAACAATGAACTTTCCTTTTCCATTCTCTCCCCCAGCAATAGCTGAGGCTGGTATTTATTAATGCCAGCCTGGAGTGGAAGTTTCACAGCCCTACAAGCCTCCCTCCCCAGCTCCTTCTGGCTTTGGCACATCCCAGCTCCACAGGAGCATCACACAAACGCCAGGATTCAGTGGGTGCCCCAAGCTTGCTGTGTCAGTACCTCTCCTGCTGAGAATCCTTGGAGAGAAAAGGTAAGGAAACCACAGGAGCTATGCTAATTGATTTTCCACATAAACAAAGAAGTCATTAAAGAAGCAACCTGATGGTTTTACTTGCATTAAGTTAATAGTGAAATACTCAAAAAGAATTACATTTAAGTCCTGGTTAACTTTTAACCTTTTTATGCTGCTTATGCTGCAAACTAACATATGCTAGATAGGAATAAGTTCAGAAATAAAAATATTTATTTCCTGTATTTATGTGAAACCAGAGCAAATGGAGCTACTCGTCATAACAAAACTACATGTTTCAAAATAAACAAAGCCAGCTGCTTATATTTTAGATTTATGAGTGATGATATTGCAATAAAACACACTGCTTTTATATACTTACTGCATACACACCACATTTTTACATGTGCAGAAATTTCCAAATCAAGTGAAATGTAGTCTGTCACAAAGGAGGTAAGTGCCAGCCTGAGCCAGAGATCTCTAATGCCGAGAGATCTCCAGAAGCCAACGGGATTATTTATTTACACCCCCAAGCAAACTACAAGTACTGGACATCTTCACCAATGGATTGATCTACTCTCTCCAAACACAGTCACATCAAAACACATTTCCTCCCAGTCCCTTCTCCTTTCACTTTTTTGTCCCCCTAATTTTCTAGACTCTCAATATGCACAATTCTAATTTTCTATGCTTCATAATTTTTATTGCTCTCAGCATCTTGAGATTCTCTTGGATAAACTACAAACTACTAAAACCATTGCTCAGCACAGTGTTTTCCTACTAAATGTTTTCCTTCCCCAGCTCTTTGGTTTCCTTTCAGCTGCCTACTTTAGTTTGCAATGGCCCTTTCCAGCCACCAACCAGTCCCTTACTGCAGCTACAGCTCCTGCTCTCCTCACAACCAGCAGCTTCTAAAACTGACTTTCCCATATTATTTCACCACCAGTATTTCTTTAACTTCACATCATCCCAATATTTTGTCTCTGCCAAGACATCAATGACTTTTTGGAACAAGCAACAGTTTTTCTCTTTAGTTGCAAACTCTGGTAGCCAATGTTCCATTTAATTTTGGGAAAAAAAGTCTTGAAATTCTTACCACTAAGACAGGAAAAGAAGCCATAGAAGCTCAAAAGCTCCCAAACATATCTATTTATTTAATACACATGCGATTTTCAGGCACAGCTACAGCCTTGTGATACCTGCTGTAGTTTAAAGCTCAGTCTGTGCCTGCACTGGGAAGCAGTGTGATGCTACGGGGCAAGTGCCACTGCTGACCTGAATGAAAACCCATCCCAAACACATCCCAAGTGAGGGTCAGCCCTGCTCTCAAACTCTGGAAAAATACTACCTCTTTCACTTCCATTAAAGAGCCAATAAAGGAAGAAACCAAAGTAAAAAATGGAAATATAAATAATTCACAGGGGCAATGCTTTGCTGAGATCCCATAGTTCACCACTGCCCCAGAACCACTAAACTTTCACAACTATTTTTCCTGCATCATCACAATTTGCAAGACATATTTCAAAACTGCAAAAGATGTGCACAAAAAACAAATATGAAAAGCAAAATAGTTCATCATTTCAATGTTAATGTTTCCAAAAACAGTTTTCATTCTAAGTATCCTGATAAATCAAGTCATTAATTTTATTAATTACAAATTAATACAATAAAATCCAAACATCTATCTTGCTACTTTCTACTGTATTAGTAGTTCTACATTAATTGAATCTATTTTTTCATTGACAGTAACAGGTTAGAATTTCTTTTATTTTTTTAATACTGGGATTTTGAAGACTTAAAACCTAGTGAAGAATCCTGGGAGTACTGATGAGTCTGTTGCTTCCTACAGATATTCTGTTCACAGGCAGATGGAGGATGCTTTTCAACTAATTCAAGTCAGTAAAGGGTAGGGTGGAATAGGACTAAACCATGTTTCTCTTCAAAATCCAGTGTATATTCTTCCAACTCCAAAGACAAGAGTGGAACACCCAAAACTCAAACTCTTTATTGCCTGGGCTGCATTAGCTTGGTCCTCAAACATAACTCCATGTCTAACAGATTACTTAAAATAATGACAGTAGGCAAAAAAGGTAATAGATGCAGAAGGTATTACAAAAAAGATTGCAAAGCCCTAAAATCATCACAGTTGGAAAAGACCCCTAAGATCACCAAGTCCAACTGCCCACCCAGGGGAAAGAAAAGAAGGAAAAAACACAAAACTACAACCATACAACCCACAAAATCAAGAACAACACAAAATCCACAAAAAACCCACCATGGCCACTAAAGCATGCCCTGAAGTGCCACATCTACATGTTCCTTGACTATCTCCAGAGTTGGTGACTCCACCACCTCCCTGAGCAGTCCATTCCAAAGCCAGACTACTCTTTCGGTAAAGAAATTCTTCCTCACACCTAGTCCATTCCCTCCCCAGAACAGACTAAGATACCAACAACCCATGTCCAGTGCTGCTCAGAGGTGATCCTCAAGGGCACCTGGCTGAGACAATCGCAGAAGACAGCTGGTTATTGCAAGATTTCTTAAGAGTTTTGCCGGCCCAGAGCAATTTTTCATTGGACCCAATTCAAATAGGAACACTTATTTAAGTAGAATGGGAATTTTAGGTAGCACTGGAGATTTACCTACAATTGGCCTCAACACTTTTCAAGGATGATGCTCTTAAACAACCATTCTTTAATTTGACAGGCAGTCTTTCTTGTACTTTTTTTTTGTAATTTACAGGTCTTCACATTCCTGACAAACAAATGTTGCCTGAACTTTGAGTAGACCTTTTCCTTTTTCAGTTACTTCATGTAAAAATGGGAGAAAATACATATTTTCTATCTGAAAACATGTATTACAGGACCAGCACTAAAGCAAAAATGATGATAATACATCAACTTTAGTATGTCAACAATAAAATCCCAATTGTTTCCTTAGAAATGCTGCTGTATGTAATTGACTTGAATAGCAGAATAAAATCCATGAAGAGAAGCATAAGAAACAAATATTTAAATTACAGTTTAATTTATTACAAAATCTGGTTTACTTAACAGGCTATAAACTCTGGGAAAAATTCTACAACTTTGGTTTTGTATGTTTTTCATTCGTTTCTAAAAAGACTGTGTTATATGGAAATTGCAATGATTCCTTTTTGGTTGATCTCCTTCCTTTCTTACCTATCCGAGATTTTCTCGTCATTAGCTATTTCTCATGCATGGCAGACCTTTCATTTTTAATGCTCAGAATGATCAAGGAGCCTGATGTTTTGTCATTTATTTTAAAATTAAGATGACCGTGAAAACTAGCTCAGTTAGTCATTTCTGTATAGAACTCCCTTATCATTAAAGCAGCAACATTTTCCCAACCTCCATAATTAACCTTTTTGTACAACTGAAAGCAATAGCAGTCTATCCTTTGAAAGCTCTTCTGGGGCTACTTAGCACACTTCTCTGACAACTAAACAGAAATAAGCCAGTAAAGATTTTTTAAAAAAAACTACAAAACCCAAATAACAAACCACAGAACCACCCTGCTTAGAATTAAATTAGATACTTTGTTCTACATTAGTCATAAAAATATCACAAATCAGAATCAAAACCTTATTTAACTGTTTTTTTCCCCAGGTCATAAGTGCCCTGCTTAATTTTTTATCTCTACGCACCCATTAGTTACTGGTAAAATGTGTATTATCCCATTACTTTCAGCATAGGATTGTTTCCCCTTTTATGCAATTGTTTGCTTCTACGCACTATTCAAAAATCAATTTTTATTGATCGAGTCAGTGGCTGGCACACTGTTTCCAACAAAAAGGAAAACTGTCATGCAAATTCAGGGCACTGTAGAGAATCAGAATCATAGCATGGTTTGGGTTGGAAAGGATCTTAAAGGTCACCTAGTTCCAACCCCCCTGCCACGGGCAGAGACACTTCCCACTAGATCAGGTTGCTCCAAGCCACATCCAACCTGGCCTTGAACACTTTCAGGGATGGGGGAAACACAGCTTCCTTGGACAACTTGTTCCAGTCTCTCACCACCTTCACACTAAAGAATTTCTTCCTAACATCTAACCTAAATCTCACCTCTTCCAGTTTAAAACCATTATCCCTCATCCTATCACTACATACCATGATAAAAAGTCCCTCCCCTGCTTTCCTGTAGCACCCCAAGCAAGTTTCATACCATATCTGCCCTTCTTCTTAAGATGTCTTGTCTTTTTCTGCTTCAAATGGGGAAAAAAGATGATGATAAAAACATCCTTCCTTCTTAAAGCTGGATGCAATACTAAAGGAAAAATTGCAGCATGGTAACTTCAGCTTACGTCGACAGGCATTAAAGCACCAGTGCTGATTTACCCAAAGAGCTTGCTTCTCACATATGAAGACAGGAGAATAACGCTGGGAAAGTTTCATTTCTCATTGTAGAGCTAATTAGTGTTTGGGATTGCAGAAGTCCTTATAAGAGACAAAGCTGAAGCTCATGCTGGGCAGCCCATGTGCAGGTGGAGGGGGTGCTGCAGTACTGCCATCAAAAGATGCTACAGAAAGCATCTTTTGAGAAACTATACTGTTTTTTAAATTATCCAAATAATTTTCAATTTTCCTCCTGCAAACAGCCACTGTGCATAAAATACAGAAGACTATACTTAACTTGTTTTAAAGGTAGTATTTGAAGACCTGTCCATTTCTTAAGAGTTTGGCTGCAAGCCTCTACTTCTGTCGTTACAGAGAATGGAAATAGCTGATATATAAATTTGCCACAGTGGCAGAGATGAAATCCATGTTTGTAGGGGCAAAAAGAACCAAGGTCTTGGCAGAAAGGATTTTGTTTGTTTGTTGTTTACTGTTTTCATTTTTCTGGCAGCTATCTGAAGCAGTTGAAGAGTTCTGAATGATGGAATAAGTCTCAGTAGAGATATAGTGAGCAAAAGCAGGTGAGGTGAACAAAGCTGAAATTTAATCACATTTCTATTATAATCAAATAAGTATTCACAGTTGTGTACAACATATTATAAAAAACACACAATGAGCTAAACTGTGAATGCAGCAGTGTAAATAGCAGAGAAAATGCATTGATCTCAGGAGAGTACTTCTGGCTTCTCACTGGTATAACCAAGAAGAATTTTGAACAACACATGCTAATTATATACAATATCATCTGGCAAGCTGTACCGTCATCACTGAAACTCAACTTTGATCATCCTGCCAGAAGGCTCATAGGTCTGAAACTTTGCTGCAGAAAGAAATAGAGCCCTGTTATTTTCTGTCAGGCAGAAAGTCAAACTCTGAGTCTTATTAAAATACAAAACATCAACATACACGTAACCAAATACCTACATTCTAGCTTACCTTCCCAACTCCCTTTGTGTGCAATGACTTACCAGAACCACAAAGAAAAATATCCTATAAATTTATTTTTACATTTTCAATTCTATGTAATTTGCTGTTTGATTGGTAAAAACAAAGACCAAGTAATTACATTAAGGATAGATTTCTAAGTTGTATTGCTCATGGTTAGAAAGCCAGGAACAAAACTCAGCCTACATTTAGAGAGAATGTCCAAAGGAAAAAACACCCATAAGAACACTCATCAAAACCCACAAGAAAACACAAGCCACAGAAGGCAGGAAACAGACACAGCTTTTTTTTTTTTTAACTCTTCCTATCCAACTTGTAAGGTTCATCTTAGGTAGAATATGCATCAAGTCACAAATTGCCAACTGTTTTCCTTTAATAGGCACAAAGAAGATTAATAACATATCAGTCACCTTCATCTGCTTGGTCCCAAACTGGCTCATATCACACTTAGTAAAATTGAGTATCTTGTCTCATCTTTACATCTACTCTAACTGGAATCACTGTGGCCTTGCTCCTACATGAAGTACTCTAAACCCTAAACTCTCACCTCTGGTAAGGAGAAGGGATGATTTTGCCTCATTATGGGATCTCCAGTTGAAGCCCATGGACAGCTTCTCCCTGTCCCATGGGTGTATGGCTGCACCCTGGCTCCAAGCCCAGCAACAACATGGAAAATTGTCCCATTGGCCTGGGCTACCAGGCTTCATTGACATCTGAATTGATTCTACGTTTCATGTTCCCAGACACTATCCAAGACAAGTGGAAAACCATCTTGCAAACATTTTAAATCAACACTTGTTGACTTTGATGAGCATTAGTAATTTGCACCGGTAGCTATGCAAAAAGTAC
>NW_009953703.1:334597-399201 GCF_000747805.2 Chaetura pelagica | reverse complement strand
CCCTCAACCCATCACAACATCTACCCAATGAACTCCTCAAAATCATCTGGTTTGAACCTGAAGTTACAAGTACACCATATTATATATGTGACCATTTGTTGCTCCTGACACCTTCTCTTTTTTCCTCACTTGAAAAATTGATCATCTTAATACCAAAGAAAGTTTGTATTAACATAAATCCATTCCACTTAAGCACTGGCTTGGACAACAAATTATTAAATTCTGACAAAAAGAATATTTATGATATACAGAAGAGCCTTTTGACATGGAGAAATCAATATTATTTTTTTTCCTGAGAATTCTCGGAATCATCAAAAAGATATTTTTACAGGAAAAAACCTGCTAAGGCAATGACAAGCACAGTATCGTATTTTTCTTTAGTCAGTGCAATAAAATAAACAAGAGAAGAAATTAAATCTAATGAAAGAGCCTATAACATGTCACAAGGACAAATTATTTTATATACTAGGAAGAGTTCACATGGTTCCAGAAGAAATACTGCCACAGGCACAGGGAGCTGCACCCACAACCACAATTTAAAAAAATACATTTGCAGTGCTGCATGCAAAGCTTCTGTTTCAGGATTTATGTCACCATGTTTTTTCTTACTGGGCACCAGCAGAAAACCACACTGTCAGCATGTACACAAAATAACTTAAACCCCTCTTTTGTTACCAGCAAACTTTCCTATAAATGCACTGCCTCAAGTACAGCCCAGTAGCTAGGAACTGTTCTTGCATCAAATAAGGCAAAACCAAAGCACTGGGTCTGCATCCATCTACAACTTGTGCTGCTCCACTGTTACTGCAGTGCTAGGCAGGACAGGAAAGCTAGATACCTTTAGAGATTATTCAAGGTTTTCTGGTGATGTTATACACAAAGAACTTCACCCCATGACTGGAGGACTTGCCACCCCTTCATCTCCAATAAGACCTTTGCAGTTCTTGAAAAACCCAGCCACACTTATCTTCCTATATTCCAGTTACCACAAGCTCTGAAGCAGGAACAATATTACTTTTTTCATACTTATTTTTAAAGGTTAATTAATGTTTGTACACTAGCTTGTAACATGCTTTCATTATTAAATTCCATTATTATTGATTTCCTCATAGATCAGTGCACAAGACAGCATGATTGGCATTTTTTGCTTCCAACTGATGCTCTACTGGAATCATAGAGTATTGATGGTCATGGTTGAGAAGCTTTAGAAGACCATGTTGAGAACTGCACATAGTACCTTCTTAAAATAGAGCTCACCCTAGAGGCAGCAGTATTGATCTTCTATTAAATTCACCTATTAAAAATCAGATGTGAAAAAATACCTATTTTCCTCAATTCTAATTAATTTTGCTCTTAATTCCTTCTGCCTATTATATAGTTTAATGATTGTAAAAGGTACCAGATACCCAGATTATGGCCATTTTTCAAATGGGTGAACTTATGTATGACTTCTCTTCAAGAAATTTAGGCTTCAAAATAAAGACCACCTCCTGGGCAGGAAAGGAGAGAGGAATAGCCCACTGCAAGCACTGACCCACCAGGAAGGGACGCAACCCTTTTGGGAAATCACAAGATAAATCTAAGATGAGAGAGCCTGTGATATTTGTGCTATTGAACTTGAAGGGAAAGATGATTAATTTCTCCTGTTTCAACAAACCAGAGTCAAAACCTTTGATTGATCTACTTACAACACCTTAATTATATGCCTAGATTTACTATTCCTCACATTTCTAACCTGGGACAAACAAGGACAGAACCCTCTTCTAGGACTTATAAAGGGACATAATTTAGCCTCCCTTAATGGGATATTAAAATGTTGTTATTATTTAATGGAGAAAAAAAAAAAGAAAGGAAAAAAAAAACAAACAAAAACCACTTGAGGTCTTTCAGTGAAAGGCATTAAATACCAGAATCACAGAATTGTCAGAGTTGGAAGGGATCTCTAGACATCATCTAATCCAACCCCCCTGCTAAAGCAGGTTCCCCTAGAGCACATTCCCCAGGACTGCATCCAGGGGGGTCTGGAATCTCTCCAGAGAAAGGGACTCCACAACCTCCCTGGGAAGCCTGTCCCAGGGCTCTGTCACCCTCACTTGTAAATAAGTTTTCCTTCATATTTCAATGGAAGTTCCCACATTCCAGCTTGTGCTTGTTGCTCCTTGTCCTGTCACTGGGAACTGCTGAAAGGAGTCTGGCTTCATCCTCCCTGCACACACCCTTAGATACTAGTAGGAATTAATAAGGTCTCTTCTCAGCCTTCTCTTCTCCCAGCTGAACAGTCCCAGCTCTCTCAGACTTTCCTCATAAAAGAGATGTAAAAACATTATTTTTTACAGTATTTGAGTGGATTCATCTACTATTGCATTTCCTTTTAGACAAGAAAATTCAGAGATCAGCTGACCTAAGAGTTATATATTTCCCTGTTGTGCTCTGTGGTTCTGTTCAGGTCTGTTACATAATTATAATGCTAGCTTCCATTGTACAAAAGTAAATATACTTCTTAGATAGGAGATTATTTTCATTTCATTTTGTGGTAGTTTGAATTCTGATCAATCTTTTGTGTCTTTTCTGTTCAGTGCCAGCTGCTTTGTACATGAGCTGGTGGTGAGTTTTACATCCCAGTGTTATGGGAAGGGTCTGCAGGAAAAGATCATCATCCTTTTGTACTGCAAAAGGAAAGGTATTTCATGCGAGACAGGAGGAACACACTTTAAAGCCAAATATCTGTTGATACTGTAGCATAACATCCCCCTTTTTTTAGACACACACAAACCAACTCTTTGGGAACCTGCAGTACTTTGCATAAGAGGGCAGTAAATAATTTGGCACTGGTTTATGCTGCTAGGCAAAAAATGCCACACGATTAATATATTTTAAAAATATTGCTATTGCATTCACCAAGAGATTAAAGAAATAACAGAAGTATAAATGGTCTAAAAGACATGCTAAAAAAATCAAAGTCAAAGATAACAAAACTTAAAATAGATTTAACTGGATGTAGAGTTGGATAAAGAAAAGCACCCTGACAAAGCACCTGTGAGAGATAAGAAGGATTGTTATTTTAAAATCTGTGCCCTAGTCTCTCTTTGAAGAAGGTGAATTTTTCTTTCTATGACACAGGTAAATGTTTACAATGATCAAAAGCTTGTAATTTCAAATATGCTCAAAGCAAATTCTCACTAGCTTCAAAGTATTATTCTGGCCATGACATTAAAAAATGCGTTAGCAGACATCAGGCACCTACCCAGGGCAGCAGGTTTTCTGAGCAGAGTTGTTTCCATTCACTTAATGAACTTTCCAGAAGTTGCTAAAGGGTATCTGTGCCCATTTGGGGCTTTAAAAATCTCTTTGAGATCATTTGCTGTTGCTATGTTCTAAACAGTTTTCAAAATCCAGCCATCTATCTTTGAATCAAAAGCCTATATGCACAGAAGAGGTCCACGGAGAGACATGTCTGTGAAAACTCGACCTTCTGATTTCATCTTCAAACCTAGACTTGGATGACAGCAACAGCTCCAAAGAAAGCATTTGATTGATAATATCCTTCAAGCCAAATTTATGTTCTTTAAATACCTTTATGAAGCCATAAAACAAGCACCCTTGCCTCCTTTTCCAGAATCTCATACAGAACCTTGTGAAGAAATTTTGCAGGGAAAAACACAAACACATTTGGGTCTGTGACTTTGAGGATATGATTAAATAGTAAGATGTATCTTCTTCAGTTTGCAAAATGTTTCCTCTCGTACATCACAGTCCTTACTCTTTAGATGTCAATACTTTCAAATATTATTCACACAAAGCTTGACAGAGAAGCAAACATCTCTAAGGCAGAAGCAAGAGGGCCTCTGTGGCCCTGGCAAACCCAAAGGTGCTTCATGTCAGCTGAACCAGCCACGACCCCCTTCTCTGCCTGCTGTCCCGTGGGTGAGAGGAGGTTCAGCTTCCTTGGAAAGACCATTTTAATCAGTACAACAAACTCCAAATGCATGAGCATGTGAAAAGTATTTTAGTTGTTTCTTTTCCCCATCTAATCTGCTTTATCTTAAGCCATTGCTGTTTTGGTGATGGGTTTAACCAAACTGGCCTCTAAACTCTAAGTGGGAGACACCATTAGTACATTTGGCTGGTTTTGTTGTCAAGCCTTTTTTGCCTGGCTCATAGATCCTGTAGGAGAACCAAATACCCAAAGAATAAAATCCCATCATTCATCATTAAGCATGTGCTTAATCACAGCTCTCTTATTTAGGCTAAAAACCTGATGCAAGGATGAAAGCAGAAAGCTGTAGAACTCTCTTTTCTCAAGTTTGCTTTACTCTGCATCAGAAATTGTGCTTCTACAGCACAGATTCTGGCTGGCAGGGTGAATACCTGCATATTTCAGATACAGAAGCCTCCAAGACGTTCAGAGAGGGTGCAGCTACTCTTGGTATCACCCAGCATCTCTTTGCAGATCCATCTGATATTCAACAGTGTCAAAGATTACACAGTGCAGGCACCTGAAAGGACAAAGTCTTTCTTGAAAGGCTTTCTTGAAATGTAAGAAAAAAAATATTTTCTGTTCTCTCATGTAAAGCATCCTTCCCGTGGTGATTAACATAACCACTTTGAGCTTGGTCAGCAGAGCTGGTCTAAGGGCACCAGACTGTGATCATTTCAATTTCAGGAATGTGAAGAGGAGTGAATATTGCTTCATGAAAAATTCTACTGAAGTTGTGAACTGGGAAAGAAGTGGTCATTTGCATCAGTGAAACCCTGCAGCTTCCTTGAGCTTCCTTTAATTTAGACGTGGGGAACTGAAGGAAGAAGCAGGATTCACTCTGTAGAAATTGCCTTGGCTCTCACATCTGAAGTGTAAGAACATAGGAGATTTACACTGCTCCCAGCACTGACACCCCACCCCAAAAAATTACATAGGTCAAACCCTGCACCCTCCAGCTACCTGCTCCTGCTTTCCAGGCTGAAATTTAGAGCTTGCATCTTTATTCAGTGCCTGGAAATTACAGTTAAATGAGAGTTTTCATTTATGTCAGCCCCATGCAACACAACTGCCCTAAAGCAAAAACATCTTATTCACAAAGGACTGACAGATTTCTGTAACCAAATGTGACCCTCGCTATTAAAAATAATCATCACATTTTTATATGCCATTTCTAAGTCACATTTTAATAGGCAGATATATACGTGGTGTGTCTCACTGAAAGGCAAAAAGACAAACATTTCAATAGTGTGAAAGAAACATCCCTCACGCATACTAAACTGACTGCAGGAAAGTTGTAAGGCTTCCTAACAGTGAGCCTTCACTGCACCCTTGCTTTTAAGGGATTGGCATAATGAGAACAAAATAAGAAAATATTCCTCAGACATTCCACAACAAGCCTGCAGATGTGGCAGCTCCTGATCTTCTTTCTAATTATGACACAACACACAAATCCTCTTTCTTTAGTTGTTTAACTACAATACCAATTGGCATTGCCACTACACGGGATTCCATTTTCTTCCAGCCCCTCCTGGATGCTGATGGCAAGGATGTAGTTTATAAACACTTTCCAATTATTTCCCTTGGGCTGGATGTGACATACACTGGTGAGCACTTAAAAAGTTCAGTGTTTTCTCCGAGTTGTGAAGCGAGTGCCGACACGAAAGCTCTCTCTGCAGGGCACAGGGTATTTGAAACATAGATTTCCTCAGCTCCCCACAGGATCTCAGAAATACATCTTGCTGAGGAGCTCGGCTTTCCACAAATTGACAGCACTTACATTTGCCTTCCAGGTCCCCCAAGTGCCCCAGTGCTGGTGGTAGGTCACGTGAAGAAGAAACCCTCAACTATCTAATCACAACAACAAAGCATACACGGGCATAAAAGCTTCTGTTAATACTGTTATCTACATTTTAATAACATAATCATCTGTTGCAATGAATAATAATATGTTATGTGGACAACGATCCTTAAGAGAAAACAGTCATTTGTGTCCATGTGACACCCTGTGTTCATTCCATCTGTACCAGAGAAGGAAATAATAAGAACACCCTGTACAGGTATTTCATCAAAGCCACCCTACCTAAGCTTGGCATGCCTAAAAGAAAACCTGAATTTGGCAAAATGCTGCATAATGGAGAGGAAAAAAATGCTGACACCAGTCTCATTTTGCACCACTAATTCACATTCTGTTTTCACACTGATTTGATGACCCAAGATTAAGTATCCTAATAAGTCTTCTCATGAAAGTTAAAGCCTGTGAAACCCATTTCTTTCTTTCAACACTCAAATACTCCAAGAGCAGTCACAAACCCACCTGAGAGCTAAGTGTCCTTGACGGTCCATTCAGACATCTCTGATTAACTGAAATAAGAGCTAAAACTCATATATCATCAAGACTTAACAAGAAAACGTCTGAGTATTTAAGAAAAAGAACCTTACAAGCATTCAGTCAGGTCACATACTCTGATTGTCTTGAAAGGTAACATAGATCTTACTAAAAGAAGTGATCGGCAAGAAAGCAAACAATTTTTTCATTAAAAAAATTAAATAGAAAAAGACCTTGAAAAATACCACCAGATTGTAATGCGTACCCTTATCTCCAGAAAAATCATGTGCCAGAGGAGAGGATCTACAGGTGGAGATTGCTGTTACAGCACATGAGTTTGCTACAAAGAGATCAGCAGTATTACTATATCCCATTTTGTGATTCATTTTTCGGGCTTGATAATTATCCCCGAGCATTCGGCAGCCGGAGTTCAGACCTTGCCTTTGATTCTTGCGGAAATGAGTAGCGATTGTACATTCAGAACAAGTACAACATATGCACAAATTTATCTTCATTATCAGTCTGTTTTCAATGACCAGAACAGCTGAAACACGCCAGATTTTGTTCTGATTTATGAGACTCATGAGAGTCCAGATATGCAACTAAACACTCACATTCGTATCACTAAGACGTCGCTAACTTCATTTCTTCAATTGTAAAATGGGAATTATAATGCTTAGCAGTCCACATTGCTCATTTAATGAAATAATTAACTAGAGACAATTTATGTTCCAATTTAGATACCTCTTATAAGTACAGCAGAAATAAGGCTTTCACAGCGAGTGGTCATGGCACAGTGCCTCCCAGGCGATTAAGTGCCACCAGCACCTGCTGAGGCTCAGTGCCACAACAGAGGGGCCACTGCTCAGGTTGTGACTCTGAATCTGCACATCAAAAAAAAAAAAAGAAACACAAAGCCACATGAGTTAGCACGAAAATATTTCCATCAATGCGAACATTTAAATGTGTTCAAATCACTAGAGGCTAAAATTACAGAATGGTCAACTTTTATGCAGATCAGAAAGCCTCAAGTAGAGCTGAATCATTTTGCAAGCTCTAAAAAACTCAGCCTGAACAACTAAGTCATTGCACACTGGTATGTTTCACCTGAATCAAAAAGGTAACCATATCTGGTCAGACTTATTATATATAGATTGGTAAGGAGAGGAGGGTCAGAGGCTTGAAAGGCTGCAGACCTCCAAGAAGGGCTTTGTGAGACTGCAAGTGGGCTACTAAAAAAAGAGCAGTTAGGGCACATTTATGGTAATGACAACCGATGAGGTACTTGCTGGATAAAGGTTACTGCTCAGTGCTGCTCCTGCTTTGGCTTTCAAGATCACCACGACATACATTAAAGAACATTTCCATGCACATTTTCTTTGTGCTAGCAGTCAGGAGAGTACTTTGCCGATGGTAAAGTGGAACTCAGTCATTCAGTGATTTATGCTTCAGATTCTTTGTGAGCTGTTTACAGCTATGAACTTTAACACAGGAGTTTAGGGGTATTCAGGAGCCATTAGCATAATTATCCCTTGTTCGGATGCTCAAATGCTAGAATTCTCAAATGGCCTTTTTCAATTGTAAGGTCAGAACAAACATGCAATCAAATTGCTAAATATGTCATGCACATGAGGTACACATCTGTGTTCCTATGGTAACCACCTCAGTTATGTTTGGGGTTGACATTTATCCAGTTTTTCTATTATTTTATCACCTCTCAAAACTCACCTGTTCACCCAAAACTTCCAAAGGCTGGTCTCAGTACTAGTGACACTTTCTTTGACACGGACTTAAGAGCAAAATAACTTTTCATTCATGAATATTGAACAAACAGTGGTTCAGTTGGGATTAGTCTACATGTCAAACTGAAAGGAAACTGAATGCCCAAAGTTCACAATTTATAAAATCTCAGCTGAGTTACTTTTGTCCTTCACGCTTCTGTTCTACGCTTTCAAAAAGGACACTGTGCTACTTCAGCAATTAATTTACACTCTTTACTTTTCTTATTTTTTTTTGCAAGTTGACTGCTTAGCCAGGATTTTTCCCCTTGATGTACCCATCTTGTCTGATTTTCCTTGCTACATTTAGAGAAAAGCCCATAGACATGTTATGCTTCACAAAGCTTGTTCATACGTGCAGGAATTTGAACTAGTGTAGCTTGGGAAGACTGAACCAATTTAGCTAAAAACAGGAATTGACCCAAAGTGCTGTCAAAAACTTAAAACATGGACTGCTTTAATCTTTCAGATTAACATACCAATGTAATGAACAGTGGCATGCTTCTGAATTTCCGTATTGCACTAACAGCCCAAAAGAAAATAAAACCTGCTTGCAGGATATTAGAGGTCCAAAGTGAGTAAACCAGGCACACCGGTGAGGAATGGCCATTGCTCGTTAAGAAGCACAATTTTATGCAATTATTTTGGATTATCAGATACATTACCAAGATAGATTTTTACTGGTTTCATTTTTTCTAGTCCTGCCTTCTCAATATACAATCCATTTTTTCTGTATTTTTCTATGTTACCTCTGTAATTTGCTCTGCCAGCAATATAGACTGGGTGCACCTGTAGAGCTCCAAGATGCATTTTTTGGACCAATTTCTCATTATTACCATTGTAACCTTCAGCCGTAACATAGATCTCCTGAACAGGCAGGACTTGTCAATAACCCTCGTAACAAGTCACTTGGACCATCTCAGGGCACCTATTAGATCCCCCACAGCTGATAGCCTCATCGCTGTGTTAAACCCCCATGATTCACATGACTCTTAACCATCATCACTCAGAGCTACTCCAAAAGGTCAGTGTCTGTGAGACTTGATTTTTTACTCTGGTGTCAAAAGGCTGCTCACAGGCTACCTTTGTCCCATCACGGTCTTTGATGATTAAAACAGGAAGGAACTCACTAGTAACTTGGGTAATCATAATCTCCTCAGTGCACCTGCTGTGATTTCTACTGCAACATCCTGTGGGGATTTGCCCTCAAAGTCAAACAAGAATCATGATGCCTCTCAGCTCTGCTCATGGCTAACTTCTAGATGGAATATTTTAATGATGTGTCTACATGTATGGCCTTCAATACAACAGGTGAGTTTGGTTTTTGTCCTAGCTAGCTGCATGAATACATAATACCACTTTGAAAAGGTACCCAAAATATTTGCACCTCACAGGTCAAGACAGACACACCAAAAAAATGACCAACGGTGGGGGGAAGGTCTCAGACTGGCTCTACACCCTCAAATCCAACACTAACTTTCAAATCATTGCAGTTTCTGAATACATTCAGTGGCTGTTCGCACTTCACACTGAAGGATGATTTTCCAGCACAAGTGGGCACTAGCTCAAGGGCATCTGACCTGTCTCCCACTCAAAGTCAGTTAGTGCAAACCCTGTTAATTCTAGAGCTCTTCAACCTTAAGGGAACCCAAAATGCCTTGTTGAAATAACACTTCCATTACCTTGGCTCAACTGTTACAGTCAAGTGCAATGAGAGAAATACTGTTATCCAGCTAGCCAGAGCATTCTCCTCTGCTTCACAGTCTTGAAAAGACAAAGTCAAGGCTCCCTTCACCTGAGAATCAACAGCACTTTTAACAACCAGGCTGAAGTTACATTTCTGAAGCTGAACCCTTCCTGTCTCTCTTTTTCAGCTGTTTTGTGTCAGCAAGGCTCAGAACTCTTTGTAAAACTTCCAAGTATGATTAATCCCACTACACACAGCAAAACCTTTCCTTCTTTATCAAGCTGCTCATCGTAACCATCTTAACTGGTTTAGCAACCCAAAAGTTGGTTTTCAGTGAAAACCCGCTTCTGAGGTTGACATTCCATTACAACGCCAGCACTGTATTACCAGCTATCCTACCTGTGCTCTGTAGCAGTTACTGCACCTGTTGGAAACATTTGTACAGACAAAACAGCTTTTTTAAAGAAAAGCCTTTATATTCTGAAAATTCTCTTTGCCAATTTACATAGTGGCTCCCTCTTGAACTTTCAATATTTTGTGCTAGCTAACAATAACATTTTCTTCAAATACCACAGCTTTGAAAAGTCTTTTTGAAATAAACCATGTCTTAAGCTAACTGCAAATGCATGTATATGTGGCCTCAACTACAGGACTGTGTCTTCAAGGAACCTACTATTTTAGTGCAATTTCCCAGTAAGTTTTAAGGGCTCCCTTCACAGCCTCTATGTTTTTCAATGGGTGACAGATAAAGTACTTAACTGGGAAGATGGCTCAAAATCTTTTAATACTATAATGATCAGATCCTCCTGTTTTAGAAGTGATACACCACTGTAAGTTGGAGTAGACAGACCTCTGAAGGTCCTTGTCCAATGCCTTCACTCAAAGTTAAATTAAATTCAGAGTTACATCAGCTTGTCCTGAAGCTTGTCAAGTATATACTGTTGAGCATTTCTAAGGATAGATATCACAGCCCACCTGGGCACTTGCACCTCCACTAAAGATCCACTCATGGTGAAGTTTTGTTCTCTCCAGTTGGAGTTCCCAGTCCTACAATTCACAACCATTTCCACTGTGTAGAAATGCTCCTCCTCTGTCTACAGCCCCTAAAACACTAGAAATCATTTTTCAGATAAATGTGCACGTCATTTTATTTGACTTGACTTTTTGAATGAGACCCAGCACAGGTTACTAGCCACACTGTCATGGATACCAGCTTTGGGACAAACCATCTCTGCTTGGCTTCTATCTTTGAGGAAGACTGGGAAAACCCTTAGCTCAACCAAGATTTATTCTTAAAGATTTTAAAGATATTTTTAACTGATTATTACACTGATTTCTCAGAACTTAAGATAACAGGAAGAGTGTTGACACACAGTAGTAGAACAACGGTTAGCACTGCTGACAGAATAAGAACATCTGCTACAGGATTCCCAGTACAGTGTCAACAGTCAGTTCCACAAAACACTGAAAATGTGCAATATCATCCAATACTGCAGGTACCTTCTGAGACAGAGACTGCCTGACTTTATTGGTCTGGCAAAAGTGAGAATCTGGACAAGATTTAAAAACCAAAACCACCCTCAACCTGCTAAATTCACCCTCCCTGAGTAACAAGCAGCTGTTTTCTGGCTTTGTGCAAAGTGCAGGAAACTCTGCAATTTTGATGATCAAATTACCTTTGCTGGTACCTTGGCATTAATTTGTATGCTGAACTTTAGACTAGATTTCTGAAAAATCCAGGCTCCAAATCACATCAATCAGATGGTAAATCAAAGATCCTAATCTGGGTTAATGCAGGAATAGCTAAGCTGGTGTGGGGTGTAAAGACAGAGCACTACACTGTTAGGGAGGGAAAAAAAGTGGAAAGGAAAAAAGGTTTAAATTGAAATCATGTGATGTACTATGAAACAGCAAAGGGAATAATTTGTAATTAGTGTAAAAGACATCAATGGTTCTGAAAGCCATCTGACACAAAAACAGAAGCCCACACAACATTAAAAATATGCATTATTATGCTCAAAGCAACCTAATGACTTTCCGGAATAACATACATATGGATATGTGTATCCTTAAGTTTTAAAATTAACTTTGTGATAGATTGAGGGGAATAACAATCTGACATAAAGAGATCTTTTTAAACAAGGCACATATCCACTGCAATACTTTAATTGTATATCTGTTTTTTAGAAACACATCTGACCTTCTGCATACTAAGAATTTATTGATTTTCAATAATTCTTAGGGCTCAGCAGGATCCTCGATTCTCAGAGCAAGCCAATGGGGAGTATTTGTAAATCTGTCTCTTAAATTGTAAGTGTCTTAACAAAAGGTGTCTGAGCTAATTTTTAGCAAATTTATCTCTTGATAATTTAAGAAAGTTACATGGACATCTGCAATGCTTAATCCTTGTAATTACGGTTTTTGAAAAAGTTTATTCCAGTAAATATAAAAACCCTTCTCTTTTTATGATTTTTTTGAACCAAGAAGTGACTTGAAAACAAGGATTATTCATAACAGATGATGGAGTCAATCAATTAAGTTCAGCCATATTCATGAGTTTCTTCAATTATACTGAAATATTCCAGTGTCTTTGAGCTGGGCATAACATTACCATGCACACAGCAAAGGAAAAAAATAACAATCTCAAAAAAGGGAAAATAAAGTTCTCCTTTTTGTACATGTTGGCTACTACCTGGCCAGAGGAGATGTTTATCAGCAGGATCAGCTTTTGCCTTTAAGTTCCTGCTGCTCCAGCCTCAACTGTCCCTTGAGTCAAACAGGTACTTCAACTGAGGGACAACTCTCACAGACCCTAAGATGAGTAGGAAAGTATTTCCTTCAGATATGCCCCTTATTCTTCTCATTTTGCTTACTGTTCCCTTCACTGCTTTTGTCAATCTCTTGTTTTGCTTTCCATCCCATCAGGTATCTACTTAGTTTTCAGTCTTCTAAAGAAAGAATTCTGCAACAGAGAAAATTACCTGCAAACTGTTACATTGTTTTGGTTTTTTTGTTTGTTTTTTTAATACTCTGCACTGAATGTCACAGTATGCTTTCCTAACCAAAGTCAAAGGAAATGAGGTAAGAAATAGCAGGCTAGGTATATGCTTTCATGCATAATTTTTCAGTGGACCACAGTGCACTCAGTTGTCTCATCAGTAAACACATCCCAGCACTGACTTTAACTCTGTTAGTAAAATATCACATTTTTCTGTTAATTAAGAATATTGTTATGCATTTCTTTTTTAAACAGTAGTTACCTGCTAGGCCACAGAAAAGCATTAACATTTTGACACTCAAAAACAGCCTAAAAAATGCAAAAACACTACTGAAATTTTTTTCCCCCCTCTCCTTAACAGCACTATCAATTATTCTTCAGCAGCCAGCAAATACATCAATTACGACCAGAAGACAGATGTGATACTATAAAATGACATTATCTCCCCTTGGCTAAAATGACCTTTTTAAAATCAAGGAAAAACTTTTAATTAAAATCCAAGTTGCTTCTAGAACTGTCTTAAAACTACAAACTTTTCATTAAATTGAGGTAATTATGAAGCACCAAACATGTCAGAGTTAAAAGTAGGTTATATATATCACTTATTGATTCATATAGGCTATATAAATTTGTATAACCAGCAGACTGATGTAAGCATATTTTATTTAAAAAGTGAGAGTTTAAAACTATGTCCATTTGTTACATATTGGTTTATATATAAAATATGTTGTGCCATGTCTATGTTATTTGCTTGTATACAAAATAGGGGTTCATTTATGACAAATTGATTAATGTATATAATATGCTGGCTTGCAGTTGCAGAATATTAAATGTAGCAGAATTGCTTTTGGTTTCATAAGTCATTAATTTGTTGCTAGCCATACTAGTTGGATTTAAAAACATAAAAGTCTATTTGTCTTGGTTTAACTTTGAGTAACAACCACTAGAGTTAATAGGGCTTCTGTATGTAACTAGATTCTTGCAGTACTTGTATTCTTATTCATATATGAATTAAAGGCAGCTGTAATTTAATATTAACCTAATAGTTGCATGATAATTAGGGAGAGCTGAGCAGCCAAATGTGGAAAAAATATTTAAAGTTCTGTCACAGGAAAGATGTAAGAATGTAAAAATTTCCACAACATGTATGTGTTGCAAAACTTAATCATAGGGATTCAACGTTTAATATTAAACACATACTTTCATAAAAACATTGCGGTTGCCTTAATGATGCATTTAGTAAGCAATCTTTGAATCTCATGTCATGATCCCCATACTCTGGGCATGGGTTTATTATGGGGGAGGGCACTTGGCAGAAGAAAGGGAGCAAAAGGAGGGCTTCTGCACCCTCCATGCCCAAACAACAGACCACAGCAGTCAACACACACATGACAGGTATATTCCTCTGGCAGAAGTAACAGCTTTATAAGTTGTTTCCACCATAGCCTGCTTGCTCTGTTTGTGTTATAGCTGGTCATATCCATCGTGGAAAAAAAGCAAACAAAAACCCACAAATGATACATTTTATTTACGAACGCAGAACCAGACTGCCAGGCATGGAACAACAACTGTGCTGCCCAGCCAGGGAGGCAATTCCAGTGTTGGCAACAGAGCCAAGGTCCACTGGAGCTCCATCTGCTGACATGGACAACAAGCTCAGCCAAAGCTCATGCAGAATTATCACATCCATAATTTCCACAGATCTTTCATCTCTAGCAGAAACCTGTCAAAAATCTGAGCTAGTGACTAGTCATGGAGAAGGGAGCAATGGGAGACAACTGGTTGGGAATTACAAGGAAAAAAAAAATGAGGGAGAGGCTGCCCACAAAACAACTGCAGATTTCCTCTAAGCTGTTTCTATGGATTTCAATGTTAGGAGGGAAAATACAGGTAAACATACATGATTTATATATATATAGATACATTTTATATGTATAGATAAATGCTAAGGACCACAACAAAAGAGTTTGCATTGTAACTGTTCACAAAGAGGACTAATTTGTAGGAAAGAAGCCAAGTCATTGGTTTGAACTTCAATTTTGCATCGCAATTATGGTTGAAAGGTGGTATTTTCTTATGCAAGCAGTGTTGGTTTCTAGTACTGGCTCCAGTGAACTTCCCTCTGTGTACTAATCACAAAGTTTCAGACTCTGGCACTGCCAGAAGGTTCTAGAACTTGATCACACTTCTAAAACATTACTATTTATTCTTTGTCATGAGAGATAGGGAAATATTCCCATTTTAAATGCAGAAAAAGACACCCAGAAAACAGTAATTTTAGAGTAGCAGAGGCTTGGAAGAGGTTACAGCACACTTGGCAAAAGCGATGGAAATTCATGTCAAATCAACAGGTGAGCTGATTACCTGCTATCATGGATGGTGTTGATAGCACTGCTTCAGACCAGAAACTTGAAGGCTCTTGTGTGCTGATAGGTTAAAGGTGTTGCCTTCACATCTCACTACAATTATATTGCAGAGGTAAGAATTAAATAGGCATTTCTCAGTGAACCTGACTATCTCAGAGTTAAGACAGAAAGGCAGAAATCACTAACATAAACACATTTCAATAACAAATACCATGTTATACAATAGATTTACAAATACATACATTAAAAATAAGATGGAGTAAGATTAGAAAGCACTATTTCAAGGGTCGCAGTGTTTTACATGTTAGACAGAATGGCATATTTGAGAATACAATGCCTGACCAATTAATGTCCATTTAATCTTTTCAAATGTTACATTTGCTTTTAAATGAAAATGTATTTGCTGAAATACAAGAGCTCTACTGACTTCAATGAACTCCTAACCAGAACTAATGCATCTAACCCCTATGCCCAAATATTTCAGCCAAAAAAATCAATGCATTTTAACACAAGCCAATAAAATTCCACCGTGGAAGAAATATTCTTATTAAAACCAATACATTTTCCATGGAATGTATATAACATTACTGAAACCAACTTAAAGTCATTAGAACTCAAAGTTAAAACTGGTCAAAAGGCTAAACAGAAGAAAAATCAACCCCCAAAAATGACTACCAGTACTCTAACCCTTATTATGTAACCAAAAATACAGAATATTTCCATTTCTTCATCACCAAACACACTAACCCTGTTTATCTTACAAAATGCAATGCAGTATCAACAACTCCATGCCCTGCCCAGCAGATTTTTAGATCATAGAGATCTCATTTTAGTCAAACAACAGATTTCCTCCATACAGAAAGATGAAGTATGAAGAGCATTTCACATCCAACCACGCAGCAGTACTGACTGAAAAACAGTATATGCCTGAAATCTGCCTGTACTGCTTTGCCATTTTGTGCCTTATTTCTAGTTTAAGCTATGCTGGAGAATAAAAGGCACCACTCTTGTATTCTGAAAAATGTGATCAATACTTCATTGTTTGTTTGGGATTATTTTTTTGAAGGTGTTTTTTAAAAAAGTCTATCAGTTGCATGTTTACCCCTTGAAAAATCACCTGAGATATATATATACATGATGTTAGCAGTCACGTTTGTAGAGCTATATATTGTTGTCTGATTAGATCACCCTAGTTCGATAGGACTAAAATTTTAAGTTCCTGAAACAATGTGCTCCCTCTAGTGTCCAGAAAAATCCACTCCAAAGGTCGAATAAAGTGCATGGAATCAGAGCTAAGTCATACCCAGTTTTAAAACACAGGCATGGCTTGAGAATTAATAGACACTGCATTAAATCTCACCCATTCACACTCCACACAGGCTTAAGATTTATGAAGAGTTAAGGTTAAATACAAACCTGGTCAGGAAAAGGCCCATGTAACTGGGAACAAAACAGTGCATCCCTGCTTGACCATAAAGATACCTGCTGAATTTCTCTTTGGTAACAAACCAATATATTTAAACTGATATACCAGTTAAATAATTTGTTTCTAAGAACACAGCTAACACTGTGTATCCACAATAAGATTAAAATACATTGTTTAAATGAAAGTTTCCTGCTTGCTATTTTAAATCAGACCTTTATCACTTTAAGTCACTTTACTGAACCATCTAATCTCAAAGTCAATGACAAAGTTGTGTTTGATTTCAATAGGACAGTTCAGGTGGATTCCCTTAAGCTGCACGAGCCAAACTCTTGCCTGGCTTTGCCAGAATCACATTTAAGCAATTATTAGCCACATCTGATAAATGTATTTTATAGACTGACATAGAACAGCATCAAGAAGTACACAAGCTCAAGCTGTAAGACTAAGGAAACACAGAAGGTTTTCCCCATGCCATGCCTTCTCCTATTATCTTTTAACAAGCCCTGGCTGAAAGCTAACTTGGCTTCTTCTCCAGTACCATTTAAACCCAGATCCAGCAGCACTTACACAGAGCTCTTTGAACCAGGTGAAAAACCACTGTCTACATCAAATCCAGCCTCATCTGTCTACTCACACAGAATACGTTGGCAGATCAGGATCTAGGAGTTTTCTGCACTTGAATTGTTCTTTTCTGGGGCATAATTACAAATGCAGTGTTTTTAATAAAAAGCTGGCCCAATGTTTCACTGCTCTTGCAGTGAAGAGAAAGATCCCATATTCATTATTCACAACTCTGAAGTCATGGCTGGATTTTGCCAACATATTGATGCTTACTATTTTTCTGTGGAAAAAGAAAAGGTCTTTGGAGGAGAACCTAAGCAATGAGCATACACAACGAGCACACACAAATCCAAATCAGAAAATGCTTTCAGCTACAAAATGGCTGCATATAAAAACAGAAAGGCAATCTAAACAGTCAAATTAAATAATGCAATTAAAACCAACTAATTCATATATTCCCATGGGAATCTTGATGAGCTCTAAATGTAGGACCAAGTTAACTGAAATAGTACTATTACTGTAACATAAAAACATAATGGTCCTCGCCCCCCTGCCTAAAATGGCTTATTTGCTAAGTAACCCAACTTTATGTACTAGACCTTTTCCTTTCTTAATAACCATTTCTGAGCATCCAAAGGGCTTTTGTGACTGGTTACATCTTTCCGGGAACTGCAAGTAGTTCTGATAAACACTGATGCAATAAAATCAGAATCTACCATCCATAATGCGGCAATTATCTTGCAAGTTAAAAATAAACATGAAAAATCCAATTAAATTATTTCATTCTCACTAATACTGACCAGTTGTTTTCCCTTGCACCTTTACTGCACAAGTTATCATGCAATTTGCACCCAGAAACATGCTTATGGTGCTGTACATATACATGTTTGGAATCTAATTTCACACCTTACGGACACACTTTTAAGGACAATGAAGCCCTAACTCAATCAAAACTGTTTTTGTATTTTCTTCAACTCTTCTGGGAAGCATCAGCAACAACAGCATTACCATATCCCCAAGGCAGTCAAGAAATTGGTAGCTTATTACCTATCATCATGCCAAATTGCAGATGAATCAGGTAATTTGTCTTTACAGGTCACATTATGGTGACTACACTTGCATTGTCCCCATGGTTACACCTTGATTAATTCCTGAATTATTTGTAGAACTTTAGCATAAGCAGCTGCTGGGCAGAAACCCAATGTAAACAAGGTATCCTGCTTAACTGGGATATCCTATTGAATTATCTTTTATTGTACCACCAGAAGGCTATTAATAGTGACATTTTCAATAAGCTGGATTTTTGAACATGAACTAGAAATCACCACAGTGGGAAGGCACTTAGAAGTTATTGCTATACTGCTGAAGAAATACGAACACAGTTATTAGATGCATTTTTAAAGGGAGACTTTTTTCCCCCTCATGTGATTTTCTACAACTGCATTCACTGTTTAAGTTCTTAGGGTGTTGCCTGAGCAAAACAAGGGTTGTGCTGACTTTGCAAGGGAAGTCTAAACAGATGACAAGAAGCATAGCATGTTAAATACAAAGCCAGTAGGATTTTTAAAGACTATGAGAGTCATATTGGGTAGAAATGGTACATGGACCCAGCCCAATGATAGGCTGGTCATAGAGCAACTGTGCAGCAGTAAATAAGAAATGGGATTTTCTTCACTCAGAGCTTCCCAAACATAAAACTCTGGGTGTGGTATTACAAAAGGACTTTTTTTAAAGCTGGTTTAAAATACATATGGCAAGATGATGTGAAGATAGGGCTCACCAGACAGACCAATACTGACTCAAAATTCTGCAGCACCAAAAGCACATCAAGTGTTGGAGGGAGAGTGTAAGGGGAAGACTGAGATAAAACAAGAAAAAGGGGGTCAATTTGGTGGATGTCCTCCCAGTCTTCTGCCCTGCATCTATGCAGAATCAGATACATGGTTTTGGGCCAAGAAACCCACAGCTATGATTTTATCGAACGTTTTTCATTGGAGAAGAGGGGTTGTTAAGCTTTCATTTAGAGCTTTTTTTAAAGGTACATCAGTAAAGAGGTTGAAGCTCTGGGGATAGTTATTTCAAGAAAAACGTGAGAGCTTTAGGGATGCCAAGTGAATCTGCTTATGTAGAACAAAGAGGAGAAAAGAAAACATTTGTGAGAATTTAAAGTTATCTCCCTCTATGTTTGTCCTTTTCTTCCACACAACTGCCCATCTCACCCTCATCTTTTCCTGCTTCAAAACTTAAAGACTCTTCGGGCCACTTCACCCACTAAAAGCACCCGAGTCAGACCTCCCATCCTTCCTTTTTATCATGTTAACAAGTTTGTTGATGTTTTTTTAAATACTACTCAGTGTTCTCCATTCGGTTCACCTTTGCATCCCCTTCCCTCTTCATTACCAGCATCTGAAGCCTGGCAGCTCCTTATGTTCATGGAGTGAGTGTCCTTTGGAAGACAAAGTTAAGCTTATCTGCCTGCTGTCTTCCTACATGCATCTTTTTTCCTACACCAGATAACCCCTGTCTCAACATAAATCCAATATGGATTCATAATTTTTCCTATACTTAGGAAGGAATTCCGTTTTGTAGGTTCAAGAAAAATCAGCTTGAAAAGGGAAATTAAGTGCAAAATGTATTACTCCTGAGAATGCAGTTGTTATAACCCCTTCATTTTTAAATTATTCACTGAAAAATTACTTCGGTAATATCTTGAGAAGACCGGTTTTACATGTTTATTAGTTGCCAGTCCTGAACCTTACCACTCACCCTGCCTTCAGTTTTTATAAGTCCTAGCCTACAATGAAAGAGGAAAAGGAAAACTGGAGCACACGTGAACTTGCTCTAGAGCCCCAGCTACCCGCCTGCATTCAGTAGATCAGATATTAGGAGACCACAGAGATGAAGATTCCTTTCCAAGCCGCTTGCAGAAATAAGAATACCAGGTGGTAGGACGGCAGGTGTTCACCAGATAGCACAACTTCACATTTATTACTAGCAATGGTTTAGAGCTCCCCCAGGAGCCTGGCCGTGGGCTTGCCTGGAGGGGTCAGCTGGCACAAGCTCTTCTGGAAAGGGCTCTGCTGCTCAAAAACACCACCTCACCTTGAGTGGGCAGAGCATGGACTTTTTTTAGATTCATTCTGGCCTTGTAAGAAACCAAAACAAAGGCAATTTCCAGGCAGACTGCCTCTCCTGGTGACAGTAGCCAGTTTTCTTGCCTGAAAACAAGTTATAAATAGCAATATTATTCAAGCATCAATAGCTGATACTCAGCGACAGTGACTGTAAACCAAGCCAAAGCAATACTTACAAATCCATACCATTCCAAAAATAACTTCTCGTTTGTAGCTCTTCGCCAAGGAGTGGCTGCATCCCCCTGGTACAGCAGAAATGTCAAAGGCATCTTCCTTTTTGTCCATTTGGATAAACTTGCTAAGAGAAGCCGTGCTGCTGGAGCTAATCAGGTGCAGTTTCAAACAGAGATTAAGTGACTTTCACAAGCAGGAAAGAACACTGGGAATGAAAGGAATGAAAGGAAGGAAAGATTAAAAGAAAGGTGAAGAGGTGACCTCCTTTGATGGAAAAATGAACAGGTTAAAAATATGAAAAAAGAACATCCAAAACCCAAGAGCTCAAGCTTTTCCAAGGGTATCCAGACAAACCCCAAATAGGAGCAGATTGTTAAGACTTCTGGAATGAAGATACATGATTTTTACTAAATACTATTCAGTGATAGTATTTTACCTGTATTTTGGGGAATGTGTTTTTTCTTTCAGATTTTAGGAAAAAAAATAGAATTTTTTAAACCCATGTATTAGTATATTCTTTCTATAAGTAAGACAGATGTATGAAAATTATTTTCAATTAAATAAAAATCAACAGATGGCACTCTATAGGCAAGTCCCTATTTACCTCATGTAATATATGGCTTTGACTGAAAAATCTTGTATGATTGGAAGAGTTTGCCACCTGAACATGAACAGTCTGAAAAAGTTGTCAAACTTGTTTAAATTGCATTATCCCTAACAATGTCATGAAAGACAGATGAAAAACATATATGCAAGCCAAGAAATCTGAAAGAACTGTTTTCAGAGGTACAAAGCACTGCATGTCAGGCCTTTCAGCAATTAAGTATTTCCTAATATTTTACATTAATAACAAATTTTCAGCCACTGAGATTGAAAATTATCATTTGTTAACAAGACCATTTAATTCAAGCCCCCCCAAAGACTTACTGGCCTCAGCTACAAGTGCAATTCTGCACAAGGAATCACAAGATTATTACTTGCCAAGTTTGAAATGCTGTAACTCCACTTGCTTAATTCTCTGTACAGAGTATTAAAAAATAAGAAAAGCCAGCAAACTAGGCTGCACACAGACTGTATCTCAAGGATGAAGAGCAAAGGCAAGTCTTCCTCATGGCAGCCCTCGGAAGCCAGCTGCAGCCTTAATGCATCATTTATTTTTTTTACATGACAAGCACAACTTTCCTCTAGCTAACTTGACCTTTCTTGGCTGGAAAACAAGATTGACTGGGTCTGACCTCTGAAATACACTGCTCAGACACGGGGAGTTGTGTTCTGGACTATGCAGGAAACATTATTTCAGTAGTGTTTTCTAGCAGAGGAAGCATCAGAGAGGCAACTTTGGCTGCAGCAGCACTGGCAGAACCCATTCTGTGCAACAATTCCTTTAAAAGAGTATTTTAGTCCCTGCTTTGACCCAAGTGGGCATTTTTAACTATCACTAAATTAACTTTCCCCCTCGCCTTCCCTCCTTTTTTGGGGAGTAAACAATTAGTACAATAACAGTATGTTTTTAGTGGGTTATCACAGATGAAAGCTGACTACACTGCAATTCCAGGGAGCAGATTGCCATGTAATTGCACATTTTTGTCCTTGTGCAAATAAGGCACAGTTTACTGTGGGCTGATTTTTCTACATGTAATATCTGGATTAGCAATTAACATTTTAATTAAAGATGGATTAACCAATATTAGGAAAATTATGTCTGAAACTGTTCAATTTAAAATCCAACACATATATACAGATAAACATATCTTTAAGTGCAAGTCATTTTCTGCTCTGTGTAAAAATGATACGATTTACAACTTTGAGAGACAGAATAATAATTTGATTTTATTCTACATGGAGAAAACTACTGAACAAATATAATAGATGGGGAATAAATTTTGAGAAGCTGTATAATTACCATTAAATTAAGTGTTAGATGTCCATTTAGTCAAAGTTCCAACTGCAGTTCAAGAATCTCTGTCTATAGATTAGTTTAATTTAGCTATGTTTAAACAGAGTATTATGGCGAATGAGGACACACTGTTCTAAATGTAAATTGTATTAGCAACAACATATTGAGATTTCTGTACTTCTTGTTCCATTTGCAGTTTTTTGCCACAAGAATAAATCACAACGTGTCTTCTGTTCTAGCAATCTTTGTAGGAAGAAACCAGAATTTGTACCATGTGCCTTTCACTCTGCATCTGGTCTCCTTTTGTCAATGCATCCTGGGTGCTGCATTTGCTTTTGAGTGTCAGTTCCTGGGTTTGTTAGGTTTTTGTTGTTGGTTGTTTGTTTTTGTTTTGTTGTTTTGGTTTCGTTGGTTTTCAGATTTTGTTGGTGTTGTTGGGTTTTCTGAGGGAGTGAAGGACACCTGCTAATCTACATCTCACCTTCTTCCCAAAGAAGACAAAATTATGATCAGAGAATAAGTGGCACTAATGGCTAAGCAAGCCAAGCAGAATAGGGAAAATAATCTATGAACCTATTTATTGGTCATTAAAATTATACAGAAACTGCACTTTTGGTTCAGTCATTGAAAGACACTGGGACAAGCACACTTACTGCAAACAGTATTATCAGAACCTGCAAAAGCCTTGAACGCTCTCATGAGCATCTTTTGAGCCAATCTGGATACAGCTAATGATTTTGCATTTATAAAAACGTGGTATACTTGGAGATCTAGTAAATAGCATAATAAATACAGTGAAGCATTGATTTATATAGCCAACCTTTTTATTCTGTAGAACCAAGGTATTTTAGCTGACAATAAAATACTTTAAAAAATACAATCCAGATCTTCATAGTGCACTGTTTCTAAAGGAGCAGCAAACAAAACAAAAAATCTGTTAAGTCAATTAACTTCAATAAGTCTAAGCTTTCTGAGGCTGAATACATAGCTCCTCAGCAACTCCCTGTGTTTAATTTCATTGAGATGAGTGGTGATAAAGAAGTTTCCAATGGGTAGTGAAGTAGCAGAGCACCCATGGTTGGGTAGAAATACATGTCAGATGAAAAGCAACTGCAACAATTCACATTTAAGCAGATAAGAAAACTGAACACCTATGGAAAGGAAATAACCCTTTTCATCCAGGCCCATTTTTAAAGGCAATATTTATATAGGTCATGTCAGATTTGAGTATGCTTCCTTTCTGGATGTCAAAGTCTTACCTATAAAAACTCACTTTCAAAGCTTGGAAGGAAGAGACTGAACAATGAAGTTACCCATCTACAGAGCAACTGCAAAACACTGAGGCAGCAGAAATATGTTTTAGAGCAGCACACTTAAGTTCAAACGGGGTATTTAACTATTTTATAGGCAACAGAAATACTCATGATAGTTACTGCTTACCCTGCCACTATCCTTTCTAAAGGCTGGCACATTTTCAAGGAATAACATTGTTAAATAATGATTCAGACTTTCATTACTTTTTTTTAAGACATTAGTATCAGCCTTATTATGGAGGCATTGAGGTTTAAAGTCTTGAGCTTGAAACAACCATACACACATTTAACTGTGCAAAAGTTGGTATTAACAGAGCCAGTGCAGAAAGGAAGGGATGGGGTGAATTGGTTTCCTGGAGGACAAGTTTCTCTCTCCTACCCAGGGAGCCTCCATGACCTGGGCAGGCAGCAGTGGCAGAGCAAATACAACCCCAATTGTATGCCTGCCCAGGCACCCTATTGGTTGAAACCTTTGCATTGCAGGCAGTGGAAGCAGCACCTAACTCCTGGCTTCTCCACTGACATTTGCCACAAATAGTAATTCTGAAAAATAATTACTGCATGATTTAACATCTTTGAGATGCCAAAAGACACAGCTGTAGACAACAGCCAGTTCCTCTTAAGAGGCAAACCATTTCACCCACCTACACAGCCTCATTGTAACAGGAATGCTGGTATTCCTACCAACTGCCATAGTACACCATACACAATTCCCATCTATTGAGGAGTTCTGATATGAATTTATCAGATAGGCCCCATACATTTCCATCATCAGCACTGTAATATATGTGCCTATTATTTCTGTAACTCTTGTTGACTTAGTCCATAAAGTATCCTCTGAAATTGCCAGGGAGTTAACACCTTGCTGTTTCTTTAACTTGTCAAACCATACATTGCTATTAACATTGCAGAAATAAAAGCAGAGATAAACAGTGCAGACTATCAAAACCTCAGCTGCACTACAGGGAGAACAGAAATAAAAAGTGCTGGTCATAAATTCCACTAAAATGGAAGTTTTAAAACCCACTCACAGAAGTTGCTGTAATATTTGTGGGGAGAGAGGATATTTCAAAGTGGCACGTGTGCCTCCTGAAGGCGAGCTGTCATAGCAACAACCTCATTAAAACACCCCTCTTGGGAGCGTTAACCTGTATTCCAACTGTTGGAAAGATGTCATTTATAATGGGACTTAATTCAGTGAAGAGTCAAAGTACAGTAGACCTGCAGAAAAGTGGAATTGCTAATTTAAGGAATTCACAAAGGAGCACAAACATGAAGGCCATATCAAATGGCTGTGGAAAATGTGGCTTTCGCCCTCATCATCCTCCATTCCCCAAAATTACCACCAGTATTTGTCTTCTAGGCCTGTATGATTCACTAGTTACTGGCAATTCCTCTCTCCTCATCTCTTCTCTAACCAGGGCTCAGGATGCAACTTTTCTTTTATTACCCCTACACACAAGGCATCACCATCTCATCCCTCACCCTAATTTTCTATCTCTCACACCAAGCTACTGCCCCAGTAACTCAAACAACACCACTGGATCCACTCCACTCCCCTACTCCACCATCCTTCATGCTCTTCCTTCAAGGTCCATCTTTCCTCCAGAATTCACAGAAAATGAGTATTCAAATTAACATCTCCATCCTTAGAAAGAAATATCTCCTGATGTCCAGAGCTGCCTCAACACAACAACACTCATCACATCTAGAACAGAATGGCCTGCAGTAACTGAATATATTCGTGCCTATTTGGATTTAACTTTTTAAGTTGTATGAATTAATAACTTCAATTGACAGAAATAACACAAGTACAATACATTTTGGAAGGGCCTCTCAGTTTTTAAAGGAGTAGGGATGATTGTAAATGAAAAATGAAATAAAACTGCACTGCTTAGTAAATCAGTCTTTAACCTTCCAACCCAAGAGCTACCACTGGAAGCCTGACCAGAGGGACTGCAAGGGCTCCAGCAGCTCTCAGAAATACAATTAAGGTAATTGAGTAGTTTTATATTTCTTTTAGTTGTCTTTTAAACTCTTCCAGACTTGGTCTCCACCTCTCCAAAACTGCCACTTGACATAGCATCTATGTGTCACCAGGCAAGGCGAGCTTTACTTATTCTGTGACCATAAAATGTTGTTTGCAGCATTTTAAGCTAAGACCCAAACTATTCATTCAATGCCAGTGCTTTGACCTCGAGTGACAAATCCAGAATTTTTCTTTCATGCTAGCCATTCCCCAAACAGTGGATGCAACCTCTGCAGGGATCAGGGAGCTGCAGCAGCCTGGGAGCCTGCAGGGCAGCACTCCCAAAGGAAACTGGGAGAGGGACCATCACCAGCACAGCACAGAAACTTCCAGTTTAAATTCTTAGGGCATCTCAGAAAGTGTTAGGACTCACAATTCAGACTGCTGTCTTTCACTCAAGATTGTCTGGACAAGTTACATGATGGTTCATTACAACCAGCTCTCCAAGAAGACTATACACTCTGTATTATCTGGTTGTTTGGGGTTTTTTCCATTAAACCCTGTAAGGCATTAATCCACAAACTTGATTCAAACTCTTGTAGAAATTTCAAGCCTTGCAGCTCCTGTATTCTGATCACAGCTTACTGTGTCACTTAGAATAATAATATAATACAGAAAATAAGTAATAAAAGTGCCAGTGCAATGTGACTTGCAAAATAGGGTATTTACATTGGGCTACCAGTATATCTTCAGTTAAAATGAAACCACTGCTCTGATTTGCACTTATCTCAGTTATCCAAAATAACAGGAACACTTCTTGGTAAGTGTGTCTATGCTTATAAAATAAATACCTTTCTAATCACTTTAATTACAAAATGCAATTATTACATTTTGGTTTGCTGGTTTATTACAAGACACCTCTGCAGTTCAAGGTACGATTTTATCTGGTACGTATGGAGCTGTACAAGGCTTTCTGTATTTTAATGTGTTTATTTGCTAACTGTTGGCAGAGTTGTACAATAGTGCTCCTGAAGCCAGTTGCAAACTAGAGATTTTTCAATAAAAAAAGGAAAAATATTGGCCACATAGTTAATTAAATGGCACCAGGACATTCTTTCCCCTTTCATAAATTCTACTTAGTATGCCAAACCAGTATTAGGTGCCCCAACGACACCAAAACTAATAAATCTTCATTTATTGTCAGTAGATTTCTCACCTGGTTGTTCTGAACAACATGATAAACACATTTTAGCAGAATATATTAGTTGTGCTAGTTTAATAAGAGGATAATTGATGGAGCCTTTCCTTTCGTTCCTTCATATGGGGCCAAGCTCAGCTGCTAGCACTCAGGGAGGGAAATATCTCTTTTTCTATCTGTCATGGTATCTTCACCTTTCCTGAGACTTTTTCCCCCTGGACTATTACTCACCAGTCTTCTCCAGATCTCTGCCATTGAAACTTAAGAGCGAGCTCGAGCTTTAACATCACCTACCCAATGAGGGCATGGACAGAAGAGCAACCTCAGCCCTAAGGACTACAGGGCCACCTTCAAGGTCTGCTCAGGTTTCCCCTCCCTGTTTACTCATTATCTGGTTCACAGCTGACATAAGTCAAAGACGGTCACCCGGCCCAGAGAGGTAAAAAGGTCTGAGGAACAGGCACCTTTCCTGGACAAGAGACAGGACACGCTCCAGGCAGGTCACAGCAGGGCATCCCTGACCCCTCACCCCAAGAACAGCATCACCAACATCACCACCTCCAGCACAGGAATTCCTGGCTCTCAGATCAGAGTATCTGACAGTCAAAGAGTTGCTAAGGGCAAAGAAAGGTAGGGAAAAGGACAATTTTCTTCCCCACTCTGTACCTCTTATCACTGCCCCCCAAAATACAAATACTTCCATGGTTTTTAAGGATAACGCATTTAAACATATACCTATTTCTGCTCAAAGAACTAACCCTATTTCTGATGCCTGTCTCACACAGGAAGCTGTAAGAATGTGCCCATAAGTAACCTCCTTCCACCACCAGCACAGGCAAAGCAGCTGCTTAGTTCCAGTCTTTCCCATCGTGCTTTCCTTCATCCTAACTGTTCAGGCATTTTCCTTTAAAAATTATACTAAATTACCAGTTTTGCAAAAGCTTGTCCCAGCCACTTCCACAGAAGCCTGCAAAGGGGAGACAGAAGGTCTAACCTTGGGAAGTATACGAGCCTCACTGGTCTAGCAGAAAATACACGTTTTAAGTGGCGTTTTTCCCCCAAGTATGGGCACGCATATGGTTACTGGCTAATGAAATTCATCCGCATACCTCCTACTTACTGCTTCTGAAGGATATCCTTCTGGGTGTTTTGTAGTCCATCAGACTTTGACATCTAAGAACATATTAGTCTCCTTTTTATTCCTCTTGTAATTAGAGCCAATGTTCAGGTTATTAAGAAGATCAATATTAATGAGCCTTTAGACTATGTTATTAGACAGTTTCAGCCCACAACTGCAAAGCACTCTGGCTTAGTTTGCCAGGGTTTTGCTTTTGTCTGTTGGCTTTAAACACAAATATTCTTCTCAGAAAAAAAATGGTATGTCTATCTATGCAAAGGGTCTAATTTTGAAAACTCAGTTTATAGCTATAATTACACACTTCTGCCTCTAAAAACAAGAGAGCTCTAAAGATCAGAGTACTCTACAAAATACAGGTTTGAGGGATGTGCTTATGTTAAATATAACCAATCGCTGTAAAGGGCAACAATTTGCACAGCACAAAGTTCACATAAATTTCCCCACAAGTCCCAAATGTAAACACTATCTGCAAAGTCCATATTCTTTGTATTTCACAAAAGCTTTGCAGAATACATTTAACATAAAAGAAAACAGAGCTGGGTTTTACTCATCTTTTCAGAAAGGTGACAATAGAAAGGTGCCAAAAAGAGAGCTAAGTGTAGCTCATGCAACTTTATTACTGAAGTACAGGGGGATTACTTCGTGTTATTAAAACATCACTGCACTACTGCTGACATTTTCTTTTCTTTACAACAGGAGCAATTTCTATTGGAATGAGTTGCTTTAAACCTTCACTTAATTATCAGTGGTCAAAAATAATAGATCCTAAAGTCTAGTGTAAGGCAGGTGAATGTAAAATACACCCACAAAGACCTGAAGTCCCACAGCATGTTACCATTCCTTTCTATAAAAATTAGATCTGGATCATCCATGAATTCTGCACTAATACAATAACTCACAAAAGCAAGTGCTTCAAGGAGCATTCTGTATTTCCAGGAAAGAAAGGAGTTTAATTTCCCTATGGCTTATAAGAGACAATACTTCCACAGGTCAACTGTTGCTGCTTATATCTTCACCTATTTAGAAACACAAGTTCTTTGTGGTTTAGAAGCAGTGTGAAAGCTGTTAGGGTTGGTTTTGTTTGTTTGTTTTACTGGACACAGCCTTTTTTGCTCACTACCACATCAAATAATCCTGTAATTTAACAAGTAACACCCTCCCACCTCTCTTATTTTCATTTTCCACTCAGTGTTTGCTTCCCTGAGGCTGCAATTCCAAATGAAAGCAGCATTCAACAGGCCCTTGTATAGTCAAAAGCTGTTAGTCTCTGATAAGCTCTGCAGCACCTGGTCACCTGAAGTTGTAAGAGATTTTCCTAGGCATGAGATTTTGTATATTTGACAAGGAAAAAAAAAAAAGAAATAAGATACATCCCACTTCAGGTCCCAATATGGAATCAGAAGCAAACACACAATTACCAGTCCACTTGCCCACACTACAAACACAAAACCCATGGCCAGGTTATGCTTCTCAGGTGTTACATTAATTACTCTTTTTGAAATATTCCAAGACTTCCACTTAGGTAGGGCAACTTCTCCCCTCAACATAAAACACAAAAGCAATTGGAATGAAACTGATTTTTTTTCATTAAAAAAAAAACTAGTACGGGAAAATCACTTGTATACATGCATGACCAGGCAGTGGTGACCACCTCAAGATGACCATCCTCAAAAAACAGGCATTTCCCCCAAGATGTCAGAGAACAAGTCATTACTTGGCTTCAAATGCAAGCACTCTGCAGACTTAATTTATGCCTGGCACCACCAAGGACACGCTGTGCTATCTCTAGAAAAACTGGCTACTGGGGGGCTAAACAGACTGTTGATCTATTACGCTGTGACATTTTTCATTAAGATATATAAACTTGTAGAAGACACTCTCTTAAATTTGCATATTTGCATCATGCTTTTCATAGACACATAAACAGCCTTTTATAATGCCCTTAAATTACTTCGAGTTGCTGGATTAGCAAATGTGTTGCAGCAGCAGAATCCAAGTTGTGCTGTATCTACTACAGCACATATTTTATTCAAAAGCTTTTAGTTATACTCCTGAGATTCACAGCCACATATTAAGTTCTGAATTTTGAAGCCCTTCACTGGTCATCTTCAGAGCACCAGGCAACAACAGAATGGGAATCTTAGGCAATCTGCAAATTTTGTTGTATTATAACTTCTTGCAAGACACTTCTGACACAGTGGGATACTATCCTAAGAAGACAGGCCACCAATTAAAGTAAATCAGTGCAGTCTCATCAAGGAGCATTTAGCAATTCTGACATGAAATCATAACATGTTTCATAGTGTTTTATTCATTACTGAATAGTACTAATTGGTATGGAGAGTTCTGCTGTTTTCAGTAAAGGAAAGAATTTGTTATCAAAGAAACACACGAATTGTACCTAGAATATTCCACAGCAGAGGTAGTAATGGCATCAGAAAGATAGGCACGTTTATATGCTCAAATGTCCTTCAAATACTACACCTCACAGTTTGTATTTGAGCAGTATTTCACAATTTTATCATCTGTTGACAACCATCTGCTTTAAACCTCTTACCACACTAAAAGTGGCCAAAATTGCATATTGACAGACAGAATTTATACACAGAAAGGGCACTATTCACAGGACAAAGTAAGCGACAAAGGCTGGAGACCTGGACATACATGCAGAGAAATCTAGGGGAAATAAGTAAGAAAGTCACAGAAACCTGGATCTGACACTCTGCTGTGATATTACTGGAGATGCAGTTTGCAGGTCTCTGAAAAAGTAGACCTGGCAGATTAGCTGACATCAGTTCCCCAGAGGACCATAATCTCCAGAGTAAACAGGTAATATTGTGTACTGTCAACACTGTTCAAGTCACAGCCATTTGAAACCCAGCAAAAGTAATGTAACACTCAGACTTCTGTAGTCTCAACTTGCTTCATCTCTCCTGTATATGATGTAATATTGCAGCCTCAAATGTTTTGCCTAAGACTACTACAATAAGACACTGCTATGAAGAAACCATCCACTGTTCCTTCTGAAATCCGAATACAAGAATAAACCACTTGGCTTAGAAAGTGGGATCCATGAAGAATTAATTCAGTTTTGCAGCCTTCCCACTTACAGTTCTTAACTCCCACTGCCTGCAAACATCCCTCAAAAAACAACTTCAATACAGTTACACAAAATAAGAATATTTTAATCCAATGTCTCTGATTAATTTGGAAGTCACACCAGCTTCCCTCCAGGTGGTACATGAGTGTCAGTACTGGAGAACACACAGGCTTCACCCATCCCCTGTTACAGTTTATTAAATACTGCTGGAATAATAGATTATTTAAGATGGGTCTTAAAAGAAAGTCAAGTTTGCTTATCCTTGGATAAGTCTGCAAAGATTCATAGGGAACCAATGTGCTGTGTGAGAAGGTACCATCTTTACATTGCCATCAAGTCACCAAAACCAAGACAAGTTTTCCAAAACGAGAAGTCCGGTGCTTCATTTAAACAAAACCAGTAGTTTTGTCTGCATTACCCAGAAGTAGGCTGAACTAATGATTGCCAAGTACTAGACAATACACATATTAGCATATTGAGCTGTCTCAAATTTCCTCTGCTTTTCTGACATCATAAGGAGGTGCTCTCTTCACAACAATTGAGTTTTTCAAAATGAGAAATTTTCTATTTATTAAAAATAAATAATTGATGTAATATCTCATCTTCTAAAGGATTATTACAAACTGAAATGAAAAGCAATCAAGACTTTGATCATATACTTTAAAATTAGATGTGGGAAATAAACAGAGTTCAATATAAGGAACTCGGGCAAAATTGAATCAGCTTGGAATAAAAATATTGCAAGAAAAGCACACCACTTGAATAAAAGCCATAGGAAAGACTGCAATTTCATTAACTGTTCCCTAATTAATATTTAATTTTCATAAAATGGTCTGAAATTCCTTTAGGCTTACACAGTCTGACCATATAACTCAAGACAAAACAAAGAATCTCTTCACTTCAGTGATGTAGATTCAGGTCTGTAATCTGTCTGTTAGCACAGTAAAACAAACAAAAACTCTATAGAGAAGAAAAGAGTTTCACTGGTGAATGACATACTTTCATTTCATAAGCAAGCGGTTTTACACAAATACAATACACCTTGGGTAAAGCAGTGTGTGTTTGCATATGCAAAAAAGCATCCAACTAGCTATGATCTTACGTGGCTCTTCTTTTATCTTCACAGCATTCGCAAGGGAAGGGAGGCAGGTGACTTCAGGAAACCTATCTATCATGTAGAAAACTACTGTGATTTTTCATTATCTTGCATTAGTGAAGCTTCTTAACTTTTATTTTTATTATTATACACTGCAGCATTTCTCCAAAAGAGGTGCATCTGAATAAAGATGTATCAGGAAAAGTAGCACTGTGGTACTTTTAGTATGAATTATTCAGAAAAACTGTATTTGAGGAAAAATACTTGCCTCTATGTTAATGTTCCCATAGGTGGAAACCAAGAACTCTGTCATATCACAGCCTCTGAGGACAGTGTAAGCAGCAGCCCAAACTACTTGACAATATCAGAAATGTATTTTCAAGACTGCTGACAAGAATATTTTTGCTAGTTTGTAGGCAGGTAAATTAAAATCATAAAGCATTATCTCAAAGTCACATGGGTATATTTTGAAGGGAGTGTGTGTACATGTTAACAGAACAGTCTCTCCTTGACAGAACATCTCACATGAAAAATACTGCATTGGCAAAACACTGTATCACCTTGTCTTGCACATGGCCTATTCCCCCTCCAGTGTACCACTAAAAAACAAATTGTACTCTTTCATTCTCCAAGTTTTCTTTGTTCAGTCAAGGAAAAACAACAGTAAAACTTATAGACTGCTATTAAAAAAAAAAAAAGTCTCTGTGGTAGTTAAAACCCTGAGGAATTATACATATTCCTCTTAATCTCAAAGCTAAACTTTTATCTTGCAGCATTTACCCTATTACACTTGAAGCAGAAGTCATTCAGTAGCTTCACACACAGAAGTCACCAAGGGATGTCCTACCAAGAATAAGGCAATAGATGGGCCAAAATATATTGATAATATCAATGAGAGAAAATAAGTACATTCTTATTCCTGAAGCAAAGCTGTGTTCCAACAGCTTGACTCCTCTGGAAGGCCACATCATTCAGAAGGAAGCAGCACATGAGATGTTTGGGAACATCCGGCAGGTGTTGAAAACACATTTCAGAATTAAATGTACCATATCTAGAACTCTTAACACTAAGCTCTTTTTCCACCTCAGAGAATTAGACTGTATTTCTAACTGAATAGAAATAAAAATCCCAAAGAGCACCTCACTTTGAGGTTGGCATTATATCATCTTTAAAAAGCTCTACTACTTAGTAGTAGACTATATATTTCCCTGTTTTGTTATTAATATACAATTTACTACAAAATGGTCAATAAAAGTGCGGTTGCTAGAGACATACAGCCTTCTTTTAGCATCCACTTCTATCCTCAGATCAGCAGGGTTTATAAAAAGAGCCCAATTCCAATTCTATATGTACATACTGCTTGGGAAGGACTGACATATGTAATTACAAAATATAATAGACTCATGTAGTACTTTCTATAAAGTACATAGGAAGATCTTATTCCAGATAAGAGTTCTTACAAATTAAGTCACATTAATAATATAGTAAACATATTACTGGCAAAAGCATGTGTTTGTCTCTCTAATGATCCTTCCCAGTTCCCATTATATCTAATTAAAAGGCACTGAGTTTTATAGGAATTCCATTACTGAGGTCCAATCCTGCTCACACATAGCCTGGCACACAGAGGAAACAGCCCTTCCCCAGCCCAGGGAGGCTGCAGAGCATACACACACACACACAATGCAAAAGCACCATGTCAGTGGGATCACAACTGGGCTGAACACCTGATTTTACAGTAAAAACTCCTGGGTTGTTTCACTTGACCAACTACCTAAGAAAAGGAAGGTTCTGCTTTACATCACTAGGCAGTTTTGACACATCTTATGAATTTTTTTCATTATGGTCAACAACTGACCAGTTAGCTGGAATATAACCACATTTACAAATAAATTCATCTTTTCAATAGAAAGAATATAAGGACAAAAAAAACAACTTGTCTAAGTGAAAAAAAGAAACTAGTGGGTTGGACAGAAGGTGCACAGTCATTATTTGAGTAATTACATTTTAAAAATCCAATTAGTTCCTAATTGCACATACAGATTTAGGACCTAGTTCTGCAACATCTACACATAGCCCAAACTCACGCTAAATACAGACTAAATATTCTGCATTACTTGAAAATATCACAACTTGGCTATTTTTACTCCTCTTCACTATTCATCATTAGGAATGTTTTGGCTAAGTGCAATGAAAATGAGTCCTCTAAGCAACTTTTAAAATTGAATGTGAAGGAACAAGACTATTAAAGAAGATATTAATACATAAAAACTAGGAAAAAGCAACAACATGCTGGGATTCAAAGTATGCTACTGAAACCAAAATATTATTCTACCCAAATTAACAGTATTTCAACATAGTCATATTTCTAAATTCCCAAATTAAAATTGCATACATCCTGTTGAGTTAACACAATAAAGTATTTTATTCAACTGCAAACAACAGATAAAAGGACCTGCAACAAAGTGTTACAGGAACAGGGCACTTCCCAGCTGCAGACTTTATTTCACTGAAGTCAGTGTGAATTTTGCTACTTTCTTTAAATGCAGAAAGACTAGTGTCCACATGAACCTCCAATGTATGCATACACTTGAATTTACTTAGTAGCAGTCACAAAGCATTTCAAAAGAGCCTCTGTGTGAAGCAAGAGCTTCTCTCCAAGTCTCTGGCGGACAGCTACTTCAGCCTGCAGGAGTATCAGCAGAAACTCCACCATAAATTAGTCAAAGGTTTGCTACAAGTTTACATATGGTGTTTTCACAACAAACGTCTAGTTTTGGTTTTTAAAACACATTTTACCCTTGTAAATAGTTTGTGTGTTTCTACCACTCCTCCTTTTCTTATACTAAAGCTCTCCAGAACTACTGAGCTTACCACTGCAATCCAAGCGAGAAGGAACTTGCACATCAGCTCACAGAAAACCACGCACACAGTTGCTCAGTCTCCAGAAGCATCAGGGTTTTGTGCAATGCATTGAGACACTCAGCTGAGGACACGTATACATCACTGATTGCCTATAAAACCAGTCACTGAAATTGCACTTGTGGACATCTCCCACAATTTCTGTCTTAATTACCTCTTATCACACACCCTTCTAGCTAAATTCATAGATATATTTTTACCCTCCTCTGTAATTCTGCCTCTCCAATGATGGGTAAATGCTTAAGTAATGCTGTTCTCGGGAATAAATAAATGGCAATGTCACTGTGACCTTGAAAGCATTTATTTTGCATCTAAGATACAATCCTCATTATCTACATTCAAGACATAACAAGCTTCAGTGTGAGAAGAGAACCCCCTTTAATACAGCACAGAAACACCTTTGCTTTTTCTTTTTTTGTCTGAAAAAACTTTCCAAAGGCTGGCCAGGCTGGAGCTCAGTCAGGTGAAGTGCAGCACCGGCCAGTACACTTGGTTTCAAACATTTAGCTCCCAATAATGAGATAGCTGCAAAGCCTCCTGATGTACTCATTGTTGCCTGCTGTGACACCTTACCGGGGAATGAAGGCCATCAGCAGTCATCACAAGGAGACAGATTTATTTCACCTGGTTTGTGTTTCTGCTACTGGGGTGAGTAATCCAAACTCACATCAACTGAACCTTAAACCTGAAAATTCCATTTCAAAGTAATTTGTTTCCAGCCTTCACTTAAATATGGTCAAAGGGCACTATGGAAACAATAAATACCCCACTAAGTGGAGTAAAGACAAGTTTTGGAAGTTCTTGTGACTCCAGAGAGGTGTAGTGTTCATGAAAATTTGTCTTTCCTTCTTTAAAAAAGCTTTCTTTTTTTTTTTTTTTTTAAATACCATGATACACCATTGCTTAGGGAGCTTGAGTTTTAAATCCCCTGGCAACATTTTCCCACTCGGTATAAAGTCTACCTTTACAGGAGGACCTCTTGCAAGACTTCACTGCTGAGCAGTTCCATCACTCCAGCACACGAAGGACAGATCCAAAACACTAAACTTGCATGTGAAAGAGTCTGCAGTGAGACAGCACTTCGGCGCTGCCAACAGGAAAGGTCTGCCACCAAAACCCAACACAGCCCACCAGGAGCTTCACCACAGACAGCAAGTCAATGAATAACAAGGAACACACTTGTTGATACTCCTGTGGATACACATCTCACTGACAACACCAAACACTTGTAAAGATCATCCAAACCCAGCTCCTGTTAACCAGGAACATCTACATAATTTGGAAAAGCTGTAGGTAATCATGACAATTAGTACAGAGGATTCATGTAATGCCACTCTACAGCAGCAGAGACACAGACACCAAACAAGTCTAACAAAAAAAGGGACGTAGGAGCCTAGGCATGAAGCTGAGGTGAAGCTCCAAGCTGTGGGAAGAAAATCCACCCACGAGAGCTGCAGAGCACCTTCAGCTCAAGTGCTCAGGAGGTGGAACCTGTGAAGTTCCCTTGCACATCTTCAGGGAGAGCCAGTAACAAATGTAGTCTTCTCAGCTTTATAAGCTGTTGGCAAGGTTTTTCTCAGGCTTCTGAAATTCATTTATTTCAACAGTTGCAACTCCTTCACAGGATAACTGGGAGAGGATCTGAGTCCATGAGCTTTCTCAGGAAGAGACAGACTGAAGCATAAGGAACTCATACCTCCTTGTGGCTTAGAAGGCACAATCTCAACTACAGGACTTCTCCCTTATACTATCATCCTCCTGGCTGGCTTCCCTTCTCCTCACTTCCTTTTTCCATTTCATTTCCAACTCTTCATATGATTCAATCTTTCCAGACTTTTTTTTTCTATGCACACACACAAATATACATATATATATATATAAAATAAAAGGAGTTGTAACCTGGCTGAGGACAGACCTGATAGATTGGAAGAACTTCATTGCATTTCAAACCCAGATAAAAGGTTTAGATAATTTTAATCTTTCTTTTTTTCCCCTTAATGTTATCCACTGGTCTAACAGAAGGCGTTACCTCTTCCTACAGCACCTCACTAATATTTTATATTACCATGGCTACCACAACACTGCTATTAACACAACCCCTGACATTTTCCCAATTCTCTTACTACCAATGGTGAGCCTCAGTGCATTCCAAATTTCAGTGCCCTTCACATACATTAAGCTTAGCATGCACCACTGACTCAGAATTTTCCTCCTGCAAAGGAAAAGCAGCTTGGTACAGTCAATAATTTTTGCAGTGTATCATAAAGTTTATCTGATGTGCAAATGTAATTGTCTTCCTGGATGCCTCATCCTCAATCCCTTTCAGGTTGAGACCACTTGACATTTTTTAAACAAAAGGCCTTTTAAGTCCTAATTTGTACTCTACTCGGTTTTGATAAGACATGACATTATGATATGATGAGTTAGTTGATTCTAAGTCAATTTGATTTATCCCACTTTTTGGGCTGGTATGGTTTACAAGGATGTTGCCTTTTACGATGGGATTGATTTTCATGTAAGCTGACAGCACAGGGTTTTTTTAGTGAAACGCTGTATCAGAGCAAAGTAACTATGAAAACAAAGCAAGGGGAAAATGAAGCAATAATTAAACAGCGGAAATTAATACTGATTCATAATTGGCACCTGCTTATCTCCATCAAGGAAGAGAGAGTGACAAACCAGTTTCCAGAATAATTCCATGCAGTGTTTGAAAGTTTGGGTTTTATTCCTAAGACCAAGAGGCAGCTCCTGAAATGTAACCTGACCATTTTGTGAACACCATGGAAAGTTCCTGAAATATTTCCCATCAAACAAGCACTATCACGACCACGAATCTTCATGTATCAAAGTAAAAGCATTACGTGCCCTTCATAAAACTGAAAGATTTTTCTAAGAACCTTTTCCTTTCTGACTGTTTAGGTGCCATTATATTGAATACTACCCTCGTTTCATTGCAATATTCTTCTACCTTATGATGCAGTGTTTTTAACCACGTAAGTTTGTGATGCTGCAGCGATACTTTCCCCCTTCGTAGGTAGTTATTTCTCATTTTTACAGCATGAATCACCTCTGTAATTTTGACAGATCGGTGGGAAAGGGACCGGAGAGGGTTGGTAGTTCGACTGAAGCAGGAATCTATTCCCCAGACTGACTTATCTAGAGGCATCCGCGCTCACCCCAACGAGTTGTAAGCAGTTAGTAAACAATTTAGGAGGTAGTGTGTACATGATGCACATTCCATGCTTTACAGAGTTACGTTTCGATTGAAACGCAGCTAAATCCTCACAGACCGGGTCCGACAGCGTTCAGAGCAGCCTCGACCATGAGATCATGCAGTTTTGGAGCTGACGGGCTACAAACAAGCCGACGGAAAGCTATTTGCTGATTAGCAGCGTTTTCTCCAGCGGTAAGAAAACCTGAGTCAGAGCAGCACGGAGCCATTCCCGCACCTGAGCGGGAGGGAAGGGGGAACTCGGGCTCTGGGAAATAATTCAATATTCTCCCAGGAAAACGGGGTCGGGTAACAGCACAAAATGCGACAAGAGAGCCCGAGGCTCACCCCGACAGGAGGACCGCTACCCTCCCTCTTGGATCAGAGACTTCTGAGGAGGAGGAAAGAGTTAGAACTTCTGAAATTCCCCCACGTCTCGCCTACAGGGTCCCGAGCTCCTTCTCCCGCAGCGGCGGCACCGAGCTCCCCGCTGCCGAGACGCGCGATCCAGCTTCCCAGGGGCTCGCAACTTCGCGGCGTGAACCGCGGGAACTGGCTTGTGCCCAGCTTGGCGCTTGGGTTTGTGCCCCGCTTAGGTTTGTGCCCCGCTAGGCCCTTGGGTTTGTGCCCAGCTTGGCACTTGGGTTTGTGCCCCGCTTGGGTTTGTGCCCTGCTAGGCCCTTGGGTTTGTGCCCCGCCTGGCGCTTGGGTATGTGCCCCGCTAGGCCCTTGGGCTTGTGCCCAGCTTGGCGCTTGGGTTTGTGCCCCGCTTAGGTTTGTGCCCCGCTAGGCCCTTGGGTTTGTGCCCAGCTTGGCACTTGGGTTTGTGCCCCGCTTGGGTTTGTGCCCTGCTAGGCCCTTGGGTTTGTGCCCCGCCTGGCGCTTGGGTATGTGCCCCGCTAGGCCCTTGGGCTTGTGCCCAGCTTGGCGCTTGGGTTTGTGCCCCGCTTAGGTTTGTGCCCCGCTAGGCCCTTGGGTTTGTGCCCAGCTTGGCACTTGGGTTTGTGCCCCGCTTGGGTTTGTGCCCTGCTAGGCCCTTGGGTTTGTGCCCCGCCTGGCGCTTGGGTATGTGCCCCGCTAGGCCCTTGGGCTTGTGCCCAGCTTGGCGCTTGGGTTTGTGCCCCGCTTAGGTTTGTGCCCCGCTAGGCCCTTGGGTTTGTGCCCAGCTTGGCACTTGGGTTTGTGCCCCGCTTGGGTTTGTGCCCTGCTAGGCCCTTGGGTTTGTGCCCCGCCTGGCGCTTGGGTATGTGCCCCGCTAGGCCCTTGGGCTTGTGCCCAGCTTGGCGCTTGGGTTTGTGCCCCGCTTAGGTTTGTGCCCCGCTAGGCCCTTGGGTTTGTGCCCAGCTTGGCACTTGGGTTTGTGCCCCGCTTGGGTTTGTGCCCTGCTAGGCCCTTGGGTTTGTGCCCCGCCTGGCGCTTGGGTATGTGCCCCGCTAGGCCCTTGGGCTTGTGCCCAGCTTGGCGCTTGGGTTTGTGCCCCGCTTAGGTTTGTGCCCCGCTAGGCCCTTGGGTTTGTGCCCAGCTTGGCACTTGGGTTTGTGCCCCGCTTGGGTTTGTGCCCTGCTAGGCCCTTGGGTTTGTGCCCCGCCTGGCGCTTGGGTATGTGCCCCGCTAGGCCCTTGGGCTTGTGCCCAGCTTGGCGCTTGGGTTTGTGCCCCGCTTAGGTTTGTGCCCCGCTAGGCCCTTGGGTTTGTGCCCAGCTTGGCACTTGGGTTTGTGCCCCGCTTGGGTTTGTGCCCTGCTAGGCCCTTGGGTTTGTGCCCCGCCTGGCGCTTGGGTATGTGCCCCGCTAGGCCCTTGGGCTTGTGCCCAGCTTGGCGCTTGGGTTTGTGCCCCGCTTAGGTTTGTGCCCCGCTAGGCCCTTGGGTTTGTGCCCAGCTTGGCACTTGGGTTTGTGCCCCGCTTGGGTTTGTGCCCTGCTAGGCCCTTGGGTTTGTGCCCCGCCTGGCGCTTGGGTTTGTGCCCTGCTAGGCCCTTGGGTTTGTGCCCCGCCTGGCGCTTGGGTATGTGCCCCGCTAGGCCCTTGGGCTTGTGCCCAGCTTGGCGCTTGGGTTTGTGCCCCGCTTAGGTTTGTGCCCCGCTAGGCCCTTGGGTTTGTGCCCAGCTTGGCACTTGGGTTTGTGCCCCGCTTGGGTTTGTGCCCTGCTAGGCCCTTGGGTTTGTGCCCCGCCTGGCGCTTGGGTTAGTGCCCCGCCTGGCGCAGCCCTGTTGTGGTTGCCACCTTGCACGAGCCTGTTGCCCTGAAATCGCCACGAAACGCAGTTGTGGTTTGCTTGTCGCGTTTTCAGAAGTTCTTTGTAGACCAGGCCCTTTAGCAGATGAAAGGTGCTTAAAGCTTTTACATCCTCCTCAGGTTATTAGTTCCCTCCAAAGACAGCAAGGTGCTAAAACTGACTGCAGAGACCTCTACAAGGGCAAAGCCTCAGTCCTCTTACCTTCATGTTTATATTCCCCGACACAGCACCTAAATACCTTTTATATGAAGCAGCACAGCCAAGAGACTTCCAGGAGCAAAAAAGACCAGGGGATGCTGAAGGACGGAATAATAAACAACCTAGGAGAAATATGAAATATCTCACTATTTCTGTTGAAATGGGGGAAGGATGCTGTGGTACGGTTGTCCAGGGACTCCTTTGGGGTCAGGGCCTGGTAACACTTAAAGAGGGTTACTTGGCACTTTATTACTGCAAATAATTTGCAACTGAGGGGAAAAATCAGGTTGGATCAAATTCTGCATTTATCTACTGTCTGTAAAGCCTGTGTAATTCCCCTACAGTCAATTAGCGTTTATGCTGCTACAACTGAGGAGAATTATGTGATCCCGGTGTAGAAAACCTTTTCTGATACAGAAATGAGCAGATCTGAATTAAGGTGGGGGAAAAAAAAATAAAAAAATCTGGCAGTGTCCATGGTCTCGGAAATCAGTTTCTTTCATAACCAAACTGAAGTCATGCTGAATGTCACAGTGAAACATTATTCCACCGCATTTACAGATGAGATTGCCTTGTGTCCTTCTGTAAACCACTGGAGCCCCCTCTATGGCCCTCACACATTAATTATGATTTTATTTGAGCAACCTTTTGCATCTCAAATAGGAAAACACGTAGATAGATGCTAGAGCTGAATGAGGGAATGTGTGAAGGAAAACCAGGGAATTCCAAGTTGTGAAGAGCTCCTGCTTAAATCAATGTCATTTCCCACATGTCAGGGCTGTCACATGGTATAAAGAAAAATGTATTTGGAAGTGAAAATGCTGTCCCTGTATCCTTGGGATGTGGAACTATCTTTGCAGAGTAGTCTTCTTTCATCTTGGCTTCCTGCATCTTCTGCAAAAATCTCAAGGTCTGCAAGGTTACATGCGGACATGCTTTTCCTCCAAATGTATCTGTTAATTGGCATGCTGCCCTTTCGTGCCTTCTCACAAAAACACTTCGACTACAGTCCTGTTTTCAACCATCTGATGCTGTATTTCTAATTTGCTCCTTTTCAGTCTTATTCTGTACTTACTTAACAACAGTCCTCACTACTCTTCCTGAATAATTTCCTTTAATGATATGGTGCAATTTGCTGCCCATTTTAAAGATTAACATTTACGAGAGTTTTTGAAGAATTAACTGGTCTTGCTTTCAATACTGCAGATCACATATGCACCTGAACTTATTAAAATATTTAAATAATATTTATAATGAGAGTCAGTGGCCTCCTTGTTTATAGGAAATAAAGATTTAATACGGAGTATGCAGAGTTATGACTAAAAATGCAATTACCTGGAAGTAATCATTTGTCAAATTGCTGCCTAAAAATGTAGCTTGCTTTAAGTTAGCACTATGAGGCTATAATTATCACAAAAGCCCAGTTTTAAAAATACAGACTTTTGAACAAGTAAAAGTTGACCTTTGATAAACCATTTTTCTCAGCTTCATTTCTATTAATCACCTGTTCTGAAGTGATGGAGCGATGGGTCATCCCTGTACAATGGGATGGGATTGCTTCAACAACAGAGTAAAAATAGTAGGAGCAACCAGTATTCTCTTACTTCTTTTCCACCTGAAAAAAAAAAAAAGGCAGCACCAAAAGCTTTATCAAAGTTTTAATCTCTATCTAAAGCCTAAAAATATTTGCTTAATTGACCAGAGACAGAATCCAAGCAGGTATCTATGCATTTGTTGCAATTCAAATTGATTTAAGCAATCACCTGCTGTGTAACATGCTTTTCCTACACCTTAGACCTGAGAAAAAAAGAAAGGAAGTGGGTATTTTAGCTGGATACAGTTTCAACGTTTCCAGCCTCCCTGCTGTTGTTTGTATGCAGGCGACTCCTTCGTGGTGGGTGATCATTGAGACACCAGGACTAGTGGCAGACGCACAGATCAGAAGTATTTATTGGATTCTCCAGCCGCTCCCATTTGAAAATACCTAACCAGAAGCACCAGGGAGTTACACTGAGAGCAGAAACGGAGGTAGGAGAAAAAAAAAAGAATTCACTACATAGAAATGTCTTTTCCTTGCTAAAGCCAAAAAAAATATAGTTAATTATGTAGGAGAGTAGAGTGAAGTACTTGCTGGACAGAAAATTCAAAGTAAAAACTGCTGTTAGAGATCTGTTCGCTCCTACGGTGCCTTATAACTTCTTCCTCCTAATCAGAGTTATTAGCACTGACAAGTTAAATAAATTAATTCATCAAGCTATAGAATATTATGAAATCCCTTATTGAGATAAATTAAACAAAGTAGAACCAATCATTTGTACTCTCTGGTATAACACAACACAGGAATATTAATTATCAGCCAAAGGTAAGTCTGACGTTAGTCGCTATGAAACTACTTCGTTTGCGTCACTGAGAAGAGGGTTATTCTGTTACTTATTTATTGTGTCTCAGCCATGGCCTTTGAGCAGGGCTGTAGGTGGGTAGGTAGGGATGGTGGCACTGGTGACTCCCCCTCTGCCCAGTGTTGCAGGGTTGAGTTAAGGGGTGCTGTGGATATGGGGTGGTGGGTCCGAAGGTTGTTGGCCATGTGTGCAGCCCTTTGGAGAGCATTGCAGGCGCCTGGCCGGGTTGCTAGGGGATGGTGCTGGCAGCTGTCTGAAGGCAGTCGGGTGCCCTGCCCTGTCCCACCAGAGACAGAAAAGTTGCCAGGCAGCAGCTGACACAGGAGCAGAAAGAAGGAAGAAAGTATTTGAGAGGAGCAAGAAGGGAAGAAAGACCAAAGATTAAAAAAAGAACAAAAAAACCCCGACCCTTCTCTGAATTCAGGGTTTTTTACATTACAAGCTGTCCCTACTGGAGAAAACAGCCCTAAAGGAATTTTTCATTACTGCTATGCAACGGTGGTTTCATTATTAAAGACTTTCCGAATGTGCATCTTCAACAGCTGCTGGAAAGGTTCTTCATGTGTGAGCTGTAATGTGTATATTTGCATACCAAGTGCCATGGGTGGAAATCGCTGCTCGGCATCCGAGGTGTTTTGGCATGGCTCTAACACATACATTGGGAGGTATTGAAAAGGCATGAAAATGGATCAGTGTGAAGACCTGCCCCACAAGTGCAATGAGAAATGGGGCAAGAAAACCCCAAAGTTCTAAACCTGTAAACTGTGATCTGGAGCTATTCCTGGTATCCATCTTCCAGCTATTGTAAAGAAATACCATTATATCATTTTGCTTGCAAATGCTTGAGAGGTGGTACTGGAGCGCATTCCAGTTCAAGGGAAGTAGAATGAGTTGATGCAAATCTGCTAAAACCAATGCAGCTAAACACCAGCTTATGGCACCCAGACACCTGCCTGGGACAACTGACATTTTGCAGTTAACTGGATATGCTTCAGTGAAGACATAAACAGGAGATCATAATGCTGATTGCAACGTTTGTTTCCTTTAAGAATAGGCTCGCAAAAGTAACTAGAACAGGAAAGAACTTGCCACCTTTGATGTCTGTTTAAAGGAAAAATTAGAGAGGAAAAAAGAAGAATCTCTTTCAAAATAAACTTTCAAATTATTTTATTACCTGATCAATTAAGTTGCCTATATAAAACAGGCCAACTTTCTTAGCTGGCACCCTGCTGCACTCGGGGGTTCTGCACAAACATGCAGGGAGAAATCAATATGTCTTTCCAATAGGTTGAATGTAAACTTGTTGTCTGAAAAAATGGCTGATGCTGAGAAAAAGTATAAGGAGTAGAAAAAAGAGAGAAAAATAGCTTGTTAAATCCCTTTCAAATTCCCATGGTAAAATTTGTGACAAGACCAGTTCAAAGTATTTATTTCACCAGTTAATCCCAAAATAAATATACTCTGTAGCTCTGAGCACCATAGTAAAATCACCTTTGTTTAACAAAATGTGGTTTTCCAAAACAGTGGACACCAGTTCATCTTACAAGAACCCATGAGCCCATGGTTAAACACAAATGCAGATATTCTACATCTTTAGTCCTGAAGGTCCAGTCCTGAATTTATCGAGATCTGGACACCTAGGAATCTCTACAGTAGTACCAAGGGGTGGCAAAGGTAACCAGACCTACCACTAGTAAATTTGGATTAATGTCACAGTTTGTAACATTTGCATGGGACCTATTCAGAAATCTACAGGAAAATTGCTTAAGGAATAGTTTAACAATTTTTTATTAGATCTCAAGGTAACTAATTTATTAAATTTTCAATTTTATCAGGTATGTGTTGTGAAGAGTACAGCTTTTTCTACCTCTTTTATTTCCTAAACATAGTTTCAGGGATAACCTAGTGGAATCTTTCTCAGAGATAACAAATTATTAAAATAATAATAATTAATAATAATTATAATGATAATGCATAATGTCATTTCAACAAAGTCATTAGCCATTTCCACAGTCTTCTAGTAGGTTTCCATATTTTACTGCCCTCTAGGAGTATGTATTTGCCATTTGCCAGAAATGCAGAAGCTAAAAGTTATTACTTTTTTTCTTTTAAAGTATTTTATTTTAAGACTCATATCTGGTAGTACTGAAATCAGAGAGAATTCATGCCACCTAGTAAGTATTGTAGATGGATCCCATTATGACATGTATCAATCGTATTCACAGTTGTGGAGCATACCATGAAGGAGAAGGTGGTACAGCACACAAGTAGGTGTGCCTGTTCTGACAAACCTGGGAAGATCATGGTTCTGTAACATGCCCTGGTAGTACACAAATCATTTCTTATGACAATAAAAAACATTCCAATAGATTTATTTGTTATTAAAAAAATAAAGTTGTCACTATCTGTTGTATATCATCTCCACATGCAAAAAAAAATATTTTCGTTTGGAGCAAAGCAGTGATACCAACTTCATGTTTCCTGATTTTGTTGTCTTATAGATGCCTTTCCCAAAGGAAGTGCTCCCCTTCCATCCCAAACATGCCTCTACCTTGCTTGGCTCTTCAGTGCTATAAACTCATAACATTTCCCCTTCTTGATCAGTGTTAGACACAGGCACTACTGAAGAAGCCCGCATGAACACTTTCCTTCTGACACAACTTTTTGTTCTACCAGAGAAGCTGCATTTTGTGCCCCAGCCAGGCAGGGTTTAGCCCAATGGCTACTGGTGCATCCTACCAGCCTCCGTCCCAGCCCTAAGGCATTGCAGCAGCATCAGTGCCGCCTGGCCGGGCATAAGAGCTTGTGTACCTAACTGTTTACCATCCAAACTTCCTTTAACATTTCCTTTAGGAGAAATTAGTACTACTCACCAGTTTGAGATGCCTGGGAAATTACCCTGCCGACAGCTATTATATTCACTTTTACAGTATCTTCCTCCCAAAATCAATCGAAACAAAAACTTATGGGTCTGCACCACAGAGTTTTAAAGACTAAATGAGCCTTCCCTCCACACATTTCAAAGCAAATTATTGTGTGATGGCAGCCAGGTGCCATAGAGAGATTTTCATTCTGCTTTTGGGCTAAATCTGATTAATCATAAAACAGATCAAATAAAGGAACATCTGGTACAAGGTTTTTGCCATCAGATAAAGGCTTTACGGTAGCAGTCCAAATGACTGCTGTGGCAAACAGCCACAACTACAATGGCAGGCAACATTTTTCCTTCATGGAAAAAAAATAATAATTCAAAAAGTTATCTGATTTTTATTTTTATTTTCCTCTGTAAAATAAAAAACAGAGCAGGTCACTGTCATTAAAGTTTAAAACAATCCCAAAAACTCAGTAGTCGAATAATAACTGTATCTACCATAGAAACATAATGTACAAGGTGTGTTGTTTAAAATTTTTTAAATGCAGACAAGCCTCAGAGTCTATATGATGCTTTTACACTTTTAGTATAATCAGGCTTAGAATGTCATTAAAATGCACTTTTTAATGCACTGTCCTACATCGGGGAATAGTAGGGCAGCGACAAAAAAAAATGTTTATTTTACTCACTTTTGTTCTCTATATAAAAGGTAATGTGAAAACGTGCCCTGGGGTCTGCCCCGTTCCATCGCTGCATAACCTGACTGGTCTGGGAGGAGTAGGTTCTGTTTGCAGTACTTGAGTGCCCCCCATAGGCTGCTGCTCAAATAATTGCTTTAAACAAGGCGTAAAACTGAAAATCTTTCAATCTTGGAGTAAAGGACCCTCAAACCTTAAAAAACAAACAGCTTCCCCCCATTCAAGCTGTTGCTCACACAGGAAAATGACAGCGGTTGACATAACTTTAATGTCAATCACCCTTTACGTTATATTTTCTTTTTTGAGAACTGTATATATAGGGAAAGGTTAAGGATTCAGTTAATTCTAAATATAACTTCTTTAAGTATGGTCATTTAAATTAATAAATTGTCTTGCCTCATACTTACAATATATTTAAAATAATAGTTACTTTTCTAACAGAATGTTTCAAGTTCTATAGGAATAGAAACTGCATATTCTAACTTGCATTTATATAGTTTTATAGTTCTCAAAAGAAATGAGAAATTTGTATATTATGTTGGAAAGGAAAAAATAATTAATTATGGTGCATTTTTTAAAAGTGGGAAATATAATGTTGTGCTAATATTCTCTCTTTTTGTATAACTGCCTTCCACTTTGGCAGGACATTAAAATGTATTGTCCTTTTATCTTCTGGGTGATGTTAGGGTAAACATTGCACTTGATATGAGACTTCACCCCTATGATCTTGAGGATGTCAAATACCTCCTCATCAAATATCTACCTGCCTTTAGAGCATCTTATGTCTGCATAAATATGCTTATGGAGCATAAAGAAGGAAGGTGACAGAAGGGGAAAAGGAAAGTACTGGGGGAAAAAAAACAAACTGTGATTTAAAAACAAAACTAAAAAAAAAAAAAAGGCAAAAAAAAAGTTCTAGAGGTGCAGTCATTTTGAAACGTATTGCTTACCTGCTTCATGATAGAACAGAAGCCCTCTGAGGGGTTAACTCCCTCAGGCTTATTCAGCTCGCAGCATTTACTCTTTCATGTCAGGAGATGGAATAACAATGAAACTCAGAAATTGCTACAAGGAGGAGAGGGAGAGCTAGAAATGAGAGAATACAGTGAATGATACTGAGTGAAACAACAAGGTACTGAAAATTGAAATTCAACTTCTAAACAAAGATCACATTCATCTCTATATAACTCTTCTTATAGCAGAAGCGGGTAGATCTGCTATCTGTCCGAGTGCACAAATGAGAATAGCATTCCCCTGTACATTAACTTTAATCCCTGTCCTAAAATAGCAGAGTTATTCTTCCCATAGAATGACTTTGAGTCTACTCTGTTTGAAGTCCAGCTCATTTGCTGCAAGCCTTCCCTGGCACAGAGGACTGCTGCTCACCTGGCTGATCTAGTGGGAAGCTCAGAAGCATGTTTCCTCTTCCAAGCTCTGTCATGTACCTGGAGTAGATCTGGGAGAAATTTCCTTTGCAAGTTGCTGTCTAGGTCTTCACTGATAATTGTTTCATAGTCACTGCTTAGGGCTTTTGGTAGATTCCTCTTGAAAATGTGATTATAATTCAAAATGCTGATTTGCTCCTCTTCCACTTTCCCTCCCTCCTCTGAAGGATGGGTATCCACCTCTGGGCACTGCAAATTCTGCCATGTTCTTTACCTGGGATGAGGATACAGGCATTGGTACTGGAGAAAACGAAGAAGAGTAGGGAGATGAAAGATCTTTTTGATAAACTGGTCCCTTGTTCTAGTGATCCTGGTTCATACGGGTACTGACTTCAACAACCTGAGAAGCTCTTTCACGGCAGTGTGCTTTATGCTCATCTAAAGAGAGAGCAGCAGCAGGCAGTGCACTCAGAAATAAAAGCGCACTCACTATAAGATAATATGCCAATTGCATGTGCAGAATAACTTAATGGGCTTTAACATTTTTGCTCAACACTGGAACAGCAGCAAAAGAGAGTGGATTATATCAAAACACACATGTATGTCTGAGTCTGTGAGGGACCTGGCCTGAGATACTGAGACTTCACTTTCAGGTCTGACCATGAGGCTAAGTATACGGACCCGTTGTTCTACAGTCTTTTTTACTGATGTAAACATGACAGCTCTTCTCCCCACATGTAGAAAAATGGGGCTTAGCCAGTTTTTACCACACAAGAGGGACACAGTTCAATATCTGCATGTTCATTTTCAAACAGCTTTCAAGTATTCCAGTCAAAGAAGCCATAAAAGAAAACTGCATCAAGATGAGAGAGTAAGTTATTTAATGGATAAATAAATAACAATTAAGAAACAAAGGGTAGCAGTAAATTATTATATTTTCAGTGGACAAAGTGGGAGTCACTACTGGAGTCCCCAAGAGGACTGAATATTTCTGCAGTATCACATACAAGCCAAGAAGACATCACTTACATTGTGCTTTACACTTTGTCTATCTTAATACATGCAGAAGCCTCGTGTACACCAGTAACCCGGTGCCCTTCCTCTGAATAAGAATGCAGGAGATTGAAGAAGAGTGAGTATATGATACAAGAATCAAGAAAGGACAGAAAGGGTAACCCAGGGAATGAATAATAAAGAGAAACTTGCTGGCAGCTGGACCAGTTGAGAAGAGTGGTCCTCATGGAAGCCTTCTTCATCTTATCTAAGAGCTTATTTAAATAAAAAAAGAGGAGAGGAGAAGCGGGAATGGAAATGGCTTGTCTGACAGAAAGAGGTGTTAAATAGCCAGTGACTCACAGGAAGATTGTTGAATGAAAGGGTCCTGCAGCTTTCAAAATCAGAGCTTATTCTTTAACAGTAAGTCTTTTCCTTTCTAGTGATGTATAACCCAAAGCTGGCACTTGGCCAATACTTTAAGATGATGAAAATAAAATTATAATAACAGATTCCCCTCACCCACTTGTACTGAACACTAGCTTCCTTAGGGGCAGATGTGTAAGCAAAAAACCCCAACAAACAAACAAAAAAGAAACAGCTGCCAGATATTGTATTTACGTCTTTTCTCAAAGTAAACAAAAGTATCTTTGCAAACCCAAAACGAAGGAAGGAGGCAAAACTATTTAACAAACACTCATATTCAATGCACTTTGATAGAAAACTTAATTCCTTCTTTCTGATCCACAAGGTTAATGCTAAAGCAGGACGAATTCCTGGGATTACTTGAATTGAAGGCAGGAGGATCTTGTAGTACCCTATGGCAATCCATCTGGGGAAGATTTCAGAAATATCCAACACTTACTTGAATATAGTCGGTCCCAAAGGCAAAATTATTTGCTTTTCACAAGCAGTTTTATGAGCTACATCTTTAAAGTAATCACTGGCAGACATAATTTAGTGTTAGCCAGAGAGGATATTGAAAGGCAGGGGAGATATTAATCACCTATGCAGATATGGGTGAGGTCTTGGTCAATAGTAAAGTCAATAGTAAAATAGAAGACAATAGTTAAATTCCCATCGACATCTGTGGAGCTGGGCTATTACTGGATGTGCTGGAGGTTTAAGTATATGTTCTGTCTGCTAGGTCAATCTTACTTGCATAATGCTGCTGATTTACTCTGAGTTACGTCACAGTTTGACCAAGGAAATATCTCCAGTTTGCTGAAACAAATGTTTTTCTGCAAGAGTCACTGCTTTTAACATTAATAATAAGAATTCTTTCTGTATTACATGTAAGATCCAAGTATGCTGTAGAAGTCCAGATATAGAAACACTTTTTTTTTTTTTTTTTTTTAATTGCAAGGAGCCTACAGTTCCAATCTTGTTGGTGAGACACTGCCACACAGTCTTCCTGGCAAGTCCATCAGTATCTAATTATGCTTTTCCTGGTAGAAGTTCTCAATAGAGCTGTCAACTCTTACAAACCAACAGCGAGTCCAATAAAAAATTGCAAAAATACACTTCAAAATGCTTACATATGATTATGTCCTTCACAAAAATCTATGTCTTTCGTGTAAAGTGGGCACTTGAGCCCCAAGAGTGAACTCTGCAGCAAAATAAGAAAGCCAGAAAAGAATATACCATTTTATGCAAGCTATTCCCTTTTCTGCTGGAGAAGATGATGATGTGTTTCATAGCAGATCAGTCTGTGACATTATACCACTTAGATGTCATGATCAACACACTCTTGCTTCTGCTCAATATTTAGATTCTTTGTGAAACGTGTTGCCAATACTTCATACAGCTCCATTTCCTCTGCATCTGCAAAGGATGTGCTCAAATTATTTCTACCTTCTTGTTGACAAAGTGCTCTGGAGGCATTACTTTTAGTCTCAGCCCAGGGGAACAGAAGTTATTAAACAATTGCTGTTTAAAAATAGCATCACAAATCACCAACAGCCCATCTCATAGTCAGCTGTAAACTAGCAGCAGCAAAGATGTTTGTTTTTACCCTCTTCTGGGCTACCATGGCAGCCAAAATATTCCCTTTCTCTGAATTGATTTGTTCTGAAAGCCCACGTATATTTGTTTTCCTGAGCAAATCCTTATGATTAATAATAGTATGGGAGAGTTATTTTGTGCTTTATTTTAATGAATAAAACCCAGACCACAGGGAGGTTTGTGTTCAAACACGGCTTGAACAAAATTTAGTGAAGGATTTTTGCTTTTCATGTATCTTTCGTTTGGTGTTCAGGATTCAAACCTGTAGTACCATGCTCTAAATACTGATAAGAAGGGTCTGACCCCAGTGATGGATTAAATCACTCTAGTGCTAAAGAATATTTGGAACTGCTCCGTTTTCTTCAGAAATGCAGGGCTGATATGAGGAAAGATAGCCTTATCTATATATGTGTTTTCATGTATATTCAAAACAGACTGAAAAGCCTGATCTCTCTTAATTAAATCATGAATAAATATGAGATTTCCTTCATTTAAAGCCCAGCCTGCTGCCTGAGCTCAGACTTTATACTCTGGGCAGAGTCTGATCCTACAGGTTCAGCTTGCTGAACCCTGTTGTCAGCAGCTTGAGTGATACGCTCAAAGTGCAAGATCTGGTCCAGCACATAGAGAATGTGATCTATTTAACAAAATCCTGGCAGCCTGGGGCCTCAATTTCAGATTCAAGAGATGCACTGGCCTCCTTCCCAGGGCTGTGGGATGTCAGCCCTGGCAGTCCTGGGACTTGCATCCCTCATTTCTACCTCAGGAAGAAGTGTTTGCTCCTTTCTAAGGCAGGCAGTGCAAAGTGAAACCCCCAGCTTTGGGGCTCGACTGAGTTTCCTAAGGATGCAGCCCAACCACATTTTTCCCTGGAGGACTGAGCACACAGGGCAGCCAAGGAGCTGGCCCAGTGTCAAAATGTGCCTGGAGCCCACCCAGACCTCAGAGATCTTGTGCATTGTTTTCCCTACCCTGAGGTCCTACGCATGAGCTGTGTTCTCTCTGTCACCTGTCATACTGCTGCTGGCCACCCATCCATCCCAAATTTTGGAGGGGAGCTGCTCCTGATTATGGAGCATATGTTTCCCTTCCCTGCACAGTGCAGAAGGCAGCCAGCACAAGCAGAGGTGGGTAGTGGATGGCACTGGAAGAAGCAGGGGAATGATCCAGAAAACGTGATCTGTGTTCAGCCCTCAGGGAGGCATCAGATGCAAAAAGCATCTTAATTATGGCAATTCAAGGCAGAAGTAGAACTGCCTTCCTAATTTCACAGAGCATTGATTGGAAACATGTCACCCACTAAGGCTGTAGCACAGAATGAGCCAGACTGCCAGCCGTAAGGTCACTCATGGGAGAACACGGATGGGGTAAAAGCTATGGGGCAAGGTTCTGCTCTTCCACTGGACACTGCTTTTGTGCTAAAATTGTCAGGCATCACCTTTAGTTACCCCACTCATGTACCAGTTCCTCCAAGAGAGGTCTAAATAGCATGAAATTATTCTAGTGAAGAAGATGCATCACTGGATCAAATACTCTCAATTTGTCCCAGCTTTTTCAAAGAACGGCTGATTTTGGTGCCTGCGTGGCTCTATAAAATAGCTGGAGGGACAGGGCTGTGAGAGTATGTTCCTCTGGCTTTTCTGTGCAATGCACAAAAGCCTTTTCCACTTTACCAAATATCTCTATCCCCAGAAGGGCAGCATAACACAACATTCATGTAGACTTCCAGAGCACAGCAATTTCCTTGGAGGGCAGTAGGGTTTCCCAAGGGAAGTGACTAACCCTGATTTTCTAATCAAACAGCAGAGAGAGCTGTAAAAGCAAACAGAGATTCAGATGCCAGCTTCACATCCCAGTTCTTGGTGTGTTAACTCTCAGCAATGCCTGACCTGTCCACAGGCTGCAGAAAGAAGGAACATGCTGTTGCTTGCTTGCTTTCTTCCTTTCTTGCCTGTCTGCCTGCATTGCCTTCAACCCTTGAAGACAATACGTGTTCCACTGGGTGGTAGAGAGGATTTGTGAGCTTGCCAGGAGCCTATAAATGCCAGCACCTAAGCAAGAACACCAGGACAGATGGAAGAAGACATGATGACAACCTGAAGAAAAGGGCTGATTAAGGGTAGTAATTCCCTTTTTGGAGCGAGTGAATGCACAGTGCATGAAGAATAGGTATAATTTTGAAGACAAACCATCAAACTCATGCTCTGCCCTTGCCATACCAATTTCAGGCACCTGAAAGGATGCTGTGGAATAAGTGTACATATGGTGAGGTGTGAGTGTGCATCTGTACAAATGCACTGTTTGGTGGAAATGAAAGCAGGGAGTAGGGAATCACTAAGCAGAGCTTTATGCTACGCTGAAATACTCAACACAGGAAAATCAAGGTCATATTTTTTGTATGCATTCTTCAAGTCCAGGGCAGATTTGATGGCTGAATTTGGAGTCATTTTCTACCTCATTGTTCCTGTGTTAGAAATACCACCAATTTTTTGCAAGAGATTACATAATGGCTTTCTTTTCATGTGGACAGAATCATGTTAGTATTTTGAACCCTACCCCAGCCCTCCCATCTTGCTATTAGGTGAACATACATGCTCTGATGGTGTTTCTGACACTAAGCTGCATCTGTTAGGCTACTTCAGGACACTCACTGTCAGCAACACAGTACACAAATTTCAAATAAACTTTCAAAGTAATCAGGAATTTATAATTTACTTATGCGTCCTTTTTCTGTCTGGCTTAACATTTCAGCATTAAGATTAAAAAAAAAAAAAAAGTCTTTGAGTGTACGTTTACATTTCACTGCATAATTACAAGTGGAAATCTTTCTTGTTTGATAGATACAGCTCTTGTGATGTGGTATAATTCAGCTAACATTTCTTCTTTTAGTACATCTTAGTTCCTGTATTTCAATAAAGGGAGTGTAAAAAGTAGATACATGTAATTCAGTACTTTTTACATTTTGGAATTCATAACCCTCAAAGGACAATAACATATATGATACATCATTGATGCACATACCTGATACTGACTGGAGCTCTGCTGCTCTGCTGGGCAAAACTCCATCTTTACCAGTCACCCATACAAACAGGAGCCACATATTTTGCAAAAACTACTCTCAAAACTTTTCTATTCACCCACCTTACATTTGCTTTTCAGAGGCAAGGATGCTGCCATGGCTATTTTGTCTGAAAATGGGAAAAAACCCAACACATAAATTCTGTATTTTGCCACTTTTAATTAATTTTTTACAAAAAAACCTCTTGCTGCCCACCCCATTTCCCTTTCCCATCCTGGCTCATGTTGGTCCAGCAGAGGCCAACAACGTCCCTGCTACTATGGAGGAAAGATGCAAAGACTTGCCACCCTGCAGAAATCAGCCCACCTGAACTAAAGCAACCAAAGCAAATTGTCAGCTACAGTGGCAACCATGGACATTCAGTACTCATCCAAAATGCTGTTTTCACAACAGAGCAAAAGCAAACCATATAAGAGTGGTTTACTGTATATATTAGTGGCTGTTTCTTGACAATGGAGGAATTACATTAAATTCAGAAATTTTGAAGGTAGAATGTGTCTGGAGGGAAAAGAAAAAAACCTTGGCACTTTTACAGGTTAAAAAAAGACATCATGGAGAACAATATCTAAAACAAACAGCTAAGAATACTGGGTATTAGAGAGTTATTTGGTGATGGAGAAGAAAACTTATTGGATATGAGTTCCAGTAATAGCTTTCTATAGCAACCACAGAAATATGAGATCTGGGCAAAAGAAAACAGAGAAAAAGATTTCTTTTGCCTCTGCTGATGAAGACAGTTCTTCCTTGAATAAGGCTGGAGAAATTTATCAAAAGTCATTGTTTGTAAGATGCTCAACAGGGGAATATGAAAATATATTACACTGGAATAAGCAGGTGTCTTGTTCTTGCCCAGTGTTTTCTCCTCTTCCATCTAATGATGGTGAAAAAAAATAGTTTAATTATTAGCTTTACTTTCTAGCTGAATAAAAAAAAACATCTTACTGAGAGGGATTTGCATTTTGGACCTTGTTAAGAAGTCAGTACACGCCTGTACAATAATACACTGAAGGCCTTAGATGAGAAGATTAAGATATGTGATAATTTCAAGTCAGGATTTGCATGTTCTGATCCTTAAATTGCAAAAATACAGCCATAGCTATGGCAATTATATACCTTTCCTTTACCAAACAAAAAAACCAAGTATGCTAAAAAGTGGATCCAGAAGAGTAAAAATTGATCTCACATCTCACACAAATTAAATAGGAAAAGTGGGCTTTTTTCTGCTTAAAGACAATAGTTCTATTTTGAAATTTCTTTTCTATTCAGAGATACACTTGGTTTATTTTTGTGCTTCTTACAGACAAAACTTATTCTGTCTGGGTCTAATGATGATTAGTTAACTTATAATTCCCTTTTTTCAACCATATCTTAAATTTCAGAAAAGTTAATAAAACATATAAACGGAAAGATGACAAAGGAAATCCTGAGTCCCAAACCTGAGCCTGCTGCTCTCTAAATGCTTTGCACTGATTGCTTAGAGCTCAGATTTGCAAAATTTCTGTGGATCCTGTCCTACTTCCAAAGGATCCTAGCAATGTCCTTCAGCCTCTTCCCCTTAGCACCTATCTTCACACTACTTTATCCCCACCCCAGCCTGTCCCCATTACTCACTTAGATCAACCCTTATTCAAGCCTAGAGAAATAAGGTTGCAGCCCAAACAGTTTTGCTGCCATCTTACTCAGTCGTGTCTGCCATGTCCTTGTATAAATTTGTGTGCTCTGTGTTTGTGCCATGGTTTAGAATCTTCTTTAGGTCTTGAGATGCCACTAGGAATAGACATTAATATTGACAGTAATAACAAACAAGTCTACAGGAGAGAACAGGCTTTTAAATTTTTTCCTCACCATGTAATTCTCTGCTGTAGCCAGAAGCACCAAGGTTTTCAGTTTCCCATTGCAAATGTACCTGTTTCAGCTGAAAGGCAGTATTATGTAAGATTTATATGTTGAATTATAAAGTATTATTTTTAGACATTTCTCTAGCATTACAACATTTCAGCCAAAATTTGAAGTTGCATAAAAGAGCACTCAAAATGTAAACCTTAAAATGCATTTTTAATCGCATCCCCAGCTTGGCAGCAACCCAACATAGTATTGCTCTCCACTCCCATACCAGTAAAAGCAATAAACTGTATAGAAGTCTATGGGTGGGGGAGATCAGTGAAGAAACACCTCTACCTAAATACTCTGCCCACCAGAAATGCCACAAGCATCCTATTCACAGCTTCTGCAGCCAGAGCTTCCATCCTCCAAATAAGGCTTTAATCCACGCACCAAATTTGGGATGCATCTGGGTATGTGTCAAAACTAGCTTGGTAGGTTTCTTTGAACCTGATGAGACAGGAATTACTAGATCTAAAACTGAGTTGTGATCAAGATAAACATTATTAATTAGGAACATACTGGCAAAAGCAGCTTTATTTGAATAAAAATGTCAACTTTGGCACAGCAGTTCTGATTATTTCCTAGCCTGTCTGTCACCTGAGAAAAGCCAGGAGGAAAACCTGAATCACCACAGCCCGTCTCTCTCCTCTCCAAAGGACCTCCTTGTCCTCACCAAAAAAAATATTGAGAGGAAAGAAAAAAAAATACTGTTAGCTTGAATCTGAATTCTTCACATTTTTATCCAGTTTAATCTGTGCTGCACAATGTGCTCAGGTATCAGTTACCCCATTTGTGCAGAAGTAATAGACTTACCTTGCAGTACCTAAGTATTCATGAAGAAAACAAATCTCTTAGACATCTCAAAATGCTGTCTTTTATTTTTGTGTTTATCTTTTTTTTCTCTCATGGCTGTGTTCTTTCCTTTTATCTCTGATATCACTTTGTTAATCAGAGTTCTTTCCATTTATAACTGATAACTGTTTATAGTATGAAGAACAAGATATGTGGGAGCAAGTCATAGAACCAGAGATCCTTTCTACCAGTCCAAGAGTTCTAAATGTTAAACTCAGAAAATCATGTTCTTCCCCTCTTCTGATCCTCTGGCAAGGTGAAATAGGAGACTCAGAGAGTTTGCCTCCAGCCAGGCACCCTCTGACACAAGGGAAGAGAAGTTCACATCTCCTTAGGGTGGATCTAAAAACGAGTCTTTTGGTCAGAAACTTTTACATTGTGCATGGGTCAGTAGCGCCTCATCACCCGGTTGGGTTGAAGAATTTTCTGGGGGGACAGCAATGGACAGCTACCCTTACAAGATGCCTCCGGGCATGTTCCAGGTATCAAAGGTGCTGTGCTCTCAGCCTCAGCTGTGGCAGTTGAGCTCAGGACCTCAAATCAATTTTAAGCTCACCTCTGTCTTTGTTATTTCTTGCTGCAGCTCGGAGCACATCCCAGCTCAGTGCATTGGTGGGGTTTTTTTTGTTTCATACTTCCAACACATTCAACTTTTAGTTCAAATTCCTAGAACCAGAGCATTGTGTTCTACTATTATTCACCATTTCTAATTCTCGACTGAAGTGACTTGTGGCTGTTTAGCAAGATGTATTTGCATTTCTGCAGGTTGCAGAGGAGTGTCCTCCTGCTGAGTCACCCTCCCTCACTATCTCAGGAAGACAGGTCTTTGCATCACAGCAACACTCAAGAGTACTACCAGGTCCCATGCACATGACACGAGTTTCTCTGAATTTCATTCTGCTCCTACATAATGGCTACTCTGCCTACTGCAGTATAAAATTAACTTCAAGGTGAGAGTTTAAACTGTTTGAATCAACAAAAAAAAAGACACCCCCACACCCCCGATGTTATCAGCAAGAATATATTGTAAGAGATCATGCTGCAGAAAAACAGCTGCTGCTGCTCCTTCCATCCCATTTCTGCTGCAATCTCATCTTGATTTTCATAGTTCAAATTTGTTTAAGAGAATAGGATGAAATAATGTTGCAGTAGCAATATTCAGTCATGATTCAAGTTCCACCTTCATCTTCTGCTCATTAAGAAAACCTGAATATGTTAGCAAATTATTACTTTATTAGCATGGACTCAATTTTATTGACGTATTGTGAATTTATGCAAGGTTGTGCTACTATGGACCTTGTTGATGTCATCCATTAATAGCCACATTAAATTCATGCAAATCTGAATTTCAGGACAGGACCGAAACTATGGGATTCTATTGGTAGAACAGTCTTAAATGTAGAAGTAGGAAAAAGGGGCCCACAATCACTGCACGTATTTTTAGTACTTTCCTGGACAGGATGATTATGAACAAATCAAGAAAATAGGTTTGGTAACACTGATTTTGAAAAACTAAAACTACAGTTTTATAAAATTATAAAAGACTATACTGAGTGGTGTCAAATATAGCTCCCAACAGAAAATGTTAGTTTGTCTTGTCAGCCTGCTAGTGCATGCACACTACTCTGTTTGGCATAAAAGGAAGCTGTAGGTGTCTTGCTGGAGTAATAGACCTATAAGTGAATATACCAGCAATTTTAGAATGATCATTTACATTCTTCTTCTCTTGAAAGCTCTCTCTGTAAAGGCTTTATGTTTCTTTGAACTTTTTCAAAGTTGACTGTTAGGACAATAGTGGTTTTAATCTGCTACCAATCCCGTTTCTCCCTTTTCTCTTGTTTTTTCCTGTCTATTATGCAGAGATTTCAGGATGTTTTGGGTTTTTTTACTGCTCAGTTCTGTTTTGTAGTGGTTTTAGAAGAATCTGCAAATCCAAATAATCGCACTGGCTAGGCTAATAACATTGCATTCACAGTGCAATGGACATTTGGAGTTACACTGAATTTATTTCCAATAATGAGAGATCTCCTATAAAACTCAACAGATATGAAATGGAGTACTCATTTATTTTACACACATTTTCTTTGAAAACTATAACAACAGTTGTAAAAACCTAGATGCAAAACAATAATTTTATTTAAGAGCCTTTATAAACACACAGAGATTTCTTCCTTTGTTTTGATTTTAAAAGTCCTTCTATTTTTATCCAAAAATATAATTCACATAATTTAGGAATTATTACTAAACAATTGGTTAACAGATTTTTTAAATATTAATTTAGTGTGAAATAGAGACCTGTGGGCTCAGTCCATTAAGATATGATCTCTGCTACATGAAAACAACAAATATTCTGATGTTTCCAAAACAAACAACCTGGAACCTGAAAACTCAGAAATTAGCCTGAGGGAAGCCCAAGGAAATGAATAAACATATCTAGAAGGAATTAGAACCAACACTGGAGAGACAGTAATTTGCTTGACTTTGGGCCAACTAATTCACACACTGAAAGTCTGGTGATTTTGGTGGGGTTTTTTTGTTGTTGTTTTGTTCTTTTTGGTTTTTTTTTGTTGTGTTTTTTGTTTTGTTTTGTGTTTTTTTTTCCAATGTGCTTAGAGTTGTCTTAAATCTCGTTCTTGGTTTTACTAGAGGGATGTCATGTATGTTGTATATTTCCTAAACTGCTTTTTCTCATTTATACATGCATATATGTGTATGTATATGTAATAAAGATTTCTAAACATGTATGAAAATGACCTCCTTTTAAATTAAATACACCACAAGGAAACTGCTGCAAGCCAGGAAAGTAATTACTGCTGGAGGTAGGCAGGCTGCAGTCTGGTGCTCACATGTGACATTTCCCTAGCAATTGTGGGGCACAGGAGCTAAAACTTCCGCTTCAAATACAGTGCTAATGCCTCCTTCTTCACCATTAAAAAATAATTTATGATAAATCTGCCTTTGTAGTAGGGAAAAATGCATACTGGTGCAGTGTGGCTAAATTCTGAACATTTATCCCAAGGTAACACACAAAAAAATTCACTTACATAAATAAAGAGATTTCAAATCTACACAAGTAACTGAAAATAAACATTTTTCACTTGAACTCAAAATTTCTTCCTAACTGAATTGTTCAAGGAGATCCCATCTTTTCACCCAACACCATGTAAAGAGAGCTTTTCCCCCCCCCCTTTGAAAAAAACCAACTTTCTTTTGCTGTATTAACTACCTTGATATTCATATGGTCAGCACAAATTACTGGGATGACTGTGCCAAAGAGAGATATATTTGCAGCCAGCAGTCTCTTCTCCTCAGATGTCAGTGGTCATATCAAGTAAATAAAATCAGAAAAAACTGAGAAGGAAAATAACAGCAGAAAAATATAGTTTAGTACTTCCAGTAACAAAAGAGCTCCCCTTGCTGGGAAACTTTCTGGACTATTTGTGTAGCTTCTGCATGACCAGAAGACCTGGCACTATAAATATATATAGGGTGGGTTGCTTTTTTTTAACTTATGTATATATGTGTATACATATGTACAGTATATGGGTCCTCATGCAGCCAGTGCTTTGCAGAAAAAGATATTGGTATAGCCTTTAATCAGAAACAAAATCCAAAATTTGACCAACTTTGCCAAAATAAAGGGAGAAGTTGGAGTTAGGAAAAGGATTTGCACCTCATTTTAGTTGTGCAAGGAGAAAAGGAGGAGGCAATGTTGAGAAAACTGAGCTGGAATTTATCCTTTGCAATGAAAAAGGGTGTTTATTCCCCATATTGACTCAAAGAGCCACAACTTAGAGTTTACACACCTGGATTTTCTGCATGAAATAGGTTCAATGAAAGCCTTCATCTGAACTCCCATCCACTCAAATCACTACATCTCTTCAGGTTCTTCTGTGAAGCAATATTTTCCCAGTGCAGAGTAATATACTTTGGCCTCTGGACTGCTCCAGGAACATTTTGAATGATTATGAGCCAGTATTTGTACTTCTAAGGTCTGTGAGAGTCAGGGTGCTTATCAGCTTAGGTGATGCAGTGAGTGCAAAAGAACAAAAAGAACCACTAAGTCTTCACCTTTTAACCAGAAAGTACCTCTGAAAAGCGTTATGGTTGCTGGTAAAAGTAAACATATCCATTTTAATCCATTCTCTCAGATGTGTAATACTATGCGTGTCCATAATGCTAGAAAGAAAAACAAAAAAAATACTAGGATATCTTTCTGCTGCTTTTTTTACTACTGGAAACGTTACAGTATCAACAAATCATCTCAATGGTATGGTCTTGCCTGTAATTATGTCTTCAATTTTGGTTATTTCCTGGAATGTGTAATGCTAATAAAGGAATACATTGAGCAAAGGTGCAAACTGTAAACCAGAGACAGCTTTAGATAATTTTGGTTTTATATGTGGATTGATGGAAAATGGTAAGATGGTTTAACTTACATAGAAATTATAAAAAAGGAAAGCAGTAAATAAAATACTAAGTGCTGTTAATTGCCTCCCAGGAGGTAAACTCTGAGATCATATAAACTTCTTTAATGTAAGAGGGGAAAAAGCATTCAATAAAACTGAAAACTCTCTCCTTTTAAGCATATAAGTAGGTGTAAAATTATACATCTTCTCTCCCATCTTCTTCTGATGCTATTAACCCCTAGAACTCAATGTTAGTGACTGCTCAGATTCTAAAGAATAAGGGTTTGTATAGGTAGTAACAGCATTCCCCTTCAGATGTAGAGTGACAGCTTCATAAGATGTGCACACATCATAGAATCAGCCAGCCACATACTGACATTAGACAAGAACCTCTCTGCAACCTTGTTGTCCCTTCTGAGGTGTCCTCGAGTCTTTCTGTCAAGTGTGAGACAGAAGAAAATTCCTGCTTATTTCATAGACTTGACCATGCCAATGCTCACAGTGAGATCTCAGCATCTCCTGAAACATCATAAAAGTGTTTTTGTTTGTTTGGTTTTTTTCTTTATCCATGCACAGGGTTCCTGAACCCCTATGGCTATGAATTATTTTGTATTTCATGGAATTCATATCTTCTGTTCTGAAAAGCATTCCTCCCAGCTTTTTGCTCTCCAGCACTTTCTCTCACTGAAAGTAGCCAGAATCTTTTATTTGCAGATGGGAGGAAACCCACAAGGAGGAGGAGATGAAATGCAATGTTTGGTTTAGTTTAGTCTTGGCCCCATGTTGATGGAGTCTCTTTGACTTGAACACAGGTAGGTGGATCATTCAATACTCTGTCTACCTTCTGGTTGTGCTGTCAAACCTAATGCGTGCTGCGAGCAGGGGGCTGGGGAATGAACAGCCTCTCATCACTTCAAAAAGGCAGGGCAGGGAGGAGAAGGACGGTTCGTGCTGTAGTCAAACAGTTCTTGCTACTGAATCATTTAAAGATTTCCCAGTCTTCGGGAGCTGTTACTCACCATGGCTCAGTATAACATAGGTAATACGGCGTCACATCAGCCAAAGGAATGTCGCGTCAGTTATTTCAACATCTGAATGATTTGCTTAATGGCTTGTAATGAGATGTTAGGTCGCTGTGCAGCCTAAGGAGGCTGTGATGCCTCTGGCATTACGTTTTCGTGCCCTAGAGGGAGGAGGAGCCGTGGCAGCCCTTGGGTTGCAGGTTTCCCCTCCATCCTCCTGGCAGCCCTGGGACTCAGGCCCGGCAGGAGCAGCGGCCGGAGCAGCTGCCTGCTCCAAGCTGGAGAGGGGACAGATGCAGGAGAGTCTGCAGATACGCATAAATCTCCTGGAGTGAGCACCAAGGGGCAGTCCTCTTTGCTTCAGAGGGCTGCACAGAATTTATTTTCATCCACAGTATTCTCCTTTCAAGCTAGCAGATAAGCAATCTTCCTCTTCTCAACTACATCCTTAATTATAGTAGACAGAAGATTATTTACCACATTGCAATTTCTTTCAGATCCATTAGTTTGCTCCATGTACAGCTAACTGTGGCATTACTTTCCTTTGACAGTGTTATTGCAAAAAGGGTTTGCTAATACACAAAAACAACATGTCGATGTAATAACACTTAAAATGTAGGTCTACATTGTGTTTTAAAAGGTTAGGGAGGCACAATAACAGTGTACCTTGCATTTGAACAGACCACCCCCCAGGACCATCAGAAGACTTTAATAAGAATAATTGATACAATAATCTTGGAAAGCACTTTTTAAATGGGACTGTATTAAGTTTATTAGCGTATAACATAACTATATAATAGGTCAAGTAATTAACTGGAATATTGTTGTAGATTGAAGAGGGAACTTGAATTAAAAAAAAAATCCATTACTTTTACTATTATTTCAATAGCAAAATGTCTGTTATAAAATATCTGTTGAAATATTTGGAGATGGATTTTACAATCCATCCAAAGCAGATACCTTCAGTACCAATAAGGTGGTTACTTTCATATATTTCCATGCTATAATCTATAGCCTTGATGGTTAAGAAAAAAAGTTTTGTTCATTTTTTTCATTTTAAAAGAAATTCTTTTCACATGATTCCCGAAAGTGGGGCTTTTAAGCCAACCACTATGAGAGTTCACATCATTCCACATCAAACAACAAAAGACGGCTACAGTGGAGGAGGAGTACCCAGACAGTGCACAGCTGTAAATGGACTGTTTCACAGGGCCAGAGCAGAGCAGAGGAAGAGGAAGAGAAGTGGGAGAGTGTTGGGCACTTGGGCTTTGCTTGGTGGTGTCACAAGATGAATAAAGGAGAGAGAAGGACTGCAACTCCTCAGTTTCCTCTCATGCTCTACCATGCTGCCAGCAGCAGTTCCCCTCCAAACCTGGCAGTCAGGTTGGGTTTTTTAAAATCCCATTTATATTTTCAAGACAACTTCTGAATGTGTTAAAAACGCTTAAAAAAATCCTGTTAGAAACTCAAAAAAATCCCCAGACGTGTCCTCAGCTTATACTCTTTAAAATGACAACAGGAAATTTGAAGCAACCTCAGGAGCCAGATCTCCATTCAAAGCTCCTTTCTGGTGCCCCCAGACATCTCACAAGATTAATCCAAGGCTTCGGAAGGGTGTTAAGGTCTTTTCACAGCACTGCTCACTACTGTTGAGGTTTTCCCTTAGGAGAAACAGTACAAGCAGTTTATCTATTCTACCTCCTGGCTGGGCTGCGGGAACACTGCCCTGCATTTCTCCACCTCACAGCCATCCCCTCCATCTGGTGTCCTTACTATCAGCAGAGGATTTGCTACCTGTGAAAGGAGTTTTTTTTTCTGGGAAGCACACTCCAGCATCCTCAGAAAGGGAATGCAACCCGAACAGGCTGCAATGCAAGGCACATCCTGGGGCTTTCCTAGGGTCAGCATTGACTCTCCCTCATTACTTGTTTTCTTGTTTTGTTTTGTTTTGTTTTGTTTTCCTTCCCCACGCTGAAAGAAATGCTTGAACAAATGATAATATTTTTGTTTCCTAAACCTGATAATAGGCAGCTATTTTTAAAGACCCATTTTAATCTCATATGTGGCAGCAGTTCAGATGACAGATTAGTTATTGGGACAGTGACATTAATTAAATCTTTGCTGCTTAATCTAATTATAACAGGAATGTAGCCAAGGGGGAAGTGGTGTTTGAATGGAAATAACAATAACATTCAGTTACAGTAACAATTGTGTTATTTATTTTTATATTGATTTGAAATTCACTGGGTTTTTTAGAACCCCATGCATTCAGTTCTCTGCCTGCTGTTATCCCAGTGTTCAG
>NW_009953703.1:328425-334552 GCF_000747805.2 Chaetura pelagica | reverse complement strand
ACAAACACTATTTCAGACTTTGAACACTCAGGGATCTGTCCTTGTAGTGTCTTACCTTCAGCTACCTTTTTCAAGCTCTTCTTTGTAACTGTCACAACTAGCAGCAGATAATTTAAAAACCATACCCTGAGACTCCAGAAGATGATTTCATAGTAAATAACTGTTTCCATGCCAATTCCAGTGCAGGGCACAACCAAGGCTTTGCAAGATCATATTAAATACTTTAGTTTGCAGCTTGTTAAAGTCAGTTAAGGAAACTTCAGGTGACTTCTGCAGACTGTCTCTCAAGCACATATATATTAGCTATCTCTGTGAGTGGCCAACTTCTACTCATGTTAGCCCTAGATCTGTTGACCATATGCAGTGTTTTATAAATATTGACTCACTGGTTAAGTTAAATCTAAGTCTAAACTTAGTTCTTCTAGCATCTTAATTGAAAAATTAAAAATAAATACATTAAAAATCTATTTGAAGCAACAGCTGTTGCTAAAACTTCGAGGATCATTTTCAGACAGAGTTTTAAGAAAAAATACTCTTGTGTTATATCTGACTTCTGATTTGCCTTTCTTTTTTTCAAAATGTATCTTACCTTTCAAATGTGTCTTTCTTTGATAAGCCTCAGAGTACTAGTGTTAGCAGATATTCTGAACCAACCTATCTGTCAGTGATTTTTTTTTAAATGAAGCAAATAAATTAAAGATTAAAATGAGTATTGGAATAATACAATGCATTTCTTCATGAGGGAGTGACCTCATTTGCCACTCTGCTTTGCAGGCGTGATGTGCCAGCAATGATAATAAAGAGCTATCAGTTCATGTGCTTTCTCAGTTAAATACTGTAGACTTCAAGAAGGGACACATCTTAAATTTTGTAGTACTGTATGATATGTGGTACACACACGCACAGATCCTTGTGTGATCTGCTGCTTGCCTGCTCAATACATTCCTGACCCAGGAGTGGGATGGAGCCTGGTGCTAGGGCTATGGCTCTTAGCTGAGTGGTGCTTCAGCTTTGTCCAGGGCTGGGTCATGGACAGTCATGTCAGGACTGACATTTACATATGCAGAAATGTAAGGATCGAAGTCTTGCTTTAAGATTTGTGAAAGGAAAACTCATGCCCCTCACACTCAGCCCGTGATCAAAATGAAGTATGGATGAAAAATGTGCACAAATGCAAGTTTTCCCTGGCTTTATCCTGTCTGGCATGTGGACCCGTAACAGGCGAATGGAAGGAGCTGATGTTGTGGACTTCAGAGGGAGCTGGGATTTCGGTCCCACAGTCACTAGTCCACTCTACATTGTTTGTCTTTACTCCTGTGTTACCAGTGGTTGCAAAATGAGAGTTAATCTGGATATGTTTTCTGTGCTGGAATCCTAACCAAGGTTTTCTATGTAAACACCCATTTAGTATCTATACCTTGCTCCCACCTTTCTAAAGTAAAATAATAATATTTCCTTGCTTCATATGGTATAATGAAGTTTAATACATTAAAGATAGTGAGGCACTAGTTGCTATAGTAATGGACGATTTAAATAACAAAAAAAACCCACAAAAAAACCCAAACAAAAAACATTAATAGAGAGAAGTGTTTCAGCAAATGCAGTTTATTGAGGGCTACATGTTTTGCATGAAACATGATTGGGATGATGAACACACCATGTAGGACGTCTCCAAGTGGCTGTTCTGGAAAGCAGCCTGGTGAGGGCAGTGGGGTTCCTGGTGGGTATCAAACACTGAACAAAGTGAAGCAAGGTTTCCTCATCCTGCCCACATCCAGGCTGTCTGCTAGTGACAACCATGGTGGGTCAATTGTCTGTTTGATACCCACAGCCCGGGAGAGGTTCAGGGTTTGTTTTAGGGAGGGCCAGCAGATGCAGAAGCCTGAAGTTCAGCTCCCTCCCCAGTCGGAAGCAATTAAACTCTTCGCTTTGAAATGTCTTTGAAGAGTACCTCTGGTCCCAAGATCAGAAACTAACCACTAGCTTGCAGTGCAATGGTTAAGGAATTGTAGTGTGGGGCTGGAAATACGGCCTTGAACTTTCCCTGGCAGAAGGTGAAATTAAATATATATTCTCCATTTCTTGGGCAAATGCTGTAAGAAATAGCTTGTGTATATAACATAAGCGCTGCTACCAATCATGCTCTCGAGGGCCAAGTTTTAAAAATAAAGTGACTTCATCTGCATTCTTCACATGTTTATTGGCTGTGATCTGTGAACAGCTATTAGAGCAAATTCCTCAAGATATTTAAGGAAAAGAAGACTAATTTCTGAGTCCCCATCAGCCTGATGGGTGAAGTATGCGCCACCCTGCTGAGAGGGGAGAAGGTCTGGGCAGCAAAAGAGACCAAGCCCTACACGCCCAAGGAGGTGCCTAGCAGCCAGAAAGACGTTTTGAGCAAAACCTTTGACTTAGATACTTCAGTTTCACCTAAGTAACACTTTAGACACATACATGTTTTATAGATCTTGTCCACAATCACATGGAGTAATTTCCTAAATCAGGCCATAAGTGGAAGAATCTGTAAAGATACTCCTTGGTTATGAAGGCAAGGATAATTACTTTCCTTCTGTTTCTTATCATGATACAGAAAAAAAAATGAATATGACAAAGAAAATTATGTATCTTTATGAACATTTTAAAAATTGTGTATTTTCTAATTTGGCTTTTAAAGAGGAGGATTTTTTTTTTTTTTAATTATATAGTCTATTCATTTGTAAAATTTTGTTTGGATTAAAATGCATGGAAAGAAAAGGAGAAAATGTGTAAAATGAATCTTGGCAATAAGTCAAATACAAAATGTATAACTTACAAACCAAACCTTAAAGCAAGTGAATGTCTGTTGAAATCAATAGGAGCTGAGATGGCTGACTGAGCAGAAGGTGGGAAAAATAATAGTTTGTTGCTTCTCTGCAGTGAAGATAAGTCAAGTCAGTCCACCATGACCTCAGTATATAGCAGACTTTATGTTTAAAAGGCTTATTTTACATAGGGGCAATAATCTTCTAATGTTGACTCCAGTATGCAAATTCCACTCAGAACATTACTGATGTAAGGACAAATTTGCAGGATAGTCAGACAGGATTGTTTTGTTTTGGTCAATGTTTAAATACGGAAATTTGGACTCCCTGTAATAAAACAAAGTGTTTCCTATGAAAGTACCAGTTTTGAGAAAACTTTTGTTTCACATGCTTTACAAGTTCAGGGTAAAAATTCTTATTCTGGTAATATATAGAGAAATCTACCTCTAGAGATAAGTGTTTGTTTTCATCTGATGCGAAATAGAGACTTGAATCCTTCCTTCCCCAAATATCATATAAACATGTATCCCCTTGGGGGTATAGTCTTATTCTTTTTTTCTCTTCCAAAATAGCATATGTACGTAGAGGAACCACTGTGATAAAGACTTGCTGAACAATTTATGGTCTCACCTGGGAAAAGGATCGTGTCATTGTTTTGAGTTGAGTAGTCAACTTTCTTTCCTCATCCTTACACCTCTACTTGTTCAAGACCTGTTTATTTACCTGTGAAAAGCAGACTCAGCCAGGAGGACAGCACAGGAATACCTAATAGGGCACCATCCTCTAGGAGGAACTCCAAGCTGAAGTCCGTGGAGCAGACAGGAGGAGAGCTGAACTTGGCTCAGGCATACCTTAGGTGAATGCCTCCAACAATGAGGTTTCATAATTTTGCTTTATTGTGAAAACTTCTGAAACCTCTTGGTTATGCCTCACCTCAGATCAGGACTTTTGTAATCTGAAAATGTTTTATGGGAGGTGAAAATTGCTTCCTGTCTTGGGCTACTTTTCAAATTGGACCCAAAGTACCATTACTGAATAGTTTTTTGGTTGTCCTGGCTGATAACTGCATTGACTCCATCATGATGAAGCTTTTATACGTTTGTAAAAAAAAATAATAATACAAAAAATTGGCAGTAATAACCTGAATAAACTGGAGAGAATTTCAGGCCTTGAATCCTATATTCAGTGATTTGCAGGACACTAATTTATTTATTTATTTATTTATCTATTTTATTTTTTTGGTGTTCTGCAGGTATAAATTACTTAGGAAAGAGCATTACCACTTTACTCACATTCTCAAATATCTGTTCATGCAAATCAATACCTGCTTATGCAAATCACCCTATTGATCTCCTTATAGCATTTTAAATAAACAGTTAATGAATCTGCTTTATTTATTTTATGATCTTTCATGTAAAGCAAGTGTTCTCCCTGTTTTAGAGGGAAGTGGTTGAGACATCATGGGGTAAAATTAAATTAATTGACCAAGACCACAGAAAGGCACTTTCAAAGCTGAAATCATAAAGCACTAGACCTTACTTAAATCACCTCTGTGGAAATTTAAGCTAAAGTATTTTGCTTGTCATTGTAAAAAAAAGCCCAACCTATGTACAAAGTCAGCTGCAGTCACTCAGCTAATAAGTGTAATCTGTTAAACTGCTATAACTCAGACATGTTTGATTATGTGCACCGCCGTGGTGGCTCTAATGCTTTTTAGCTGGTGAGGTTCTCAGCAAAAAAACTTGCAGTGGTTTGTTTGTGTGTGTGTGTGTGTGTGCCTGTAGTGAAGCTTTGGAAGAACAACACTGTACAAAGCAAAACCATTGTAAATGATCAATTTTCAGGAATACTTGAACAAGACATAAATATGTAGTTATATTTCGGGAAAAAAAAAGAGGAGATGTTTCTTTGTAAACATCCTTGCAACCTCCTTTTCTGCAGCACTTTTTGTGGATAGCTGGAATTGCCATGTGTTGGAGCAGCCCATGAATTGCCCCTGAGGGCTCTGTGCGTGAAGGCATCAGAATCCACAAAAGCATTCACTGAACTTTGTTTTCCAACAGAAAAAAAATCACCATGAAAAATAGAGTTAAGAGCACAACTGACCAATTAATTTGTATAACTGATGACACAAATAAAATCAGGCTATGGAGAGGAGGAACCCCACTCTTTTTCCATGTAGGAGTTCAGGCACAGCACCTGAGTTCCTCACCCACCTCTCTAACTCATGCTCTCAGAAATACCATCAAGCCATGTTTTTCCTGAAGCAAGGAACACAGGAAGAGATGGGGGACTTCTCATGCCTGCCCCAGTTTTACCAGGAGTTAAATGACTCAGAGCTGATCTACTCTCAGAAAATTAAGGTATGTCAGGTAATATTTTTCAACATTTCAGAAATGTTTGAGAACTAATTTTAAGGAAAGTTTGTAACTTTGATCTGTAACAATCACTATACATAGAAGATTATTGAAACTTTTTAAAAATTGAAAATGCAATTGACCTTTCTAGGATCCATATGTCAAAAGCAAGAAATTGTAACCACTACTTCATGGGCTGGGTGGGTAGTGTGTGAATGGGAACTTGTCTGGGTAGACACTGAGAAAAACTCCAGAGACCTTCAGGATTTAATGATACATAATCATTATTCAAATTAAGCAAGTACTGAGAATATACAAATTCCTTGTTATTTTGGGTAACACACTTCTGCTTCTGAAAGGTATTCAGGGAGATAGGGACAGTATAAATCTACAGTCATCCCTCATTCCTTGCACCTGCAAGGAGAGAAGAGCTGGCATGGTAACAAAGAAGAGACCAGTCTAAGTGCTTTTATGAGCAAAATGCATTCTGGAATATTGTGGATCAATTTTATGCTGAATTGAAATATCTGCAGAATCATAGTTTTAATATAGATAATGTATTTTGTAAGTTTTTCTGATTTAATTTCCTGGCAATTCTTCTCTGTTGTACACAGTAGACTTTGTTACATAACAGGCTCTAGACGATAGATAAAAATAATATTATAATGAAATGTGAATTAACACTAATTCAATTTGGTGGGGTTTGGAGATGATGACTATCGATATATGGATTTTCTTGTTTCAAAGCAATATACAGTCAATAGCACTAAAATCAGGATTGAGCAAATGACTTGCCTTACTCATGTGTGTTACTGCTTTCACAAGTCATATATTTCCCAGATTAATAGATTTTAAGGATAAGAGTTATCATCATTTAGTGTCAGTCTACATTGTTGTGGCTGTAGAATCAGGAGTTTAGCTCAGACTTTACCATGGTATCCAGTGAGCACCAGAAGTCATCTGAGAATG
>NW_009953703.1:279699-328330 GCF_000747805.2 Chaetura pelagica | reverse complement strand
CAGGAATGCACAAATGGGATCAAGAAGGGCATGAAAACCAGTGAGAAACACTTATCCCAGCACCAGCTCAGCTCTGTGTCACAGTGACTGCATCTTCCCCATCTGAGAAATCTGACTGCCCAAGTAGCACAGACCACAGATCAAATAAATGGGGAAGATCAAATACATGTGATAGAATGAGTCCAGCTCTTTTGTTGAATTTCTTTGATATGCACGGTTACAAATTTCTCTCTTTAATGTCTCAGAAATGGTAGCCAAGCCAATTAAAAACAAACAAACAAAAAACCTCTAACACCCCCCTTCCCCCCAACTATTGGTAGCTGGTTTTCCAAATAGCTTTTTAGTTGTTGCTATCATGGCCTCTGGAAGGTAGACATAATTCACAGGCTAGTGTGCACATGAAAGGAAAACTTTCAAAAGAAAAAAAAAAGACAACACTTTTAATTAATCAACATATAGTATGGTACCTTCATACTTAAAAAATGTTCAAAGCCATTAAAAAATGCATTTATCTATGAAGAAAAAACACAGATCTAACTATCAGCTGCAACAGGAGATGATGAATAAAAGATCATATATGCCATTTATGACAACTTCAAACAGGGAGTGCCAAAATGTTTTTCTAAGATGGCAGAACAATGAGTTTCAAATTCAGGATCTTTTCCAAGGTGCTCTAAAGCCAGATTTAAAATAATTCCTCTAGAACCTGACTCTTGCTCAAGTCACTGTTGTAAAAAAGCAATAAAAAAAAAAAAAAAGAAAAATATATTAGCACCTAATGGTCCAGTGAAGAACAACAGGCTAAGCAAGGGAAACCATGTTATGGTCAAGGGAACCAAAACATTTCTGTTAAGAAGATTATGCCTCCAGCATCTTCTTGGGTAGAGAATAAAGGGGGAGAAAGAAGAAAAAAAGAAACAACCCCATCTGTTTTCTTTTAGTATTTTTCAATGGAGCCCAAATAACCTTTACAACACAAGAACCACAACAATAAAATTTCTTTCCTCAGAGCTCCAGATGGTGAGAGACTCCAGAAAAGGAGAAGCTCTCCACCCCCATCAGCAGGCTCTGTGCACCAAGTTATTTACATTAACCTTCGTCCCCAAGATAACTCTGACAATTACTTACAAGTCATTAAAAATATAAGCAAACTCCAAATTGATTGAATGATGACATTAAAGGCATCTGTGAAATGATTCATTCAGTCTGATCGATGCACCATATTGCATTTGTCTCCCAAGGATGAGTGGTGGTGTGCTGTCAGTAGCAGTTCTGGCCTCATTCAGGGCACTCAGCATGGATGGCCCTTTGGCTTGCCCTTTTTGACCATCAGGAGTTGAGTAATGGCTACTGGGAAGAGGAGGATGGATGATGAGCTGAACTCTGCTCCCTGTGCCCACAACATCTGGCTGGGAGGGGCTGCAGGTGGCAGCACAGCCACAGCACTGCAGTGCAGGAGCTGCTGGCTCTGGACAGAATGCCTATTGAAATTATACTCTCCACATAGCCCTGTTTCTCCCTGTTTCTTCCCAATGGATGGGGCCAGAGAACTCCTCCTCTCCAGTTTGGCTAACTGATTTCTGAAAATGAGGCAGTTCTGCTGCCAATTTACCAGCATAAGGTTGGAAAACAGGAGGAACATGGGGCTCACATACACTTTTTATCTTTAATGATACACTTTTTCATGCTTGTCTTCATCCAAATAATTTTCCATTTTTTGGATGATTTCCTGAAGTTGTCACAACAGAGAAAAGGCTTGAAGGGGATTTAAAGTAGGAGAGTTTTTTTGCCTGATCAATGCCGGGCTGTCATTCGGTATGTAAGGGGGAAAGGGCAAATATGAGACACTTGTGAGGGAACTGAGAAGGCAGTTAATAGTTGAGGGGACAGGTAACACGATAAGAAGTATTTAATCTAGTAACAGATGTCCTCATCTTTTTTATTTACAGTGGAGTATATCTTAACATGTAAGAAATCTGCCAAATTGATAGCAACAAGAAAGGCTCTAGGTAATTTCAACTTGAAAGACTTACAAGAACAAAAGCAAAACTCTGGTTCCTACAACACTTGTCTTTTTTGTCTTTTTTTTTTTTTTTCTTTCCTCAATGTAAATTAATAGTAGCCTAAAATGGATATCTACATTTAATCCTATACAGCTACAACTCACCTGAGGTCTTTTTAAAATCTGGCCACTTCTGTTATTGAGAGGAGACTGTTATTACCCCATCTCAGTTGATCTGCCATGCTCTCCACTGAAGTTCACAGCCTGTGCTATGATGGAGAAGTGTTTACACCAAATAATCATTGGTGGTCAGCCTTGCAGAAAGGGAGAAAGCAAGACTTTCATAGCTAAAATTGCTTTCTCTCTCTTTGAGATGGATTCTATCAAATCAATGTTGTGAGAGGTAAAAGAGTTTGGGTGGCCTTTCAGTGTCGCTGAACAAATCGTTGTTGTTCTTTGTGGTAAAATGAGAAAGCTGTTTCCAGGGTTCTCAGTCAAGGCACCATTGTTACCAGACACTGAATTCTAATTGTCAGATTTCATTATTTTATTTTGAGATAAGTTGATGACAGTGAACAGACTAGGAGGCCAAATACAGTAACTTGTTTTGTAAAAAATGTATCTAAACTGTAACATTTCCACAACTGGGGAAAAAAAATAAATCAGGTATTTGTCAGACTATCAGATCTCTTCTGATCTGGTTAGAGGAAAAGACCATCTAGTTCATCCTACTGTCTCCAAGTGAAAAGGAACAGGCTACATATCTGGCACTGGGCACAGAACCCCAACTGTAAATGCACCACCTTCAGATTTACTCATGCACATCAGTGGCTTTACTTCCATTAGCCTGCAGTGATGACCAGGAGCAGATCTCCACAGTGGAGCAATTGGTGCAGGTGTAAATCTATGCAACATGAGGTGGAGGGTTTGATGCAGAATGAGGCTAATTGAGGGCAGGTTGATTCCCTGTGCTGCCAAAAGCCAACCCTCCCAAAGTCCCAGGGCTGCTCACTCCTTCTGGGTCTCACTTGAACATGCAGATAGAGACAGTTTTGAGATCAATTTTTAGATTAGCTGAATACTTTCTCACTGATTGTGAGTAGGGGCTGATTATAGTAATTTTTACATCTCTGAACAAGTTTTATGTCTCTGATGAGTGCCTATCCTTCCCTCTCCCCCTAAAATGGAGGAACTAGAAATCAGTGAACACTTACTAATGTTGAAGATCCTCTCTTTTGTAGACTCTTTTTTTCCCACAAAGGCTTTAATTTAGATTTGTTTCACATGCATGTTGACAGGATTAAATACAAATAAGGCCCAAACCAAAGCAATGCCCCAAATGAGGCTGCAAAGAAGCCTCCAGTGTGACTTTATGGCACGTTATCAACTCAGGTGAGTCCAGACCATGTACAGCTATAGAGATATTAGGAGGTTATTCAAGATTCAGAAGGTCTTCAGCTGCCTGAATAGCTGTAATCTGTCTCTCCCAGAAAAATTTCCTTCTGAAGTATTGACATTTTGTTGTAGAAAATGAAATGTTTGACACAAAAAACCCTACTTCAAAACACTTTTAGGCCTTCACTCAAATCCATCACAATCCTGAATCTACCAAAATAATAATATGTCATTAGAAGCCTAATTGACATTGTTTTATGATAGATTTTTGTGTCCACTAGACTTTGACTAGGCAGATAAATCTTAGAATCATTTGTCCTGTGCAAAAAATATTCTATCAGAAAATAAATAATGTATTCTTACCCCTGAAACATCTATACAAGTTACTCTACATAAAAAAAAAGCTGGTTCTCAGTCAAACACACTTACCTCCTGGCTCTTTCATAGGCACAGAAAATTCCCCAAGTCTTTCCAGTCTGCAATCTGTTATGGCTTGTTGGGGAACAATATAAACAATTGTTAAGCTGAGAATAAGGTGTGAATCCACTACTTAAATCAAGGGTTTACTGAATAAATTTAGAAAATGATGTAGAAGTTCAAGATTTAGAATCGCTTTAAAATTTTGAAGTGGTTTTATTTCTTGTGCAGAATTATCGAAGCAAGTTATGGTGCAGCATGACAGGTTTTAGAAAGAGAAGAGAGAGCCTGTTTATTAATCTAGGTCTGCCTAAGTCCAAGTATTGACTGCTGATTTGCCTTGCTTCCTGAAAAGATCTCAAGACACTGAAAATATAAGGATGGACTACAAAATTTGTAATCATTTTGGATTGGGCATATCCCTGATTAATGAGAAGATGACATGATGACTTCTGAGCATAAGAAATCAATGCTCTGTTTCCACTCTTCCCCACCCCAAAAAGGAAGAGAAATTATGTACATGACAATACTCAACTCTAAAAAGTTTTGGAGTCATATAATACATGCACAACAGAAATTAACGTCCAGAGTTCTCAAATATACCTACCTGTAAACTTAGTCAACTGCATCAAACAAGCAAAAAGGATTTTCATGCAGAGTTTTCCCATCGTTCCTTTTATTCTGTTTTTGTCTGGATAGCTTTTAAGAATGATCCTTGGAGTTCCCTGTTATGTTCTTTATTATACTTATATTTAGACCACGTATAATATTAGGCATATTATATGTGGTGATTAAACTTAGTCTTTTAATAGCTTGGAAGTAATAAGTGAACACTGACTGTGGGAATACAAAACCTTTGTATTGCTGCCTTTCTTGTAGGTAATTTCATTATATCTACACAGCTAATGAAAACAGGAAATTTACTTTTCCTTTTTCCAAATATCTCTTAATACAGAATTGTGAAACAATCACAACATTTCAAATAGCTGGGTTTGCTTCTTTCACCTAAATTAAATTTTTTAGATTTTTTTTTTTCTATTCTTTTATTATGTTCTTCTCTGGATATTATTATAGTTTATCTTGCTTATCAAATGTTCACTGACATTTATTGAGTTGGAAATACTGTTTTCTATTCACTGCCAGTCAAAATCTTGACTCCTACTTCTAGCTATCCATTCTGCTTTTTGATTCTGATTAGTATTGGAAAAAAATGACTGGATGAAACCTAACACAGAAGTAACTGGTGGATATGACATTGTGTTGAAGAGACAGCACATGTAGCACCAATTGTCAGAATTTCAAAAAGTCACCCCAAAACAAACTGGCTGTGTTACTTAAACTCAGCTGCTTTCAATTAAGAAAACTTAATGAAAACTTAATGCTAGGAGAGAGCACAGGCAAAAAAAAATAAATCTACAAGTAATTGGCCGAATTCACATACTGCTGATTTTATGGAATCAGTGAAGCATCCCTTGGCTTCAGTATGAAGAAGTTCAAACTTTCTGTCTGTTGACATTTCAGATATGAGAATGACAGAATAGATAAAGAATAGTTCAGAAGTGCTGTAAAGAGACAACAGTGACAAAGCAGATGAAGGCAGTGTCCTTCTTTCCAAAGTCAGAGAAATTGGGTGTAATGAGTAGCCTGTAGCATTTATATCCTATAAATCTAACATGGTATATCATATGAATACCCACATCCTTGACAACGTGCTCAACTCCTCAGAGGTGAAAGATTTATTGATATGAGAATGTTTTAATATTTTAAGGCAGTCTAAGAATGCACTGAGGAAAACAACTTCAGCATGTGAAGGTGTTGCAAGCATGCTGCAGAGAGGGTTGAGAGGGCCCACACCTCTAGGGAAACAGGGATCACCATCCCAGCTGCCCATACCTCTCGGTTTAGGCACTTAGGGCAACCAGTTAAACTACTTAGTTTCCTTCAGCCTTAACAAACAGAAGCAGAAAAATTAGGAGATGATGTCTGTGCTAGAACAGAGAAGTCCCTGTAGCTCCTGTGCTGGATGTGGTCTCAGGCACTGTGATGAGGTGGCTTTATCTTTACTTAGTTGCTCAGATATTCAACCAAAATGATCTCCCTAGTGAGCTTCTCCTTTTGTGTCATCTTAGTCCCATACTGCCCTGCCTGGCATACAAGTAGGTTCCTACTGAATGTCTTCTCTGGAGTGAAGTCAAGGGTTCCTTGTTTGGGAACTATGAACTGTCTCCCATTACAAAAGGTTTGTCCTGTGGAGACTCACTAATGAGGTGCCTGAGTCGAGCTGCAGAGTTTCTCATTCCCATGGATTGGGAATGTCCTAGGTGAGGCCTCCATGTTTTTTCATGAAAGGGCAGAATTAAAAAGGAGCTGTGACAATACCCTAGTGACCTTCACATCATCATCATTCTGCACAAACCTGATGCCCAGCATTGCTAGGTCAGTGAAGCACAGATGTGAGAGAAGAAAAACTGGGTAAATCCTATTGTGTCCAAGATATGTACGTGAAAAGCAATTGCAGTTCCTTTTAGGTATTGAATGTACAACACAGTAGATTCAAATCCTCCCAACACCTTCTGTAAGTCTTATGGACAGAAAGAGTGGGAGCTTCACTTGGACTTGATGAATCTAAGGTCTTTTCCAACCAAAACTGTTCAATGATTCTGATTCACCACACTGACTAATGAACAGGGCCAGCCTTGACTCGCCTGGCTTGGAGAATGAGGGGGAGTGGTGCAGTTAGAGAGCATATATTAAGGTAACTGAACATCAAGACACATTTCTGTCTTCTGTAACCACTAATCAAGAAAACAGCAGAGGTTTTTGTGATAAAGGCATATATTCAGTTGGAGATGGTAAATTCAAAAACAAATAATCAGTCTGTGAAAGGCTCCTTAGCTGTGAAAAACAAGGACCTTAATTTTTTTTCAAATCAGACAGCTTTGTTTATGCAGCTCAATTTCATTACCACTGGGGTGACTTTCAGGGCCACTCAGAAAAAAACCCTAGCAATTATATTAAATAGGAGAACAAAACAAAATGAAACAAAAATCAAAACAACAAACCCTGACTGTTCTGTTTACTTGAGTCCTGCCATTCTGTCATTCCAACATGAAAACTGTCCTTGAAGTCTAGTGGAACCTGCAAAGGCAAACAGTGGAGCTAGTTTATATAAATCAAATTGGTGTCATATGATCCCCAAGCCCTGATGTGTTCCTGTAAAGTTAGAAGCAAATGCTGTTTTAAAGCACCAAAGGACTATGTGCTGTCTCTTCTTTTTGTTTTGTCATCTGCCAGGGGCATGCATCTAAATAAAAGGAATATCTTTATATCAATAAAGGCAGTCTCCATATGGTGATGTACAGCCCAGGCTTAACTCTAACAAATGACCTGCTCCTAAGTCGTAAGCAAGTGCAAAGCTTGAGTCGTTCCATTGTCACACCTGACTCTTACGCTGAGTGATATTTCCCACTCCCAGAAAAACAACAGCTGAAAATACAAAATGTTAGTCCTAAAAACACAGCAGCGAAACTTGCAGTGTTATTACTGGAAATGGGCTTGGACCACTCCGTACCCTAACATAGGTACATTTTTATCCAAAGGGGAAACACACAGGGCAGCAGAGGGTTGTTTTGAAAGGGCAGAGATATCTATTCTGACGTGAATACTTCTGATACTTCAGAAACCTAAGTTTAACGTGGAAGAACTCATAATAAGAAAAAAAAAAAAAAAGAAGAGGACAAAGAAAAGATATTTTTATGGTCAGCTCCAGTTTTTAGTCCCTCTTCCTCACAACCTTTTTTTAGACACAAAAATATTATTTTTACGTTTTTGATTTAAAAAAAAAAAAAAGGCATTAAGAAGTCTAAGTGACTCTTGCTGCTGTTTCAAGTTATGTCCTTAGATAAGGATTGGAAAAAAAGTCTTTATTTGGAAAAAAAGAAGTGCCCTTTTCTGTCAAAATTTTTTTTAAAAAATACAGTTTCCTGGCAAGAGAAGTAGAGCCAATATACTTTAATTTTTATTTTTTTTTTCTGAAAAACAAACATTCTGAGCACAGAAGCTTGGCACTGGTTTAATCATCTATGAAAGTATCTGACCTTGGCTATAAAAAAACCTGTAATCTGGACTGCATCAAAAAGTCCGATTCCCTTAAACAGGTTTTGTGTGTTGTTGTAGCTCATGAATTCATACTTTTTATCTCAGCATCTCTCTAATAACCCCTTTGGGATGACACTGAGCCCACTGGTTAAAATCCACATTTGTTTCAGAAATACTTAGAATTCAAATACAGACACATATTCATATTTTTTAAATTTTCTTTTTCTTCAGGTAGCATCAGATTCTGTCTCAGCTTTAGTAGAAATAGTTTTTGCTAGTAACCTTTCAGTTGCAAAGAATTCAACATCCAGACCTATCAATCTTTTAACTCAGAGCTGCCAAATCTTGTAACAAAGGAGTATTTTGTTTGAAGGGCAAACCAAATTGACTTGTGTTTCCAATAACTGTAATGTCCGGCTTCTTATCAGTATTAATAAGAAAATGCAAATTTTATTCCTGTCAAAAAAACTGAAAAAAAAATGTTGAAATGAGCAGTACAAGCAGTAAATTGCTTGCAATATGCTATTATATTCAGATTCTTATTTTCAGCTATACAGTATTTTATTTGAGGTGAGCAAAAGAGCAATCAATGCAGAAAAGGACAAAAATGTTCCAAGCCTGACTTTTAACTATGAGCAAACAGAAAAAACATAATGGATAATTGTACCAGAAACAATAAGACACAACAGTATAAAAATCATAAGCAGATTAACTGTTAATCTATTTATGTAGATTTTTATTTAAAATAAAAACAAAAGTACTGTTAAATATGCAAGACTTTAGAAATTCTGAAGTACCCTTGGAAAATCATCAACGTTTAGTGAATCAATTTTCTGTCTGCTTTGTGAAAACAACTTCTGCTTTATTGCTTTTTGGGAACAAAATTAAAGTGAAGCTTTATAAAAGCTATTAAAAAAGAGAACTTGTGGCTTACAAAGTGTTGCCCCCTCTGACTAAATTATGTGAATCTGTTTCTTGTTTGACTGCCTAATGTTATTCAGAAAGTGATGGGTTTCCTAATTTTTTGCTTGTTCAAAACAAATGTCTAGTAGACTGAAATTCAGCTCTTTTCTCTTACATGTTTGAAGTTACAAGAAATCACGGTGCAACAACCATGTAGGAGGGTCAAATAAGGTTCAAGTGTAACTCTCACTAATACATGACAGGGGCCTGGGGTTGTGTAATGAAATGGCAGGTCAGAGGTTAGCTTTAACTTTTTTTTTCAGTAGTTGCTGTTAAATAAAGTGTTTGATTTATTAGTTGTTTACCTTCTTTTAAGGGTAACCAGCAATTTATTTTACATGAGCACAACTAGCCTTGTTTGCAAATTAAGGATAGAATAAAACAGCACTGAAATATCTTTCTGGTATCAACATTACTTTGGCAAATACAAATCAATTGATGGGATGACTTGAAGAGGGGGGATTTAGATTCGCTATTAGGAAGAAATTCTTTAGTGTGAGCATATACACAGGTTGCCCAGAGAAGCTGTGGCTGCCCCACAAGGGCAGGTTGGGTGTTCAAGGGCAGGTTGGATGGGGCTTGGAGCAACCTGGTCTAGTGGGAGGTGTCTCTGCCCATGCAGGGGAGTTGGAACTAGATGATCTTAAGGTCCCTTCCAACCCAAACCATTCAATGAGTCTATGATCAGTGTCAGACCACACTTCCTGTTCCCTGTGAAAAATAATATCTGGGTTAATTAATTGTTCAAAACCATAGAAATTTATAGAAAATTCTTATGTGAATGTGAGCTTTTAAAATTACTTTTGAAGTGGTTACTGTCCTCAAGAAAGTATTGCTTGGGAGGAGGTGGAACCTTTCCTAGAAGCAGATAATCAGAGGACAAAATTCCACCCCAGGTCCAAGCCAGAAACCGTTAATAAAACTTAAACAACACTGGTATCACTTGGGAGCACATGTGGTTTCTACAACTCCATTAATTGCTAAGTAGACTGAAGGTGCATCTGCATGGGGAGCACTTGGAGGGAATCTAACCTCCAAGTGACCAAGGCAGAGAAGTCAGAAAGTTACATCTTACTGTTTACTAGTGAGGTATGAAAAAGAAACATCTGGAGAGGCCACAGATAGTATAAAGGGTCTTAAAATCACGAATCAGAGAAACTGACTATTTAAGTTCCACTCAAGCTATGACATAAACTATGAACTATTTCCATTAATTGCCTCTGATTTATGTTATCCATGGTTTGGCATTACACAAAAAAGGTAATTATTAAATAACAATGCCAGCACTGCAAGTGAGACTGGACACACACTGTCATCTTTTGACATAAGCAGAAGAGCAGAATCAAAGGTCTTTTTGGCCAGACCACAGGTGTTATCCCATTTTGTTGATCTTCATATAAAAGCTAACCCATTAAAAAAAAAAAAATGTAGTAATTTTCTTCAAGGTCTTCCATTCTGCTGTGCCTTTACAGGATTTGCTCAGGATGTGTGTGTCCCGTGGGTTTGTGCAGTGACACAACGCTGCATGACTTTGCCGTTTCACTTTCTCTGCCTTTCCTAACAAGTCTTGGCATTTTGTTTCCTTTTCTGACTTTGAGTGAGTACTGACTTTCTGTAACACTTCTCCATCTATGATTTCTTTAGCTGTTTTATTGCTCTGCTACTCAGCTCTGTGAGATCTTTTCACTGCTCCTTGCAGAAGCCATTCATATTGCTTCGGTTTACCAGACCGTGCTTTTACATTTAAATGGACAGAGCTCATACTGTTTTCTATTATTTCCTTTATTTGGATTTGACTTCTTTTAAGGATATCTTATTCTTTCTAATTATCTCCTGTGCAGTTTTCTTTAACTAAGCCCCATGATTATTTTTTTTTCTTGACCTTTCTAAATATATTTTTCTTGAGAGTTTGCCTTAAGTCGAAACCAAGTGTTTTTATTTAAAATTAAAAAAACTCTCAGCCAACAGCAAATATTTCTCCCCTTTGACTTCCCCTTTTAGCAACTTTTAAAAAGGTTTTCTCAACTTTCTACAGTTTTCCTTACATCATATATTAACTTGAAAACTACTGTATAAAATTTAGGATGATTTATTAATTCAATAACTTTCCCATACATGACTACAGCTAGAGCTCATATTACTGATAGTCAGAAGTTGCTTCTTCTCAACTATCTAGTTTATTAAGTTATCACTTAATTTATCTAAAAATTTAATCTGACCCTCACACTCAAATGAAATTAATCCATAGGATCAATGGAATGCTCTGACTCTGCTGGGCTGCTATACTGGGTGATCTGCTCTGGGTTGTCAACGTGGAGGTAGAACCACTTTGAATGCTGAAGTGTCTGAAAGCTTAGTCAATAATCTCTCTCTCTTGTCTTGCTCTACTCAGTAGCACTGTGGCTGGTGGCCCACCATGGCCACTGACAGCTCTTTGTCCCATCCATACTTCCAGTTCATCTGCAGTGATCACTGGTCCTCTGAAGAGCATGAGTTGGCTGGGAAATATGTCGGTAATCAGTTCAGAAAACTTCTTGTATTGCTTCCTCCTGATTCTTGTTTGTTTTGTAGAGATATGCTCATTACTTCTGATTCTTTACTTCCCAGTTTATTATAGTGTCTTTATTGTATTTGGGGTTTTTTTTTGCAGCAAGAGGGTAGAGGGCTCATCCCTCCATCTGAAACATCTGACATACATTTTAACTCACAAGGCCAAAAGGACCTTGACTTCACATCAATAAATTATAAGTGCTAGTAACAAATCCAGATTTACCTTAATTGAATAAAAGGCTATATGTTGTAGGAAGTACCTCTTTGAATCTGGAATGTCCTATCTTTTTGAATTATGCAATAGATAATTTTTATTGTTATTTGTTGTTTATTTGTTTGTTCTTTTTTTATGAAAGACATCAATAAGGAACAAACCTCTAGAAATTCACCCTGATCCAAATTAGAAGGAAACAACTTAATTCTTGCACTAATTTAATCTGTAAGTGCAGAAAAGAAATGTCAGACTTTTGTAAACAGGTGAGCCCCAACCGTTATCCTGTTCATCCACTGGCCAATTTTTAGGAGTGTGTAATTCACTGTGAAGAATAATATCTGGGGACATGAAGTGTTCGTAAATGAGGAAATTAATAGAAAGTTCTTATCTGTATATGAGCTCTTAAAATGACTTTTGAAGGAGGTACCTCTAAAATCCACTCTGATTGAGCCCAGTTTCACCTCAGAAAATGAACTCAGATGGAAAGCTTGGGAACGTCTCCAAAACTAAATTAGTATTTCTGTAATTGAATAGCTGAATTTGAATTAATTAATGTATCCTTCACTCAATTTTTATTCCTTAAGAATATCAGAATACAGTTGAAATCATGCTGCTTTTGAAGTCAATTAATTTAAGAGTGTTCAGGATTATTTTTTTTATGTCTTTGTCAAACTAGTCTAATGTTAACTAAAATGATTGAAATAGTATCAGATAGTTATAAATAGTTTTACTAGACCAGCTTTTTAATTCCCTATGTCTTGTGCCTTAAAGCCGATTTTAATGAAGAAGATAGAACATTTTGATATATATTGTCACATTTCCTCATCTCTTATATATTCATGACTTTAAAATGTTCGGATAATTCATTTCTCAGTAATCATAAAGCCCATGAAAATATCAATAGTATTATTCAAATTTCCTGCGAGATTTCAAAAGTACTTCCACAGTAAATGCCAAAATTAATGGCAACACCTCACAAGAAGAGGTTAATTACAGTTCATTGTTTTGCTATTCACTGCAGTGACAATATTCATTATAAATGCATTTGGTACCTGTGGATGTAATATGCAATTTTTATAGATCCACTACTCAAGTATTAGAGCTACACATTTGCAGTTCTTGCTGTTAACTACTGTTTGCAGAAGGACCTGGTACTTAATGTATCAAATGCTAGAAACCAGAGCTACAATGGATCTTTTCACCCACTGAAATAATTTTTGGAGGCTAATTCCTGCAAAGCCAGGCACTGTGAAGTGTTAAACATGACTCAGGAAGGGCCAAAATTCTGAATTCCTTTTGAAACTTGAACTTCATTTCTTGGAGGCTTGGAGAAAGCTTTCAAGAACTAGGTCTGTTGTGGAGTCTTGCATTTATAAACTTATCAAAATACTGAGTGCTTTGGATGCTTAGACATAGCTGCATGTCTGGAATTAAAAGGGATTCTATCTTATTCTTTAAAGGTAAAATTCTCCCTGTTATGCCCCCCACAAAATATCTGCATTAATTTGCATCACTTATGTAAGTAATAAGCCCTGTGCTTCTCTTAACATTTCAACAAAAGCTCTCCTTAGCAAACCTAAAAGAATCCATCACTCTCTAAATTCATGAAATGCACAAAAATCATCACTTCTCTTTGATTAACTCTGCCCACATATATTAAAGACATCAGTCCATCAGGGCTATTTGCTGTCCTTGTTCACACATCAGAAAATCTAGTTCCCTGCAGCCTTGAGAGCAAGCTGAATTTTAATTTCAGATTTCATGTCTGGTCCCTTAGTTCATGTTTTATATGAGTCATAGATCATAGTGGCCAAAATATTTTCTGCATCCCATCCATTCTATTGATGGGATCTCATCAGGTACACTGCAGTCACTGCTTCCACAGACAGAAAGAAAAGCTGAAAGATACTGCTTATCTTACAAGAAGCTAATGCACACCCTACATCTTCATCTGAAATGTTTTATTAGGTAAAATGGCTAAATTCTTTAGTGTGAAGGTGGTGAGACACTGGCACTGTTTGCCCTGGGAAGTTGTGGCTGCCCCATCCCTGGAAGTGTTCAAGGCCAGTTTGGATGGGGCTCTGAGCAATCTTGTCTGCTGGGAAGCGTCTCTGCCCATATATCGGTGTTGGGACTGGATAATCTTTAAGGTCCCTTCCAACCCAAACCAATCTATGATTCTGTGACTCATTTTCACATAAAATGTGAAAATGGGCATATAAACTTAGGACACAGTCATCAGTCAGGCTGTGTGTAACTATTGCATATACACAACTGCAGAGTGATCCTATTATCCAGTCTTTCTTATAAGAACAGCAGACAGTCTGCAGCTGAGCATTGCTTTGACCATTGGTGATCTTCATAAAGAAAAGACCCAATGTCTTACAAGGAAACAGCACCAATGCTTGCTAAGAAAAATCTGAGTAATTCCAGTACAGCTCTCCAGAGCTTTTATTCTGCATGGTTTGAAAGGACCACATCTCACCTTCTTTATTGGCTTTCCTACTTTTGCCAAAATGAGCCTGTCAGCACAAAGGGCAGCAGGCGATCTGCCCTGACCAAGGGGAAGTGATTGATTACCTGGAGAGAGCTCAACATTAGGGACTGGCCACAATTCTCTGTTTCCCTAAATGTTCTATGATACAGGGGAGAGAAGGTGCTCGTGCCAGAAGGGAATCTTTCTGCAAAAAAATATAAAGAAGTAGAGCTCCTTGGTACTGCTGAATTTTTTACATAGTTGTATTGCACAAGAAGTCTCCGATGTCCTCAAATATTGAGACTTGTAATGAAATGCTCAGATTAGTGATTGCATAAACCCTTTCCTGGGATGGAAGTTTCAGCCTCTGGGATCACTACTGAATGAAAAGATTGTTTCAGTCACAGTCACCTTTACTTAAACTGATGCCAGGTGCTATCATCCAATTTAGAAGTCAACACAGTATGTGAAATACGTTTCTCTGGGGGGCAAAATCTGACTCATATTATTCTCAGCATCCTGACGTGGTGGGTGTGAAATGAGGCACCGCAGGACAGGAGAATGAGGGCAGATTGCAGTGGAGAGGATGAAAGGGCTTCAGGAAACCTTTTAATATATTTTAACTAAGAGACTTGAGGCTGTATCTTGTTCTCAATTTTGTATTGACCTTTATGGGGTTTTAAAAGAGAGCAGAATTTCCCTGTTCTTAATTTATGCCACTTACTGAAGATCCCTGGAGTCAGATCTGTGCTAATTTACGCAATGTGCAAATCCGCTAAAGTCAACGGGTTGCAGTGTAAATCAGAGCATAAATCAGGTCAGAATTTGGCTCCTGATGAAGACCCAATGAAAAAATGTTTCCCTAAATGATTCAAAAGGGCAGCTAAATCTATTGATTTTTATTTAAATGAATCACAGTTGGATTAGACCTCAAAATGTTATTAAAAATTGAAAGAGAATGATCTTTATTCTAGAAGATTAAAGTATTTAGCATATCTACTCACTTGGGACCTGAAGGAAAATCCTGTACTGATAACAAGAAGCAATTCCTAAACAGTCCCTGAAAATTAAAATATTCCATGAATGATGGAATAAAAATTTGGTACAAAATATCTGGATAGCTTTGAAATAACTAAAGCAAAGAGGTGTTAAAGAGGAACTGGTTTTGTGTTTAGTTTTTGGTTTGGTTTGGTTTTTTGGTTGTGTTTTTTTGTTTGTTTGTGTTTTTTTAAAGCTAAGATCTTTGTAATTTACTATAGTATTCTTTCCAAGGTCCTGGCTATCTTTGCTATCTTCACGTACTCAGAATTTATAATTTTTGGTCAAATTCATGGCTAGTTTTCACAGGTGCAGCCAGATTAATTTCACACCTCTGAATTTAGCTTTTTGCTGTGCAGCTGCAGACGATTCATCAGTATTCCCTGGAAAGGGGCTTGCTCCCTTCTCAGCAAATAACCATATCAATCTCTGATATTTTAATCCAGAATAAATGCCACTTGTTGGCTTTCATTTATATACATATATTATTCTAAATATAGAAAATATTCTAGCAGATGGAAAGCAGGGTGTATATGAGCTTCTGTGGCAAACTTTAAATAAATCGGGTTTTGAGGAGTCCTTCTCTGCTGGTTATTACATCAATAAATCAAGCAGTATCAAATGTGGATACATTAATCAGATTTTGATAATATCTTCTACAGTCATTCAGATCAGCTGACATAAAATACCTATAATTACACATTGTGGTATTGTATCATATGTTTCATATTTCATAACATTTATTCTCAGTGAATGTCTCAACAGTTTCCTATTAGTGCAAGACCATTATCCTGTGACAATGGCCTATTTTTCTATTCCACTGACATTAACTCTTAATTATCTTTTTTTTTTTTCTTTTTTCTTTTTTCTTTTTTTTTTAACAATAATAAATTCAAGTCAATGAGGATTATGGAAATCTCTCTGACTAATGTCCTGTGACTGTTACCTTAAATGCTTAGGGCTACAAAATGAAATTTAGTGTGTATGAGCTAAAAGAAACTATTTACTACTTTAACATTTTACAAGTCATACATTAACATTTAGCAAGTCATAAAAAATTTACATCTTTAAGCGATTTGTACTTAATAGGTTAGTGATATGCATTTCACTCAGGACACTGGGGAAAGAATCTACAAAATGAAGGCATTTTGCATTGTCTTCAAATAGTTTATACTGCTGGTGGATGTACCACCAAAACCACAGAAAGGGTCTAGTGTGCTGCTTCTTTTTAGTTAGAAGCCATTCTCTGAGAAAATAAGATGTCTGCAGTAGCAAACTGATGCAAGCTATCTTACAGTTATTCAGTTACTAGCAAACCAGTTGGAATTTCAGAAAAAAAACTTAGATTAATACAGCAACCACTATAATGAAGTCATGGACATGGGTTATTGTGATTTGATTAGAACAAATGTTGCTATGGAACGTCTGTGAGTGTCTGCCCTATTTCTTTTCAGCAGGTTGCTGCAGTTATTTTTGATCACTTTCTATATGCACTAAAATGTTCAGTTATTAAGGGTATAAACTCAGAATCATGGTAACCAAACTTCTGGCTGCTCTGTAAATTAGTTACACCCATCGTTAAACTAGTTAGTGCCACTAGGTGGTACCCAAGAATATGAAGCATAGTCACTTGCACAGGATTTCCCTTGTTTTGCAAGAGAAGAAGCTTCCTTTGTTCTTTTGAAAAAGAGTCCGATATTCTCATCATCTTTCAAATGGATATTAGAGGCACGGAGAAATTAAGGCCAAATCCCTCCATGGTGTGATTGGGTTCTCCCAGTTTCCATGCAGCAGCACTAAGCACTGGGGCGGTCTTACTTTCAGACATGAATTATTAAAACCTAAGGAGAAGGAGGTGTTCAAGGTGAGGCTGCAAGCTAAAACTTCTCCATACAGAAACAGAATGTAAATTAGTATAAATTCTGAACTTTCAAATGTACTCTTAACAGGGGGAAAAAAAAAAAAAAAAAGAAAAAAAAAGAAAAAAACAGCAACTCAGTTTTCCAGAGACATGGTTCCTATTAAATTATTTACTCTGCTCTGCTCCTGATTATATAAGTTAATTTGGACATGCCACTATTTTGCATGTCTTTGCCATTGAAAGCTGAACAATGAATACTATGACAGTACAGAATAGGATGTTTAGACAGCAAAATACTGCAACAATAACTGGAAAAATGTTTCATTCAAAAGCTCCAACTAAAGTATTGCAGTTTTTTTCTAGTAGAATAAATGACAGACACAGCTTCTACTTCCATACATTTTCTCTCTTTTATGGTACAATTGTGAATTACTCATCCTTTAAATAAAACACATTTTTAACTCATAGAAAGTCTTGAATTGGGCTCCGAAGGGTTGTCAAGCTTTTCCTTTGGGACATCTCCCAGGACGCAGGCTGGTGTTGCAAGATCTCTTGAGCATTTACGCTAGGGAGCTGCTGTTACATTGCCTTGCCACAGAGAGATGGCACTTATGGCATGACCTTCAGCAAGTAAAAATGTGAAGTTGTTGTGAAAACAGGGAAAATGGGCTCTGATCCTGATGCTGTGTCAGGAGAGGCATTTAAAAAAGTCCCCAAAAGGAAGATGAATCTTTTCATGCCTCAGACTTCAAGAAATATTTTGTTGTTTGCTTAGTAATTATAATGCTTTTGAAATGTAATTTTTTTCAGTTAATCTTTAAAACAAAAGTGTTAGATAGAGCATCCTACATCTCCTCCAAAATAGGGCACTTCTTAAGGCACTTTGATCAAATACGTTCTTCTCCCTCACAGCTTGTTTTTCTTATAAGTAATTCTCTTCTGTCTAGCCCACCTTGGGAGAGGAAAGGAAAAAAATATTATCAACACTGCCAAGTCTTGGTTTTACCTTTGCCTCCTTCTAGATTAAAAGTACCTTGCTCCATGAACATACACCTGCAGAAATATTTCTAAGGTCTTGAATGCAAACTCTACTGTTGATGTTTCTGCATCAACTTTGTACGGGATCCCTACTGTCTCCTCTCCAATCCTCCTTTTCAGCAGGCCAGGGAGCACAAGGTCCAGACTTTTTAAAATTATTCCTTTTACTAGAGGGGTAGTAGTGCTATTTCACTGCTCAATAAGAGAAACAAATACTATTGTAAAATGCCTGAAAATATCTTTTCATCCCCTGTACTAGCTAGAGAGAAGGTAAACTTTCAGATGTCTTGATCCTGAGCTGACTTCCTAGCTGTGGAGTCAATATATATGTAGTAATAGCTGCAGTTTCTTTTGAGATCGGGAACATTTTTTGCTCAGTCGATCATTTTGTCCTGAAGCACATACAAACCCAGGGAAAAAAAAAAGATAGAAACCATGCAGCATCCTATTGTGAACAGCAGCGGCAGCAGCGCTCGGCTCCACCCGCAGTGCCGATGCTTCCTGGGTTTGCGTTTTCCCGGGGGTCTCGTGCTCTGCTTCCCGAGCGGATGGATGTGATCAGACCTGTTGCTCCTTCCTCTCACGGAGGTAATTCAGCACCTGTAACTCCCAGTTTAAAGGGCCGTGGGGACTTGGAGCAGCTCGCAGAGGAAAGAGAAGTATCACAGTTAATGTTCTGGCTGATTTCAAAGCACAGGAGGTTAAACCTGCTCATATGGGTAATGAAGCAGCTTGGAGACAGGTCAATGAGAGTTTAGAAAATGGAAAGCTTTACTTTTTGCTGGGTTTTTTTTTTTACTGCAGAAGCTTGTATCACAGATACCTTAGACACCTTTCATCAATCCCTGCAGGCACATTGAGTCTTTGAATTAAACACTCAGCACAGCAGCTCTATTCTCACTCAAAATCCAAGACGAAAAACAAAAGATAATGAATATGAAATGGTCATGCTGCAATTCATAATTCTGTTGACTTTTCATTGTGCTTGTATAAAATTGAATGTATTATGAAATGCCATTCTGGCAGCGGGTGCTATCGACATTTCTCTTGTCTTTGTGAGAAATAATGGGGGAAAAGAGGGCACAAGAATATTATATTTTTCTTATTCTTAGTAACATGTTTTAGGATATCCTGATTGCATAGTCTGAAAAGGTCTTAGCTGCTGGAAGGTACTATAAAAGATCTGGCCTGCAGAGATAGATATAACTACCCCGCATATCTATTCCAATTTAATGACTGTAGTTGTAGAGAGAAGAAAGAAACAAAATTATTTTCAATAGATTTTACACGTAGCTTGACATTCAATCGAGCACATCAACATTAGCAATCAATTAGTATCTCAATGCATAGTTTTGAGTAGCTGTGAATTACTGTATACACTAATGGCTCTTAAACAAACCTCCAGAGTAGGTTCAGTGTTTTTTTGCCAGTAAAGCAGCTAATATCATAAAGCTACAACAGGGGAAAATGTTCAAATTACCATAATTCATTTCAGTTTACAAACACACAAATCTTACTTCAAGTGAAAATGGCAACAACGAAAGCAACAATTCTTTCCAACTCTCTCTAGGCCATTTAGAATATTTCTCAGTCACATTATAGCTGAAAAAAGACTTTTCTCCATCTCTGTCTCTCCCTTTCCTCTGAAATGTCTGTCGCTCCAGGATGTTGTGCTTAGAGACTTTTGTGGGTTCTGTAATGCTTGATTCTGTTTTCCCTTTGCACTAAAACTACAGCATGTGTAAGTGATAATAACTCCTTAACGTCCTCATGCCCATAAAATTGCTTCATTCCCACTGAAGTCCCTATGAAAATATACTATGAGAAAATGCCATTAAACATTCATTCATTGCCTTCCGGCAACTGTGAGGCACATATGTTTCAGAGTCAAACATATATCTGACAGACTCCCAGTGATCATCAGGATCAGATCTGCTAAGTAAGAGAATGTGATTTTTAAGCCTCTTCTCTCAACTTTATCATCATTAATGGTAGTGACTTCACTGAAATTTTCTTTAGAAGCATTATGTCAAATGCTGGCTTCATTGCACATATGTCACGCATTGATATCATTATTATTACTCAAGTCTTACTGGAAAGAAGTTGGGGCCAAAGTACTTAATTTCCTTAATTAATTCTTAACTGTTTGACCAAATATGTCTTCCACAGAGAAGATGGGAGTACAATGAAGTGAGTAAAATTTCACAGGGCTTTAGATCAGGCATTAAGTAAAGCAGCTATAACTTTTGGAAAAATGGATGTCATCTAATACAGAACTTCTTTCCTGCATTCAGAAAATTTGTCAATATTCTTTTTTATGCCAGAATACATAGACACTCAGCCTTCCTTTTCCACATTTTCAGTATGCATAATGCATCTTTAAAATCACACCTTTTAGAAAAACATCATGATATTGATAACAATTCTGTCTACTACTACTATACTAAAATTCTAGTATCTATTACTTGTACACTGGGATAGTGAAATCTAAATGAGTGTCCCTTGCTATGGTCCCAAAGGGAAATGTATCAGGTAGCTGATTACCCTATTCTGAAGTTATTCACAGAGACAATACTTCTTTTCAGAAGAGTAGTCCCATTAAATGCTTGTATTTATTCAGAAAGTTCACTATTTTTGACAAACAGTGAACTGTGATTATGAACGGGACTTTAATAAATATATGTGTTTATGTCTTACTCATGTCTTCATTAGTTAAAATTAGGTAGTGGAAGAGGATGTTAGTCTTTATTATTACAATTTACAATGCTAAAAAATATAAAGTTGCAGAAAGACAGAACACCCTAGAAAGACAAAAAAGTAACCAATGCTCCTTTTTCCTCTTTTTTTGAATGCCCATCCTACCTTCTCTTACAGATTAGGAACACAATGTGTGCCCACTTAGGCTTCATTCCAAATGTACATCTACTGAGACATGTTGGTTTGCTTATTTAGAAACCTGCAAAGGATCACATGAGGAAAATGTGGGTTTGTGTAGGTAATTTACAAAACATCTAAAATTCATTGGGATCCAGTTCAGCTTCTCAAGGCAGCAGCAAAACTTACTCTGCCCTTTAGCAGGCATCAGTATGCAAAAATATGGAGATGAGCTGGTGAGGGAGTTTATCCTGGGACTTTCTTTTGGCTTCTCTTGCAGCTGCTTCTCTCTGTGCTGTCCATGAAGCCTGAGGGTACTCCATGACTGGCCACCAGCATCTCTTTAGTGTTTCTCTCTGCTTCTTTCCAGTTACTCTGCCAGAGATAGAGTGTATGAAATCCATATTAACCAGAATTTCCCACACCTTTGCAGTTAAAGGATACGAAGTTCACTCACATTGTACAGCCCCATTTAAGTTCTCTAATTTGAACTAAGAAGAGGAAATTGAATTAAGAGCTGTGTCAGTATAAAGAGAAGTTTATACTACAGTCACAAAAAATAGAACAACTCAAATCTTTACATTACACTCATACAAAAAAAAACCCAAAACCAAACCACAACCCTCCCCCCCCCCCACCCCAAACCCATTAAAAGAATTTTAAGTTAGCAAAATCAAACACTTAAGAGCTTGGAACCCCCACCCCCCCCCCCCCCCCACCCCAAACCCATTAAAAGAATTTTAAGTTAGCAAAATCAAACACTTAAGAGCTTGGAAGTACCATAAAACCTATTGTTACCTCACATCACTTCAATCTAAGCCTCATTCTGCATAGGAAATAAAATGTTGTCTTTAATAACAGCTTTTCATATCTTTTTCCATGAAACTTCTCACTTGCTCCTTCACAGTATTAGTCTCCCTTTGCCTCATCTCACCTTTCCTTAAATCTTACTTCTTTGTTTACCCCTGCTTTTCCTTCTATTACCTCCACATCCCTGAAACCATGGCAATCTCCTCTTCCTGTACCAGTCAGTCCTCAGAATTCATTCTTGCTAAGCATCAGAGGATGTGGAGCTGTTGATCAAGAGCAGGGTTCAAGCCATGGGGACTCAGAGGGATGTCAGGCAAGGGGTGCAATACTGTGTAAAGTTAACTCTTTGCTTCTTGCAGGTCTTTTTAACTGTCAGAATGGAAAGTTAGCACTAGAGTTTATTCTGCATTTGAACTAACAGAAGAGTATCACCTTGACAGGCAATTACTTGGGGAAAAAAAAAATTAATCTATTTACAGCCAGAGCAGTGACACTGCAGCCTGAGTTCCACATGGAGGTATCAGTGTGTGTCAGTGCAGGATCTGACCTAGCCAAGGTAGTAAGAGAAACAGTGAAATGGATGATATCCAAAATACTGTCAAAGATCTTTTGTGTCTAATGCATTTCAAGTCTACAACCTTAGGGCTCACTCCTAACAACAGAAGGTAAAAGAGTTTTTAAACAGACATGCAGTTTGAAGATTGACAGTGTCCCTTTAACAACTTCAACAGTTGGAGTGTTTTATGTAGGTGGGTGGATCTGATGCTAAATAGTTAAACCTATTTTAGCAAAGAACTTGTGACTTCCAAGATAAAATCTTTTCTGTAGAAGACAGTTAGAGCAACTGGGAACAAAGCACAAAGGAATAAGCCTGCTCCTATTCTTGCAGGTTCAAGGAAGCTCATCCATATACTTGATTTTTATTTTTTTTCAAATGTGAAGAATTAAGTCACTTTTCTGATACCTGTCTCTGTCAGAACAAAATGTTTCTACTGCCATTACACAGTAAGTTTGTGCTCTCCAGGGTCAAAGTTTCCGAGATTTCAACATTCTACATTGCACAAAATCTTCAGCTTCTGAAATTACAGCTTCTGCCCACTAATGCTTCTTTTGAGGTAATGCCCACTCTTCAAAACCACTACCCTGTTTGTCCTTCCATTACCCTTCTAGTCTAGGTCTGTGGCTTCCAGCACTGGATCCCTTCAGTCCTTCTGCAGTGACCAGCATGTCCTGTGCTCCACCAACACATCTCTGTGCACCATGTAAAACCACTGTGGGTTGTTTCTGGGCTTGCAAAAGCTGACAGATCTGCAAATGCAAATATATTCCCATTAATTAGAATAAAAGAACACATGGTTGCATGGTTAACTAAGTTCCCAAACTCCCAGGGGATGAAGTTTTGCACTGTCAAACACTGCAGAATTTGCATCTATGGGAAACATTTTAGGTTTCTATATTTTATCAACAATTAAAGGACTGAGCGGGTGCTTTCCTTGAACATTTGCAATTTAAATCTAAAATTTCTGGCCACCACAACACATTTTCGTTCCCATTGTGTAGATTGATTCACAGGGATGGAGAGAGCAACCTTGGAAGGGATGGTGATAGAATTTAGAACAAAAATTAGCTACATTGCTTCACAGAAATTGTTTGGCTACTGAGGAGAATTTTTTGGGCAGCCTCTGCCACTGTGCAGCATAAGGCACTATTAGATGTATCTCTGTGTTTAACCAAACGTAGAGGGGAGTGAAACAAATGAGCCAGGGCAGCAAAACCGGGTGAGGAAGCCATGAGGCTTGTATTCAACAGTCCACAGTCATCTCCAAAGGAGAGTCCAGTTAAAACCTGGCCTGCATTTTTACATATCACCCTGTATCTGATCAGCCAAACAATCTGATCCATTTTTACATATCACCCTGTATCTGATCAGCTAAGGTAACACAAACAGCTTTCTCCACAGGCCAGCACTGCCAGAGAGCTACTGTTGCCTCTGGGTAAAGAAAAACCTACTGTCTAAAATTTCAGAAAGATTTCAACAATCACCCTAATCCAGTGTTACCACAGCCAACCCTACTTCTTCTTTGTCCAAAAAGGAGCCTATTCTATTGCTCATCCTTGGTATGTACACATGGAGAATTACCACTGGCCATAGGGGAAAGCCAAGAGACTTAACAGCTACTGAGTACAGTCACATTCCAAAAACTGGAGAACAATCATTCCCAGAAAGGGATTTGAAAGAATTTCAACAAATGGGAGCACCTCTAAATCATCTTCTCCTTGCAGGCCACTGCACAGCAGGAACATTAGTCTCCTGTGTGGAGACTGTCATGTGCTGCTGTGGTAGGGATGCTCTCTTTCAAAAGGAATTAAGCCCTTTAAAATGAACAGTAATTAACAATTACAAATTTAAATCCAGCTTTTTAATCTGCTCCATCTCTGTGAAAGTACTGCATCAAGTGCTCTCACACCAATGATCCTACCAGTAAACATGTAGTGCCTTAGTTTTTGCATAATTTAAAACCTGTGACCAGACTACATAGGAGAATATATATTGCAGAACTTACACTTGTTGTTAGTAACATTTTGGAACATTGCTTTACTCTGTCAATGTAATGAAATCTTTGTGATTGCATCCTCTGCTACATAAAATTTTGGGGAGAAGAGATAAGATATACCCATCAGAAGAAGGGGAAGGCTGCTGCTGGTTTCACTCTTGCTATTAGAAGAATTTAATCCCAGTATCAGGATATACACCTCAATGTGAGGATCTTTGTGGATAGATATGAAAAGAATATTCTCCCTCAAAGAATGAAAAGTTTGCAGCCCTAATCCTGCCAGATGTTTCAGAGGGACAGGACCCACAATGTACCATTTCCACAGAGATCTAGCCCAGGACAAATTTGCACAGAGCATCTTGACTGGATCAAACTTCAAGTTTTAAAAAACAATTCCATGACAGTTAATAACAAACTCAATTATAAGTCACATAACATTAAAAAATATGACAGGAAGAGAAGACAACTCATGAGACACCTATTATCCAAAGATATTTCCAATTACAAATTGCAGCACAGCTTGAGCACCTGGGCTATTCATGTACATTGCCCCAAAGCTGATTACAACATCATGATATGAGTGATACAATGACTAATACAGTATCAGTACCACCATCTCCCACCCTATTCTTTTAGTATCATGTAAGTGGAAAGTGTTTAATTAGAAAGCTTTCAGTATTCATTTTCCAGCTTAATAGGCTTTTCTGGTTGATAACAACCTTATTAGGGGTCAGGAATAGCTGCTTAGCCAAGCCAAAAATATCTTTTCCCCCCTTCCTGCCTTTTAAGAAAAACAAGCAGATGTACTCCCTATCCATTGAAATGCTGTTATTAGATTATATGCATTTTAATAAAGCTGTGTCAGTTCAATTAGTGAAAGGGCAAGAAATCTTAAATTATATTTAAATTTTGTGAGTGTAATACCCTGGGTAAAAGAGGGTAATTCCAGGCTACATATGCAATTTTGCTGGTGCTTTTTGGTAACTCTGGACAAGTGCACCAGCCAGCAAATCTATCTGTAAAAATTCCTTCTTCTGTATAGTGATGCTTAATTAAAGTGTCAGCATTTCATCCAAATGAAGCTCTTGCATTACTATATAATATATGTATTCATCTCTTCCAGTTTCAGTGAAGTCACTGGTTCTCTACCTGGTACTTCTTGAATAAGATAGAAGTGTTACAGTAAATTCCTGGTGGATTTTGTGCCAGAATTCCTCTTTTTTATTTGTTTAACATGAGAGTTGAGAATTATGCCATGTAGAAACTGAGACTTCTCGTGCTCATCAAACATACAACTTTTATTTTTGTTCCAAGGAAGCTTGTAGTGACAATGATGGGGTTCTGTATCCTTTATGTTTCAAAACCTTTCCTTTGACTTTCTTAATAGCTATTGGGAAAAAAGAGAATTTACCTAAAAGGGACTCCTTGTCTTGCTAAGTATTAATTAACATTTTTCTCAGAATTTCCATTCAAGATACGAGCTGACTTCAAAAGTGAAAATCTGAGTCTTTCTTTGGGTTGTCCACATAAGTAAATAGAAACAAAAAAAATTACCTGCCTTGTTTTAGAGGAAAATTTTAGATAATATTTTTATTTAGTATTTTAGGAGGGGGTTTTAGAGTTCAGGAGAATTTTTCCATAATACTTGAATCAGGTTTCGTTTGATTTAGTTTTCTGTGGTTCAAACAAACTCTGGGATGTGTAACTTCAGCTGGAAATCTGATCCCTGCCAAGTATCATCAGTGCTATGCTGAACATTTGTGGTGTTAAGTCCTATAGGGTGGCCACCCAGCAGTGGTGATCCCACAGTCGGTGTCCAGGAGTGGATCTTAAGTCTCAAAACCTGAGAATAGGTTTGCATTTCACGTCTCGTTTTTCTGATGATAACTGTCCTCAAATTTTGCACTGAAATGCTGACAAAGAAATAACTACATAAACCCCTTTCATTTTGTCAAAGCAACACAGGGCCTGAGAAGTGTCAGGAGCAGATGGGTGCAGGCACACCTTTGGCTGCCTGCTACAGGCACTTGGAAGCAGTGGAGCCAGATAGTAAGTGAGGCAGATTGCTTCCTGACACGAGAAATGGGGGAAAAGTGTCTCTAAGAATGACATTATTTCTCAGTTAATGACTGAGAAAAAACAGCTTGTTTTGTTGGTCTTAACTGCACAGTTTCAAACATGATGGTTTTCTCCAAGTATAGTCACAATTCTGGCTTCCTAAGTTTTCTAATTGGGAAACTAAATCATGCTCAGATTCACAGGGGTCTCAAACACCCTGTCATATTTTCTCAGTGTGGGACATTTCTTGACAATTTTCCTCTATTAAAACAAACTGGTTATGCTTTTGTCCATTGGGTCCTGGAAGAACATGCATATCAGAGTTTCTGTCCGCGCTTCTGCATCGCCTCCTCCTTCCTCATCCTCAGCCATTACCTTCCCTCCCGCTCCCAGTTCTGTCTGTAATTAACGCCTCTACCCTTGCAACTCCTCTTTCAGAGCTGCTAGTGCCTCTAACAAAGAGTCATCCTCATTACCAGCTGCTATTCTGTCTATTCCAGGGGACGTTTTGTGTGGCTCCCGTGTCAGAAATTTAGTATTTCAGTTGTGGTTAAAACATTCAAACCTATGTTCAAGCTGCAGTGGGGTATGTTCAGCTGTAGCTCTGTAGGATAAAAAAATTCTGTACAAAATCTTAAAGCATCTCTCCCAGTACAGTGAAAGTGAGTCCAGCTGTTAGGGTTTTGTTTAACTCATAGGAATGCTTTGCTTAAAAGAAAGCAAGGGCAGTAATGTTGAAATTCTCAATATGTTATATACAGCCATAAAAATAGAATGCACAAGGTTATTTCTTAGCACTGTTTTATGAAACTATTTTCATGTTCTTTTTTCATCATCATTATAAAGAAGATAAAAATACAAGCAATAACCAGTGCCTTTAATGTCACTGTTACCTGATATGAGGAAAACTGGTATTTAAATGTTTAGAGGGCTGTTGGATCCTTTATTTTCAGTGTAAACTGCCAGTAGGTCAGAGTCCCAATGCCTTTCCTGATAAACAGATATATGTTTTTATATCACCTGAAGCATGCAGCAGTAGCTATAATGAACTGTGGCTTGAGGAGTTCTGTCAGTCTGCATTGTTCACTGTCACAACTGAGGCACTGTATACATGCAAGGACTGAAATAATCTTGATTCTGCTCATTCAGTTGTCAAGTAATCTTTGTGAACAGGACATAGTATATATATGATTTATTGAGCTTGAAGTTCACTTTGTACTAATATGAGAAGATATAATACTGTTATTTGTGTGGTACTGAATGGTTTGTGTCTCCTTAAGACAGTACTCAATAGAAGAGATCTCTCACAAACTTTCTGCTGCTGGTTCTTGCCTGTTTATTGTGAATCTTGTCTGAGTTGACAATCCCCTTAAAGTTCCCTTAGGAGCAATGGTAGCTGATGAAAACTGAGCTTTTCAAAAGGGGAGAGAACTAGAAAAGAAAAGGAAAGAATCCTAATTTTAAATTTTGGTGGAGAAAAGCTGGAGAAATGCATCTCTGTGATCCTAAAGTTTTAACATCAGGACTCAGTTGTGAGAATTCATTCTAAGTCAATGTTTTCAGGCTAATCCAATGCTCAGGCCTGGCTTCCCATTTTAACAACTGCAACTTTCCTGACACCTGTAGAATTATTCATAAAGCTGACGTCAGACTATGCCAAGGTAAGGAGCATTGGAGGGATTAGACCATTATGAGCTAATCTTATGCCTACTGGAAACATAATTTTGCTATTAGTACAAAAGGTAAACAGATAGGCCTTTTGATTACATTTAAACCGTGCTGATTTATATTTATGATTTGGTTTGTGTATAGCCTACTCTGTGTAAATCAGATAATTTTGTAGTGTCTATTCCAGTGACTGTGAAATATGCCTTTATAAATGAAATGTAATATGTTGTTCTGAACACTAAATGGTAGTTTGAGTATTGTTCCATAAGGGTTAGATTTATGCAAGTCACGTTGACTTTTCTCATGAATTCTTTTGAATATATTTAACATATATTACTTTGTATAACAACTTACTTTTTTTCCCAGTGCTTTTTCTTTTGTTTACTTGTTTCTTGTTTTCATCTGTGTTGCTCTCCACTTTCCTCTGCAATGTGACTGGTACCTGCACGCAGGCTCTTCCTGAAGGCAGAGAGCCTGGCACATGGCACCAGGTTACAGAAGAAGAGGAAGAGACATACACAACATATACAACATTACAACAGAGGAAAAAAAATGTGGTGCATTATTATTGTCTGCATGACCTCCTTCTGAAGCAACGCACAGCACCAACTTTGAGATAATTATTCCTGAACATGCCAGAGCAGTACTTTCTGAAATAGCCCTGTGTCAAACATGATGAACGACCAATTCTGTAATGTCAGTCCCAGGGGTAATTCCAGCAATAGCACAACCCAACAAACCCTGGGTTCTCTTCAAGCCTAGCCTGGGAGAGGGACTGGGAGGGACTTCCAACATCAGCTCCTCATGGCTGCAGAACACAGGACATTGGACTTTTCCCAGCTTTAGTCCTGCTTCAGTTCCTAGTGGAGTTCCTTAGGGCAAGTAATCCAGTTCCACTTTGTACAGCCCAGGGGTAGCACAGAGAGTTGCTTTTACACCTACTGCCAGGTGATATGTGTATTTGTCAGACTCAACAGGAGGCAAGATAAGTGATCAATGAAGTAAATTATATATATTTTCAAACTAAGCACCAAAATATGAACAGTTTGGAACACAATTTCAAAAGTTCCAGGTCTGTTAGGTTACACCTTTTCTGGTCTTTTTAAAAGAAGTATATAAGTATTTTAAATGAGGATCACTTTTGTGAATAAGTTTACATGAAGTTTAAAATTCTGAGGGTATTGTTCAGTATCTGGACCATAAAGACATTCTTTCCTTATTCAGGAACAGCTTTCACTTGTGCCACTGAACATCTACTTCTGCAGTGTCCCATCACCAGACTCACTGCATCCCTAGAGCTAAATCCCAGCAGAGTATCACCTCGGTGCTATGATGGGAATTCCTGACAGAGCAAATGAGTGCAATGCAGCACTTTCCCACTCAGCATGCATCTACCTGCAGTGACTATGCTGCTGCTCATCAAAGAGCAGTCCCATAGGGTTTAAAAGATAAGGTTTTCATCTTATGTTGATGACTTGTCTTCATCATTAAGTGTGTGCAATGTCAAGACATTTCTTTTTTTAAATCTACTGTGAGCTCCTGTTCCCACTGTTTTCCATTCCAGCAATACTCCATTTCCCTTTTACTTCACCTACACAAACCTTTTACATCCAGAAAAACAGATAAAGATATGGAATGTTATTTTAAAAAAATAGTAACTTTTCAGTCTTGTCTTTGTATTGACTTTGAAAATGTTCACTTTTAATAAAAGTCAAACCTAGTTATAAAAATTGTTCATCTTGTTATACTGTTTTATGCAAATTCTTCTAGCTTCAGATTTCACACACACAAAAAACCCCCTCAAAATGCATAGTCAGTAATAAATGAAGTATTTCATACAGCTTTGGGATTTTTTTAAAATTGTAATTAACTCTTTCAAAGCCTCAACTTAAAATATATGCAAATAGACACTAGCATTTGAGATATAAAGCTTTATTTAGGGTTTAAAAGCTGAAACTTTTCTGTTCCTCAGATTTAATGAGAAGTTATTCCTTTTCTTTTGCTTACATGTCCTGTTTGTAAATCTCAGCCTGAAAAATAGCTGTTCTCTCTGCTGTTCTTCCACTCTAACCAATGTTTGGGGACCATTTTTTTAAACTTCTAGGATCTTATTTCAAGCTTTTATTCAAAGAGTGAAATCCTTTCAAGGATTCCTTTTTCCAGAACCATTGGTAAATATAAAATTTGAAGCATGCCAGTCAGATAGATTATTTAATATAATATTTTAATCTTATGCCATCATTGTTTCAAAGAACAATGTAATTTATTAGAGTAACAAACCAGGCTATAATGGACTCAAATCAATATAATACAATTAAACCACATAAAATATGCAGAGCACAATGGCATTTTGGCTCTTCCAATTACTTTATTCTCATGCTCCTATGTATTGCTGTCCAAAAGCATGAGTCCATGGGGACTGTCTCATGGTCCCCTGATTTGAAAGGGATCCTGCAAGCAGTGTGTAATACCTACTGTCCATGCATCAATGCCCATCTCACCTCTGCTGGTGCTCAGGGAAACGATGTGGAACCTGTACAAGAGCTCAGGCTTCTTAAGAGGGCCGTGCTTCTTCATAGAAACTGAAGATATTGCTACTCTGTTCTTTAGGATATGTAGATTAAAAGTGGCTTGGTAGGTGGGTGGGAGGAGAATACTTAAAAAAAAAAAAGACAAAACCATTTGCAAATGGTACAAAAGCAATTTTCAAGGCTTAAAAATAAGGCTAATTATTTAAATAAAAAAAATCATAATGCTTCCCACTATCAAAATCTTGCATAAAGCAAAAGCTTCATACACAGTAGTGAAATATCTGATTACAAAAGGCTTTTGAAGCAGATGATACTTTTAAGCTTTGGTCTGGGAAGGTGCATAGCACCCACATTTGCTAATAACATAACAACACTGAGAATCAGCCCTTTAATGAGTTTTCCCTCAAACTTTTAACTTTAATTCCCTTCTGATTATAAGGCTTCTTTCATTATGCATATTAGTCTTGGAGTCTGATAACTATGCTGTGGGTTTTTCCAGTATGAATAGCTTTAATTCTCTCAGTTTAGCTTTATACTCACGGTGTGTTAAAGCCAAAGATACAGTGTTCTGTTATAAACCTATTTAAAATATCTGACAGATTTCAGTTTTTGGAAATTCTTCAAAGTTTCTGGGCTTAAAAAATGTTCCACCAACTTAATTTTGCTGAAGATACTTGTAATCAATGGTGAGTGCTTCACAAATATACCGGTTTCTATTTTTATATAAAGCATGTCTGGACTTTTTGAAAGGAAAGGCTACAAAAATGGTGCCTGAGACTACTCTAGGAATCAAGACTGGCACATAAATTGGTATTGGTGGCTTCTAGTGGTGACTTAAAGGCCAAAAGACTGTGTTATATTTACTGACAACTGTACAATGGAAGTATTGTGGCTGTTAAATGTGAAGGACTGGAAAGTACACGCTACCTAAAATAACTTTTGCAGATTTGAAAAGAAAGAACTGTTTCTCAAGATGAGTGTCTCAATCCAAGTATCATTTTTTCATGAGTTTCTAAAGGGAATAAAACCCTGTAGACTTGAATTGAGCCTTATCTTCACCAGGTGTAAAAGCCCACTTCTTCACTGCAACACTCTGAGTCACCGTAGCTGAACTTAGAGTAGTGAGTACAGTTTCCCAAGGTACCTAATGCCAGAATGAAGCATGAAACTTGCACCCCAAAGCATTGTTGTTTGTTGTTTATTTTTTAAGTTATTCTCAGAACTGTTAAGAATGCATTTGGTTTGCTTGAGTTTGTTTGTTTGGTTTACTTGCAGTAAAGCTCTCTTTAGTTTACTTGAAATAACACTTTCTTATTTCACCTTTTTCATTACTTTGAGACAGTAGATGTGGTCTGGCGTTGGTTCAGAGCTCTCTGACAGGTTCAGATGGTGGAAAAATGAAGGAATATGCTATTGGTGAGAAATCTTTAAAACCAAATTAAACATTGCAAACTAATGAACAGAAATTAATACATGTTCTCTTCCTGGCTCCCTCAGATGTTAGGGCCTCACAAAGATAACCCCAACCTGATGGCTCAGACAGTCAAAATAGGCTTTTGCCTGAAACTCTAACACTATCTTTCAGCACATGGTGGGGTTTGATGCTTGGCAGTTTGGAGCCCTTATGCTAGCACACCTGAGGTCTGTATTTCCTGCAGTACTGTGTTTGTTGGAAGGCAGCTTTGAAAAGCACGGATCTGCATTGCATAAAAACCAATACTATAAGAGTTGGACCAGAGGAAGGCCTAGGTTAGGGAAATTCTTGCTGCATTGGCACATCAGATAGGGCTTACCTGGCTTTGTTTTGCCATGATGTTGACCTGTGGTCATGCTGGCAGCAGATCTGTAGCCTCTGGGGGTGATTTAACCCCATATGAGCTCTATTCTTCCAGTGCCAAGCTACCTTTCAAACTGGGACAGGGAAAGGTGACTTGGCCCTGAATCTCTTCTGCTTTCTCAATGTTTTTTGCAGCCTCAAGTTGCTTCAGAACTTCTTCTGCGGAGCTGATGGCTTTTACAGTGTTTATATGTAATTTGTTTATTCATTGCGTTTCTTGTCATGCATGTATACGAAGTCCCTTTTACTACAGGCTTAAATATTTTTTTACTTCCAGTGATTGTTTTTGTGGAATCTCTATTATTCTTAGGCCTCTGGCTAAAGTTTTGGATGGAGCTTGCTAAGACCTCACTGATGCCTACATTTTGTTGCTGAACTGCATAACGAAATTTGTACTTTGCTCCAACTGTATGAAGTAAATTTGATTCCCTTGAGTTGTTTTTTCTCATCTGTGCTATTTGCTTTTTCTGGTTCCAGTGATTGTTTTTGTGGAATCTCTATTATTCTTAGGCCTCTGGCTAAAGTTTTGGATGGAGCTTGCTAAGACCTCACTGATGCCTACATTTTGTTGCTGAACTGCATAACGAAATTTGTACTTTGCTCCAACTGTATGAAGTAAATTTGATTCCCTTGAGTTGTTTTTTCTCATCTGTGCTATTTGCTTTTTCTGGGTTTTTTTTTTTTTTCGTACATGTGTTAAGTCTGTTTTCAGCTTTCTTGGGGGTGGGAAAGAGAAAAGCACTTGGGAATTTTCAAGCAATGTGAAAGACAAGACCTTTCTGAGAAGTTCTTCATTTTTAGAAGTCTTGTTTTTGTGGCACTAAGTGTAGAAATGCCTGATTTTTAATGTTGTATTTTTAATTGCTTATTTACATCTGTTTATCATTATATTACATCATGTCTATAGGCTGCCAAGCATATTTTCATCTCTCTGGCACCTTTCTGCCTTATTCTATACCACATTTGACGCACTCAGGTGGGGAAAATCCCAACTGTTGATCAGTTAATTGTTCCCAACCCCCTTAACATTACTGGAATGACGTAATTTCACGTGATACCTTATGTTCTAAGACAAATCCAAATAAACCCCATATAAATATATTTCACTTGAACAACTTTGCAATTAGAATTACATCCTGCTTGTGCTAGAATGCTAACATATGTTAGCTAACTTGAAAATAAATATTTTTCCTAGCTTGGGTCTGATTGTAAGATTTGCTTTAAAGTAGCAGATCTTTTTCACACCCAGCGTTGTTGAGTGTGATCTTGCTGCCATTAGGTCACCAGAAGTGGACAGTTGCTGCTTGCTGTGTGCTGAAGCTTACACTGTCTTACAGCCCAACTTCAGAGAAGACTTCTCAGCAGCTGAACTGACTGTGATTCCCATGGAAATGAGAAAAAAATTCAATAGTGAGTGATGGAAGAGTATCAGCTAGGCAGAGAAGGCTTCAGTGTGTCCTGGATACCCAGTGAAAATGAATTAAACTGAGTAGATACACGAGGCAGCTAAGGCAAGTCATGTCTAGTTCATAGATGTAGAAGTTGAGGCTGTCAAAATCAAGGAATCTGCACCAAGGCACAACAGTAAATCTGGGAAACTATGATAGTCAAGGAAATGTGGCCTTGGCCTTCTGCTTTACCCACATTTCTCATTGCAGCACTTAAGTTATGCTTGTGCTTTAACAGGTACTACCTGAGACAGTCCCTTTATTTTGCTAAAAAGATTGATTCTCAGAGACAAACTGTTGGTGAACTGTGTTGGGCTTGCATTGAGCACGGTTGTAAGCACAGTTTGCTTCAAGATGACATGACAGTAATTTTTCTCACTTCTCTTACTTAAATAAAATAATAATATTCTTGGTAAGATTTTATACAATAATTATTCCTATTTGTCTTCTTCAAGTTTGCAACATTACAACTTGTCTCCTTCAACATTGCAACATTATGTAACATTTCTTCTTGAGATATGGAATTTTAAATCTCAATTCTCTTTCCATAGAGAAAACTAAGTGCTGTTGAGGCAACAGCATTGAGGTTAAGATCACAGATTCATATTGTGCTGAAGCCAGGTAGCACTCACACTTCATTAAAGAGTCTCTCCCAGATTTAACTTATTACTTTTGGACAACGCAGAAATTTGCCCAATCTGTCCCACTACACATTATTAGATTTGGAGATATGACATGCTCAAAAAAAGATTTCCCTTTTTCTTTCTCTTCTTGCTATATTGAAATGGCTTGCTGAAATATGGGATCAGCTGGAATCAGGCCAAAAGCACTTTGTGGCCATATATTTATAGTGGTTTTGTTAGCATTTGGCTAATGGACCCATACAACTGCTAGAAGAATATTGATATACATTCAAATCACAGGTCATATACAAGGAGATAAAGCAGTGAACAATCTTGCAGAGGTTACTTTGTTGTATTTAAGCGTTTTCTTGTCATTTGTTTGCTTATGATATTTGCTTTTTTAAACTGAGTTCAGTAACACAGCAGATGTGTTCTATATTTTTCCAAGTCCTTTTTGGGCCACTCTTTTGGTAGAAGATGCACTTCTTATAGCACCGTCATCCAATTCAGGCTTTCACTAAAATATATTAAACTTTTCCACTGAATTCACTTCTTCTGCCAAGGATGCTTCTGTGAAGTACATTTTTCACACTTCTTCCACTATAGCTCTTCGCAGAGATTGGGTCATTTGTGTCAACTTGTAAACAGTCTTTTGGCTTATGATCCTTTTCTGTTATTATTATAGATTACAGTGGTTTTAGTATCACACTACTGTAATGTTGAAAGATAATTAGAATGTCCCAGTTTCAGGAGCATAGAAATTATTATGTTAAGCCAAAGTGATTCTCTAAGTGGGGTTCTGACAATAACTCATAGCAAATGCTTCAGAGCAAGGTGGAAAAACTCTATACAGCACAACAATATAATAGCTAAATGGGAAGTTTCTTGTTATACCTATCTCTAGGAGCTTGAATGCCCTCAAGCATAATACCTGAAATGTTTGAATTTTTACTTTATCTGCAGTTGTTGTTAAATATATTTAAAAACAGGTCTGAATCTGTACCTTGCCTGTGTATTACAGTATGTCACCTTTTCCTGAAAGGCTCTTGGTGCTCTCCCTGGGTTAGAAACAATTCTGAAATACTAAGTTATTGCAAATCTCCTTTGATTATACATAGATTCTTGCTTTTATGTGATTGGAGACTATTATCAACTTTTGGCTTGTACACAGCATACAGGGCATACTATTGATGCTTATTTTTTAAAAGTGTCTTAGAACAAAGGTTTGGTGTGGCTAGAGTGGAACTCTAACACTATATTCTCAAACCCCAATGTGCCATGAGTCTGTTTTGCAAAAGCACTTTGTTTATGAACACAAAAGTGCTGTTCATCACCAGCACATGAGAAAAACCACATAACTCATTGCACATGCCAATAAAAATTGTCACCTGGATGAACTAATTAAAAATCTCACTGCTTTATCTGCTTTATTAAGGCATGTACTCTGCCTGGGGACATAAATAGAGCCCCAACAGTCTAATACAAATATCTTCAATCATGAGAGTTTTTTTTTCAAGTGTATTTGGTCCATTTCCATAGCTTTTAGTTCTTTCTAATTTTTTGTATGTGGTACTGCAAGAGAAAAACAGAAAGGGAATGTCTGGAAAATGTATGAGCATGTTGGTTTCTGTGTTCATAGCTAGAATATTTGGGGAAGAGCTAGACACACTGACAGGAAGTAATTTCAAGTATATATATTCCACAAAGTAATATGAAAGGCAAAAAAAACCACTCAGTGACTCATAAAAACTATGTAATGAGTGGCACAGGTAAGAAGCACAATGTAGGAAAAAAAGCTTGCTTGACATTTGGAGGCAGTATTTGCAATTATTTATTTTCAAATAATTAATTCTAGCTCTACTGCACAGCAAGAAACAATATAATCCTAGAAGCAACATGAAGAAATATGGCCAAGCAGTAATGATATATAGTAAAAATATTCTGAGGCCAGTGAGACAATGGAGATTTCCTGGAAAAATCCAGCAAGTGTAATATATACTGCTTATCTGAACACTTATATGTCTGAAGTAGATGCACAGGAGTAGAGTCTATTCAACCACGTGGCAGCAGGGCAATGTAAGGTGTGGGGCTTATTGAATCTGTGGCACAGTTCTCAATGTGAGAGAGCACTCACCTTTGACTGAGCCTCCTGAATGCACACACCTACTGCAGGGACTCCTGAAGAGCAAGCAAGGCTTAGAAACAATAAACTTCATTCCTCAGTTCACTCTCAAGAGCAACTTGAAACAAATAAAATATAGACTTCTACCAGGTCTAGTAAAACCCAGCCAGAGAGGAGCTGGAAACCTGCAAGGAAAGGCAAAATCTGTCTACTGAAGGTATTACAAGCCAGACAGTTTTGTGGACGGGCTGGTTCTGAATTAATCTGCCAGCACTGAACAGAGAGCAAACAGAAATGGCTATTCATTATCAGTTTCAGCAGATTGTCTGACCTATGCAGAACAAATGTTTTTGCTCATTGTGACTTCTGACATACTGATCTTCTGGAGACATGGAGCCACTTGATAGCATTTTTCAAAATGTCTCTTCTGGCATGCATGCCTCCAGCAGCTCTAGCAGAAGCTCTGTGCTTGGAGGACTTCTACTTCCCTTGTGGTTCAAGATACAGTTTGTGTCACCCTGACTGTGAGGAGAACAGACTAGAATACAATGTAGCAACATAATAACAAGTTCCTTTGATTCTTAAAGAGGTCTTCTATGTAGGGCATCTGCTGGCTTCTGAAGGGCTGTGCTGAGAGTCCAGAAAATAGAGACAAAAGCATGAAAGACGTTTGGTTCTTCCTGCTCTCCAGATAGATTTTGTACAAACACAATTGTATGCACATAACAATGCACCTTGAAAAAGTTAGAGTTACAAAAATGAGTTTTCAAGAGTGAAGAAACTAGTAATTTTAGACACAAGTGCCTCTTTTGTCACTTGGAAGGTCAGTAGCTTTAGAAAATGATTCTTCATTGAGTTATACAACTCTGTCCTCAGCAGACAATTGTGTGAAAGACAAACAGCAAGCATTAAAAAGGAATTCATGTCAGCCAACAAGGGGCCTAAGCAAGAGCACAGGTTAGCAGAGGAAAGAAGTTCAGGCAGAGTCAGAAAGTCAGTGTATTGTATGTGGAGCACACATCTTCTCTGTAAATAGTTATAAAAATAAACAAAAGCAGTTTAGTTTTAGAAACATGGAGTCCTTTTGAGTTATTATTCAATGTGTAGCATGTGAAATTGAATCTTCAGTGGGAATTACAGCATAATGTCAAATGCAGTTTTGAAATGCCATTGATATCGAGATATTTTTGCCTTCAAACTTCTATGAATCTGTATAAATGCGTCTGAAATGTGACATATTCTTGTTGCAGTTGAGATTATGGAAGTATGCTAAAAAAGGAATAAAGGTGGATTTAAAAAGATATATATATCTTCCACAAGAAAACAAACTATAAATAATAAAAAATCCCTCGGCAGTGGTATAAATCTGGGTTTGCTCTGAGATTTAGCCTAAAAATTCGTGGGTTCGAAAAGATTGCTGAATGATTTCTAAATATGAAGGACTGTGGTTATACCACTTCCAGCAAGTTTCTGATTCATAACCCTTCATTTTTTATTCTGTTTCTTTTTTTCCAAAGCTTTAGAAACAGAAGAAAAACTATTGGTAGTTTAGTTTTGTAATTGTCAAGTCCCCCGATTAATTAAGCATGCAATATAAATGAGTACAACACAAAAGTAAATGTGTGGGAGGCTGATGAGATCATAGTTCTACCTCAGCTAGTTTATTTAACTCTCAGTGAGTCTGAAGCTTGTGGAGCTGTCAAATATTTTTTAAATCAGGTCAACAAAAAAATAATTGTAGGGATTCATACAGAAGTAATGGCTTAACCGAAGTCTGTAACTGAAACTTCATGCTTTTGTATTTATAACATCCAAGGTGATATTAAAGGAGCATTGTAGGCTCATCTTCCAGATAAGAAATGGATCATGGCCACCGGATGTGAGAAGAACTCTTGTTCTAGCTGTCAGGCTCACTCCAGATAGGAGGGAAATAAAATGGCTGGCACAGATGCTTAGCAATACCCTATCCATAACCTGTCTAATTTCTGCTCCAGAACAGGGGATGGATTCCATCAGCTTAAGCAAGGTAGATAGGCTCTGAGAAAGGAAATATCCTGGCCATGTTTTGGTGCTAAGGTGGAGTTCTGCTCTGCCATTTTTTTGCATGGTACCTAATGTGAACCTCAACAGTAGTCTCAAGAAAATCAATAGACTAATTGCAAAGAAAAGTGTTACCCAATGGGAATAATGATTGGCAGAATTTTGCCCTTTGAATTCAATTAAAGTTATTTATCAGATTGCTGTTTTCAGTATCTTTCTTATGAACCAATTTCAAAAAAGAGTAGCAATTACATATCTATCAAAAAGTGTGATTTGCAGAACAAGAACTAACAACAGTTCCTGTGCACTCCTTTACACAGCTGGAGGAATTAATTCAGCCATTGACACTGGGTAGGATTGGACCCAACAAGCTGCCCCTGCCATGACCACTAGGGGTGTGTAATGCTCACCTCTATGCTTCCTAACACTTAACAGAATTCTGATAATTTATCACCTACTTCATAAAAGCTGCTTTTACTTGCCTCAGCTGAGCAATGCCTAACTTTGTAACAAAAGCCTCCTCTAGCTAATTAAACTGGTTTCTTCTAGAGAATTTCCTGGCCATTTGGTCACATCCATTCAATACAACACACAAGTGGAAAGCTCCTTTAAGTAACTCATGATCATGGAATCTGGGTGAAATAATTTAAAATGAATATGTGTTTAAAGAAGTGATTAAATACTGAAATTGTTCAATGAAAATTCCATATACCAAATGGTGAGATATAATAGCCATCTGATCTGTTAAAAGGAAAAACCTTTTAAACTAATTGATCTTCCGCACAACAATTTATGTCAGTGGCTTTTAAGATGATCCCCTCTTAAATGGGTAGCTGACAAAGAAATATATCTGATACAACTGCTAAATGAATAGATTTGCAATGTGCTAAGGCAATACATTTAAGAGGTCTTTCATGTATTTTGAGAAGAGGTTAAAAATCCTGGCAGCTCTTAAAAAGCAGATTCTTAAGTGGGGTACTTTTTGTGCCATAAGATTGTGACTGAGTTGGATAGCACCATCACAGCTAGACAGGGTTTGTTTCCTCCTTCTCAAGACTGCATTTGCAAACTAAGTAGGCAAAAGTGTTGGGCTTTGTTTTTACTCTGAAAAAAATTAAACACTTAAGCACATTTTAAAAAGGGACAGACTGTCTACAGCAGTTTTACAAAGCCTGGAAGCAGTACTGCACTCTCACTCACTCTTCTGGCCCATCATGGTCTTGTCCAAATTATCTAGTCTCTGGCTGGCCTCCAGGACAGGCTGATGAAGGTTTTGTTTGCATGATTTTCTTTGGCATTCCATCATCTGTACATATAAAGAAGTATTAAAAAATATTGGAACTTAAGGCTTTTTTGTCCTTAAAAGAAAAAAGAGGTGGTAGCAGCACCATTTAAACAAGAGCAGGGAAGTGACTGTATCCCTGTACTTGGCACTGGTGAGGCTGCAGCTCCAATCCTGTGTTCAGTTTTTGGCTTCTCGCTACAAGGAGGACATCAAGGTGCTGGAGGGTGTCCAAAGGGCAACGAAGCTTGTGAAGGTTTTGGAGAGCAAGTCTTACAAGGAACAACTGAGGGAACTGGTGTTGTTCAGTCTGGAGAAAAAGGAGGCTGAGGGGAGACCTCAGCACTCTACAATTGTCTGAAAGGAGGTTGTAGTGAGTTGTCTTCTCCCAGGTAACAACAGAATGAGAGGGAAAAGCCTCCAGTTGTCTCAGGGGTGGTTTTGATTGGATATTGCTAAAAATTTATTTACAGAAAGGGTTCTCAAACATTGGAACAGGCTGCCCAGGGAAGTGGTGGAGTCACTGCTCCTGGAGGTATTTAAGGGCTGTGTAGATGTGGTGCTTAGGGAATGGTTTAATGGTGGACTTGACAGTGTGTTAGGTTAACAGTTGGACTTGATGATCTTACAGGACTTTTACAACCATGGTTCTATGATTTACTAAGAGGTAATTCCTATCAAGGATCTACACTTTTCTCCTGTAAAGAATGAGCCACAGCATGGCTGTAACTCAAAGTATGTCTCTGTACTTAATGAGAAACCACATACTGCTCACCAGTATGTCTCCATCTAAGCCCAGGCACATCAGCTTTTCAAAATCAAAAAACAATTGACATGTGATGTTCACCAGTAAATTTCCACTCTGCTTCCTTTAGGAGAATGCTTCCGACTTGTAGATCTCTTTGTATACCTATAACTCTCTGTTTTTAGTGTCACTATATTGCCTATGAGGCATCATCATAGGGGTGGGCAGCTATCTAGATAAGGGGAACATGCAGGACTAAAAGATGGTTTTCTAATCTCAAAGTAATACAGGCAAGAATTTAGAAATAAATAAAAAAGAATGGGTGGATATGAGAAAGCAAAGAGGTAATATTGATTAACATGGTATCTTGTACACCTCAGTGTGCCCATAGCCAATGAAAAACAATGTAATTTCAGGAAAGGAGAGGGCTGAGGGACTTTCTGGTGAAGGAGTAGTTATTTTTCCTTATGTTTATGGGAAGCCCCTGCAAAGACGGAGTAATGGTATGAAAGTGCCAACTTGAAAAATGAACGTTTTAAAAAATGGAGTTTAGCAGTGTGATCTGGTCAGAGGTGAGGATACAACATGTCTTTGGAGGAGGAAACGAGAACTTTGTGATTCACATAGCAGAGAAAGCAGCTTGCTCAGGCAAGCATGTATTGATAATGTCAAAGAGTCCTGCAGAAGCTGAAATTCTTGGTCAAAAGAGTGTGGGTTCATTTCTAACTGTTTTGATATTTATAATATCTATGCATGCTAGACGTGCTGAGCAGAAAATATCTGCAAGATTTTGGCTGAAGAAGACTAGAAACCAATGAAACAACAGCATGATGGTGTCATCTACAGTGGTCAGGGAGAAGAAAGCTTTTTATTCAAATGAAGGGTGTATCCAGGTTAGGTCACATGTGACCAGAAAGTGTGGTGTGCTAATAAAAGAATAGTGATGGGGCAGAATGTGTGACTAATGCTGGTAATGCCAAAGGGAATTGTCAGCAACCAAAATGCAAAAAGCAGAGTTTTTCCCAGGTACTCCGTAGTAAATGGGTGATACATTTGTCAGTGGCTGAGAGAATTAGCATGTAAAGTGATATTTAGAGGCCCAGTTTTTGCTGCTTATCATCAGTTTTGTTGTAAGATTGCTACAGAAGCTGCTGCTTGGCTCAACCTGGTCCCAGTGTCATGGGCAGAGAAGGAGGTGCCATCTCTGTGCAAGCAGTCAGAGGGGCTGAAGCCAAGGGCAAGTCCTCACCTCTCTCCCTGGCCTGGATGTGACCACAGCCCAGCATCACTGCCCCAGTGTCTCATTCTCTGTGCTGTCATGTCTTGGTCAAAAATAGCAAAGCAGGTGGTTTTGTTTAAATCAATGTATAGGACAGATGATGCAACATTTTGAAGTGCTAGAAGCACCTTGACAAGGTTACAATGGCTTATAGCCTGAGGGTCATGTCCATAGATATTCCACATAGTCTGGAGCATGCATGAAATTCAGATAATCTGAAGGACAGAGTTGTGAGTGGAGAGAGGATAGACCTTGGAAGCATACTAAGAGAGAGATGTAAAGACATCTTCTCTGGCTACTGTATATACTTCCAACATGCTAGAGAGAGGCATCATAGAAAATGAGATACAAGATAGACTGCCTTCAAGTGGTGACTGAATGTTATTCTTCAAAGTAAAAGTACTGGGTGAAAAATTTCTCTACCTTGTGCATTCCATTTTCTAATAAACTAGTGTAGACAGGATACTTGTACAAAGGAATTTCCAGAAAAGAACATAAATTAGGTTCTTTTCTTAGCAGAAACCCAAGATTTAATTAACCATTAGCATTTATCATTTTTAATGGTTGTAAAGTACTCAAGACCTCAGTTAAGACTCAGGGCCCAGCTTTGACAGATACAGAAGAAACCAACTGGCCACCTAGTTTAATCTTTTACACTGTGACAAATCATGTAATGCACTGGATAAAGAATTTAATTTTTATAGTCTTTATCATGCAATTGTCATCCTTAATGTGCCCATGAGGAGGTGAGGTAACATGTTAAGTAGCTCTCCATGACTTATGTGATTGCTGGGTATGGAAAGAATACTGACTGGGTCAGATCCTGAAAAGAGTGGCACAAGACTAAACTAAGTAAGAGACAGGACAATTTCTCTCTTAATAGTAACCTTGAAAATGTAAGAGACCTGCAGAGCAATTTACACCTTGGCCTCTCAAATGGGGTATTGGATGGTGGATAGTAAAAGACATGCACGAATGGACGGATTTGTGTATCTGAGCATATCCATGTAAGGAACCACAATTCTTGCAAAGATAATTTCAAAATTATCTAGGAAGTTATTATCTATTCCTTTTTTTTTTAAAGAACACAGTTCACATTAGTCAAAAAATGGCAATGCTTTGCACTGAAATGGTGAGAGAGCTGACATAACGTATATTTCTAGTGGTTTAATCTTGGCATTGATCTTGAATAGGGAATGAAATACATTGCAAACTCAGGAGTATCTGATTTACATAGAACACGCCAGATGCAGAGGTAAGGTGTCATTGTTCTGAAATTTTTGTTTTACATTTTATTTTTTAAACACTGCATTGCATTAGATAGATACCAAGTAATATCTGCTTAATGCCTTCTACCTTTTACATTTTAACAAAATCTAAATTCTATTTTAGATGTATATTTTCACCAAAAATAGCTTTTGCACTAATAGAAGAACATCTGATGCTATGTTTAACATACTTTTACACAGGCAGGCTCATTGTGTAGGCTAATAGTTGTCTTCATGAAAGAAACAACTAACATTATGAAAATACAGGTTGTTTCTATGGGAGTGTTTCCATCTTGGCTTCATATGGAGATGTCACTTTGGTGTTGCTTTAGACAAACAAAGATATCCTTTGCCAGTCCCACAACGTGCCACTGCTGGAACTAGTCCTCTGCTGCTGTCTTTAAAAGCTATAATGCTTACAAAGGGGTAACAGCCTCAAGTGTAAAGGGAGGTTTAGATAAGATGTTAGTAAAAATGTCTTCACCAAAACGGTTGTCAGGCAATGGAACAGGTTGCTTAGGGCAGTGGTGGAATCACCATCCCTGAGGTATTTAGAAGACATGTAGGTGTGGTGCTGAGGGACATGGGTCAGTGCTGGACTTGGCAGAGATGGGTTATTGGTTGAACTTGATCTTAAAGGTCTTTTCCAGCTAAAACAATTCTATGATGCTATTATTGCAGAAACATGGTTAGAAAATATGCAAAGAGCTTAGTTTTCAACATTTGTTTTGTAAATTCTAATATGGACCAACCTTCTCAATAGCCTGTTGGTATGTATGTAGGTGTGGGTGTGTGTTCTGATGTGGGGCAGCCACCAGGACCCTGTGGAAAGGAGGATAGTGTATCCACCTGTGGCTGTCACCCTTTTGTGCCATGAATTGCATCTCTGAGCAGCTTCCGCAGGAGCTTCCAGCTGTGTCTCTTTTCACAGGAGTCAGACTCAAAAGCCCACTTGTGAATATTTAAACAAAAGGCATTAACAAACCTGCCTGAGATGTAACAAGAATTTCTTTTTGAAGAAAATACGCTACCAAAATGACAGATAGCCACATTTTTCACCTCTTCATTCCTAAGTGCTCTTGGTGTTAATTTGTGAATTATGATTTCTAATGAGAATAGTACTTTATGCAGTACCGATGTTATTATATTTTCTTTTTACAGAAGCCCTTTTGTTGTTGAGGCTGTTCTTATTTAACAGCTAAGGCTTGTTTTGTATTTCACTGCCTGTCGCCAGCTTGCTGACAAAAGTAAAGGCTATATATTTGTTAGACCCTACTTTATAATATATTCTGTTTATAATAATTCCCTTTTCATTACAGTGGTGTTATTTTCACTGCTGTATTGAAGGTGCTGTCAAAATTTCCTTTATAAATATTGTTTCTGAGGGATTTGTATGTCCAACGATTCTGTGTTAAGATTCTCTCTGGTTGAAATTTGACATGCAAATCTTGGTAAAGGAATGTTTTCTTTACATGCAGTTTAAATTGGCTTAGTCATCTTTTTAAAAGAAATTTGCATGTAAGTATCATGAGCCACACACATAGTACAGTCTCATGCGCTTAAATAACAACAAAAGGAGCATCTATTTTTACAAAATGTTTCTGAGTTTCAATAGGTATCAGTCTACTACCACTAAAAGATATAGAAGAAAAGGCTCTGCTAAAATACAACTACTCCATAAATACACTCTGGCAATTTGATGACTTCTAGGTTGCTAAGGTAGATTTATATGGTAATGAGTAAAGGTGCTGTGCTCAGTGTTTGACAGAGATGCAATGCAAAAATGTAGAGGTTCGTAATGGAGGAACAGATATATCAGTGTACCAGCAGAAGACAGGCAACTGGTTTTGAAGGGATCCTGTTGACACAAGCAAAAGCAATCTTTCAGTGACCTCATATTTCATGAGACAATCAAGATGCTTAGTCAGAGTTTCTTTACATTTTAATTTATAGAACCTACTTTATTTTAATTCATTTATAGGACCTGTCATTTCTCTGCTTACAACAAGTTCTCACAGATGTCTGATGCCTCTTTCTGTTGTAATACCTTTTTAAAAGGCTTTTTTCCATGGTTTAGTTCACCCACTTACCTGAAGATCTCATTTCTTTTCCTCGTCTAAATTTCAAAAGCCTGACAGAAAGTGTAAACAGCACTTCAAAAGAAAATGATAGCAAATATTTTTTATTAAAAAGGAGCAAAATATGAAAAAAAACCCCAAGTGTAGGAGGTGCAGCAGAGTACTCAGAGAATTACTGTTTTATAAAAGAAGGAAACTCAGATGTTTCTCATGCCTTTATTGCTGGCAGTGTGCAGGCTTCTTAAAATAGAATTAAGGCCTGGTAAAAGGATGGAAAAAGGGTGATTTTTCCCCAGTGTTAGGCCTCCCCTGCCCCCCACTGAGCCCCAAGATGAAGCAGTATGGGCACATGGCTGCATTGCAAAACTCTGCCTCCTTTCAGTCTTGTGTGCTGAATACAGACCTGAGAAGATCCATCCACAGGTGCACGGTGCAATAACCTTTTGAGTAAAAGCAGCAGAAAAGATTTCTAAACATATATTTACAGTCTTTGGTTCAAAACAAAAGAGTAATAGAAATTCAGTAGAATAATGGTTTCTGTAGCCAGCTGTGGTTCCTGGGTGCCATTCCCTGCCACATGAGCTGGTGCAGTGACCAGCCCAGTGGAGCATCATACCCCTTGGGTTTCTTCTGATGGGCACCCTGTGGAAGTGATGCCCCCATTGCCTTTCAGAGACCTCCAGAAATCTTTATAAACTTTCTGAAGGTTTGACAGTTTGAAGGTTTTGTTGGTTTGTTGTTTTTTTGTTTTGTTTTGTTTTGTTTTGGGTTATTTTTTTAAGTTTTTTTTTTTCTTTAATAATGGTTGCAATTTCTGTAACTGTCCTTGGAGACCAAGAAGTTTCCATGGCTTGGAGCATATGCAATATCTTGTCTGATTAAGATCTGTATATATATGTGTGAGTCTAATATTTATTTTTTTTAAAAGATGGTTCACTAAAGAAAAAAATCCCCCATGATTAAAGTATGTAAGAGATATTACGTTTGTTAACAGAGGTATAAAAAAATATTGTGGTATTTGTGAGAGGGCTGAGACTCCTACTCCTCTCTGCAGTCCACCCCGTTGTCTTCCCCTAGCCCCCAGAGATGCCTAACAGCTAAAGAGGTATGGGTCTAATTAATCCAGCAGCACCCATTGTGGGGGGCAAATCCTGCTCTAGGCTCTTGTGCTCCCTGAAGTAGACCCAGAAAGTTTTGTAGTGACAACAATGCAGTGGGTAAGACACTGACCTCCTTTTTAACATCCTCAGCTGAAATACCTATGCAACTTCCCAGGTCCTTCAGTCAAGTAATAATTCAGAGGACACGAAGAAGAGTAACTAAAATAATCCCTAAAAAAAACCCCAAAAAACAACAAAGGTGCTGAAATGCCCATTTACTGAATATTTATTTAGGGGAAATTTAGTTCTATATAATGACCCAACATTGTAAAAGTGTGTTTTACTTCATATATGTACACAAATGACTGTAATTCAGGGAGATTTACAAGTGAAGCTCAATCTTTCGCTAGAACCATTTTGTGAAATGACTGATAGTTTAATTCACTCCCCCCATATGTCCTGAATTCCAGAAAAATAGGTAGTCATATGCACTGCCAGCAAGGTAAGCTACTGTGATACCCTTTTTATGGGCTAGATAATAATAAAGTATTACAGAGTCTTTCAAGTTCTTTTTCCTTCAAAAGCCTTTCTATATTATAATATTTTACAAAAAAGCAAATTCTTTCACTTTTAGAAACTGCATGGTAGTACTGAGTTTCAGTGGAGGACCTTGGAGTATAAATAGAATTGTAATATTGTGTTTTGAACAGTAACTTATTTAATCTTTGAAAGATATGGCATGCAGGAATAGAAGGAAAAAAAAAAAAAGAACAAATGTGCAAATCTAAGAGTAAAATCCAGGTGGATCAGTGTAGAGCTATAGTTAGTTCTCTGCAGAATATGGGAGGCTCATGGGACCAGCTTGATGTCAACAGAGCATTTCTATGAGTCATTTTTTCATTATCTTTTTCAAGAGAGGAATGAAAGAACCCAGATAAATACTGCAGGGTCATCTCTAGGACTGAGATTCTGCTGATACGTGGTTCTATATCTAAATATAGTTCTGTAGCTTTACTCCTGTAATGGTTAAAAGACTTCCAATTTCCAGATCCATTTCTTAATGAACATTTTAATATTTTGTTTTACTTTTGTGCTGATACCATCTTTTAGTGAAGCAGCTCTTCTTCCTTCCCAGTCTTAAGCTCCATGCTGTATTCAGAAAGGAGATCATGTCCCGTCTCAGCCTTTTAGCAGTGGTAAATGGTTCCATTGGGTTACCCGTGAGAATGTTTTGAACTGGAGTACAATGAACTCATTCCTTCTTTCCAAACACTAGTTTAAAGTTGGCTTCCTGCCACTTGTCACTCAAAAAGCAAACACCGGAGTGGTTGAAATCACACAAATTTCTCTACTATCACTCAGCTTGGTTTGCCTGTCCCTCTGGTGACCAAAGCCAAACTAACTCCTGGTGCAGCTGAGAAAACGTGCAGCCTGCCAGAGTGCAGCCTTAGTTACACTGTCATAAAAAATATTTTCACTATTTCTACTACTAATTGTAGTAAAATTGTACCCAAGGCTAATGCTTTTGTTTTATTACTGAGTTTCTTGGAGGAGACTAAGTTTTATGTTTGGATGTTCCTTCAAGAAATTTTCTGAGTGATGTTCAACATGCTCCAGTAGTGGAGGACTTAGTGAAAGGTGCAGCAAGCATAATTTTAGCTTACTACAAGAGAGACATCAATAACTCTTTTTCTGTCCAGATTGCTATTTCCTTCATATGACACTTTATAGAGGTTGCATTACTCATTCCCAGGAAGACACAGGTGCAGTGGGTTCAGTGCCAGGGAGTTCAATATGGTGCCATAAAGTCAAGGCAAGGCAACTAATCAATTTTGGATGAAACACACAAAACCCCTCCAACAAAAGTACAACCCAGAGATAATTTACTCATGACCATCTATCTCATATACAGCATGCTTAATATTGCTGCTGTGAATAGACTAAGCTTATTTTTCTTTGTAAAACAATCTATGCTCCCCAAATAAAAAAGAGATGCAAACAAAAGTACAAAGTATGTACAGATGTTGTACATCTTTAGTGGACCAAAAATCAAAGATCAGGATCAGCTGGAAGTTTGAAATTCAAATCCAAAAGAAACATTTCCTGTGCTCCACTGCTCTTGCTTGTTACAGAGATGCTTTGATAGCACAAACCTGGATCAAAAGCTTGAGTTCATATCCACACTCTTGGCTTGAGACCATCTCTTAAAAGTAAAAATTAAGCAACTTCAAAATATACAGCCTCTGTTTCTGCCACATGGG